>NC_135369.1:149808264-150119795 GCF_049243985.1 Paroedura picta
AGGTATAATATTTAAAAAATTCTAGTCAATAAGAAGTCTGTATTTTTATTTCAAGATAAGTGCAACACAAAGTGGCACAAAATGGTATCAAGCTTGCTACTACTGAATGTTAATGTTCAGTGTTGAGGTGGGAGTACTATTGATCTAATTCATAAGTTCTCAGTCATATGCTACTACAAATGTAGATTTCCCTACCAAAACAATGATCACTGCTACCAGCTTTGATTGTGCTCATGCCTGGAGGGGGGCTATGACTATAGACTTTTCATTTGGTAGGGTCCATGTAGCCCCAGGCTTATAAAAAACTTTGTTTTTATAGCCAAGGGTGCTGACTGCAGACCTTCCAGTTTTTATTTCACTTGTGCAGGACAATCCTTAAGGATCAACACTTGTGCCTGTTTCCACACATGGATTGTAATTAGTAGACTATGAAATTTAACACTAACTGTAGGTGACTGCAGTTCTAGGAAAACGAAGGTAGTAATCATTTGTAACTCAGATGCAATGTAACATATCTGGGATGGTCACTCAGCCCATCACAAACACCTATTGCAATGTTGTGTGCTGACTTATTGTTCAAAGTCACAGGCACAAAAAGCTGTGGACAAAAAAGTCTTGAGTTGGTTTCACCACTTTTGAGAGACCTGTTGCATTTATTCTTATGCTATGCTTTGTAAAGTTCAAAATGGCAGAAGCTGTACGTAACCTTAGGAGAAAGTTATTAAAGAGACAGAGGGCAATGCCTTTGGTGGTTCACTGGCTTGTTTCAGATGGACTATCCAGTTGCTGTTTGTTGCAGGGGTTACTCCAAAGAATGCTGGATTAGATGGACTATGATCTGATCCAGCTGAGATGTGTCTAAGTTTAAAAAGCAAGAATGCATGTTCAGTATGTTGGAACCTTCTCAGCAGTTCTACAAATGGAAGGGGAGACACGATCTCTGATTGCCCCCTTCTGCTGCAAAACTGTAGCTCCCTTCTCATGCTGTTCCTGTCCCCCCTCATCTTCAGGAACTACATGGGAATCTTGGCTTATAGTGGTGGAGAATGGGACAGTGATGTTCCAGTGATGGAAATCCTTAAGTCAATGGCAACTTTGGGCAGGACCTGAGCTTGGTATCATTTAATATAGGCTAGTTTTTCCTCTGAGGGGATGAGGATATCCTCTGGGTGATTCACCACTATTCCATTAGGGAGGCAGGGCTATTCAAATTTTTTCCTTCCTGTTAACTTCTGGTGGGAGTCACCGCTGCTCTGTTCAGTTCCTGCCTCAGCATAGGATGACAGCTAAGTAGGCAGTGGGCAGCCCTTTTTAATAATATTCTATTGAGTCTCTATTTCTCTAAATTCTGTCTATCCTAAAGTATTGCCTGAACACTATTAATAGTAGTTCAGAGCGGCTAAAAATCCAGAAGAGAGAAAAGTTTGGAGAGGTGCACTCTCAGTTTAACAGAGCCGGTGGCCATTACATGCCTCCAAGAAGAGAAAATAAGCAGTCACAGCTCACAGGACATTCTCCTTTTGAAGACAGAGATGGAAGCCCTGATGATTGAGGGGGAGACTCAACAGTTGGTGGGCGCATCCTCTAGAACCGTCCCCTCCCTGACCACCAAAGAAGCTTCCCAATCGGCCACAAAAAGTCTAAGGAGATACCAGGCAGCACGGGAACCGTCTAGAAAGCTAGAGCCATGGCAACGAGCTCTGCAGCAAGAAGGACTCTATAGCTGAGAGCATGGCAAGCGGATCTGAAGGCCAAATCAATTGTGACTGCCTAGTCATTCTATGGTGAGAAACTGTTTGGAGAGGCTTTACAGCGAGTATTAGTGGAAACGAGATAAAAAGAAAGTGATGCCCAGGACTTTGAGAAGGTCTAACAGGAGATTACAGTTTGGTTTATCTTCCATGTTTCGAACTCAGAACACCCTACCTAGGTTTCACCAAGGAGGCAAGAGGCTACCATCAGCCAGAAGAGTCCTTCTCCTCTAAGGGGGAAAAAAGGACATCCTCATCCCTCCTACATCATTGTTAGAAATTAAGCAATGTACCAAAGAAAAGGCCATACTGTGAGGCTGCTATAACTGTCATTATTCTGACTGTTTCTTTTCTATATTTCTATGTTCTTGTTACCAGTTTGAAGAGTTAACAGATTATTAGTTAAGTTTAGAAACTGTTGGACTTCCCGAACTGAGCTGGGGTAGGGACTCCCATCGGAAGCTAACAGGAAGGAAAAAATCTGAATAATAATAAGAAAAGAGTTGGTTCTTATATGCCGCTTTTCTCTACCCAAAGGAGTGTCAAAGTGGCTTCCATTCACCTTCCCTTTCCTCTCCCCACAACAGACACCCTGTGAGGTGGGTGAGGCTGGGAGAGCCCTGATATTCCTGCTCAGTCAGAATAGCTTTATCAGTGCTGTGGTGAGCCCAAGGTTACCCAGCTGGCTGCATGTGGGGGAGTGGGGAATCAAACCCCGCTCGCCAGATTAGAAATCCATGCTCCTAACCACTACACCAAGCTGTCTCCATAATGGAATGGTGATGAATCACCCAGACGATGTCCTCTTTTTCTCCTCAGAGGAGGAAGACTCCTCACGGTGAGTATCCAATCGTCATTTTGTCTTAAATTAGTGTGCTTAAAAAAAAAAAATCTAAGCTTTTAAAATCAGCATATCCCCAGTTTAGGAAATATAGTGTTTTGAATGTACTCAGTTGATCAAAAAATCTTTTGTTGGTCAGGAAAATGAATACTTATTTACTAAAATTTCTTTTTGAATTTTGAAACAGGAAATCTGCAAAGGTCAGAATGGACTTTTAATACATGAACCACAGTAGGTTGCTATAAGTCACTGTAACCTATCAACCTAACAGTAGTTGTTCCATTCTATGGCATATGTTCAATAAGAATAGTTCCTTTAGCCTTTCTTAGGAAGTTCACACAAGAATCAATATCACAAAATTTGGACACTTCCATGATCTGTTGAATATTGTTTGAATTTTTAATACTGAAATGAAAGCATAAGATGGGGTAGGAAGAAGCTGCTGGAGGAAAAGTGAAAAAGCTCATCTCACTTGAATTTGATGGTGCCTTGGATCTGAGAATCTGACCCGGTGTTGGTGTAATGCTTACCTAAGATTAGTGTTAATCATGGCTTGTTGCCTTGCTTTGACAGTTTATGCACTGGAGGTTTCATGCCAGGCTGCAGGCTGGAGTTTTAGTCATAGCAGGTTGCCCCACCTCTTCCTGCACCCACATGGGGGAATACTTGGCCTGGGGCACCTCATCCGCCTCCAATTTGTGCTCCTGCATGAGAGCTGGGGCACTGAAGTTCCCAGTGCATAAACGGTCTTTGAGAACGCATGGTGTAGTGGTTAGTGCATCAAACCAGAATTTAGAACACTCAGGTCTGAATCTCTGCTCTGCTGTGATGGAAACTTACTGGGTGACCTTGGGGCTACTACTCCCTCAGCCTAACCTGTTTCACAGTTAAGTGGGTAGGATAAAATGGAGGTGAGAATGTGGAGTAAGCTTCTCTGTATCACCACTGGGGGGAAAGGAGGTACAAATAGTGAAAGTTTCCAAATGAAAGATGGAGCCTGATTTCACTTAGGACTTGGTATAAGATGATACCATTAAAAGCTACTTGATGCCTTTACATTTAAAATTTCATTTACCCCTCTATCATGTTTTTCTTCCTGGTGAAGATCAGAGCTGCTTACAAACATTTAGAAATACAATTCAAACAAAACATAAATGCATAAAAATATCTTAACTGTTTGCTCAGTGCAAGGGTGTTGCTTCACCATAGTAATTGCAATTATGGCCTGTACAATTAATTCAAACTATGGTTAAGCATTATGTCTACATACATGTGTTAAGTCTGCATAGAGCTATTCTGTCCATCAAGGTAAACAGAATTTAACTGAGGAAGATATTCTGTTTCATGTGGGTAATGGAGTGCCTGGTAGACTTGTGACTATGATTACGTCAAACATTTCTACAAGTTATCCCACACCAAAAAGGGACATTTGGTTTTATTACTATTATTATAGTCCTTGTCAAGAGTGTAACAAAATTATTAAAACAAATTGTGTCTGTGGCTGGTTAACTGTATTTCCACATTGATGTAACCTCAGATATTTTTTAATTAACTTTGTCAAAATGATTTGCAGTCTTTGATCTTTGCAGGGAAAATAAATGCATTGGACCTAAAACTGGCTGTTTCTCTCTACACAACCAATAAAAGGTACTCTGGTGATAAAACCCACTAGGCTTCATGGGCTATTTTACAGAATCTTTACTGAGACGTCAGTAAAGCCAGTGGATGTTCAAGTATTTTTCAATAGTACTAAAGGATTAAGGCACTTAATGGAGATGGATTTTTAAGACTGATGACATCTGAAATAACACTGCATACCCAAAGTATTGCTATTTAACTAAGCATATAACAAGGATCACTTTTTTAAAAAACAGCAAAAAAAGGGGGGGGGTCATTCTTTATTTTATTATTTCTATTTGGGTTAGAAACCTGTTTCTACCTGGAATTGCAGATTGCTTTTAAAAAGTTAAACCTATCCTCCATAAATCTATTAGCGCCTACTAGCCAAGGTGAGTAAAGGGAATATCCATACTCACAAGCAGCAGGCTCAGAATACCAGATGCATCAGTGGAAGTCCTTGGCCTCTATGCCCTGTCTCTTTGCCTTCCTGAGCAACTGGCTGGCCAGCTGATCTGTAAAACCATTGGCCTGATCCAGAAAGGTTTCTATTTTTTCTTACACATAACTAAAACCCTTCTTCAAGCCAATGGATACACTGCAATAATCAGTCTACCAATTCTTTAGTTGGAAATGTCCTTTATAGTAGCATTATCTACTGATTTGTTTGCTCATCTATCCTTGTTCCCTTGACCTTGTGTGTACATTGAAATCTTATTTTAAGTTAAATAAGAAAAGTGTTCAGTATATGATTAATTTCTAAATGCAGCAAAAAACACATGCCGAATGAACATACTTCATAGATCATTGCAATAATTTCCAATTACAGAATTTTAAAATTTTGCCTTCTGTATTTAAACCCACCATGAAACTGCCTTACACTGAATTTGATCCTTGGTCAATTAAAGTCAGTATTGTCTACTCTGACTGACAGCACATTTTCAGAGATCTTTCACATTACCTACTCCTTTTAATTAAAAATACCAGGGATCAAATCTGTGACCTCTTACATGGCAAGTGTGTGCTTATACCACTGAGCCACATCCCATCCTTACGATTTTTCTATATAAAATTCCATCACCTCTGAATTTTAACCAGTATTGAATATCCACTATTATACCATCTTAAGTGTACTGAATTTTAACCAGTATTGAATATCCACTATTATACCATCTTAAGTGTATAATTTTATAATGATGTCTTAGCACCCAAAATTTAATTCCCCCCACAACAACAGGTAATCGAAAATATATATTGAATAAGAGTGGTAAGAGAAGGCAATCCTGCACAGCTCAAGATACATCTCTGCTCCAAACTGTAGCTATTTTGCCCCTGTTTTTGCTTACCCACTTCTGGGTCCCAGGGGAAAGGCAGTTAAAATACAGCTCAAGGGATACCTACTACTTGTCTCCAGTAGTTAAGGGTGCTAGACATACTCAGTGAAGTATCCAGTGAAGACGAATGAAATGCTCGCAGTGCAAAGCACTCTCTCTTTATTTATAGGCCTACAATAAAAATAAACAAATGCAGATCAACATTTCCCTTCATATCTGTTGTAGCAGCCTCCTCATCATACAGATTCATTCACCAAAGATGGAAAAAAGTATTGGGAGAATGTTGTTGTATATAATGAGACTGAAACTTTCTTGAGAACTAAAAAAAAGGCAGAAGAATGGGTGCTGAGAAGCTTCAAGTTTAGCAGGAACATGTTATTTTACAATTAAAAATATCAAATGGTTAATTCCCTATAAACAGATTTGACATGAGTTATGAGAAAGCTAATTCTTAAGAAGACAAAAAATTGCTTGTCACTCCATTATTTTACATGAGATTACAGCTATCCATTAAATGTACCCAGCACAGTAAGGACATGTTCTCCCCAATAGGGTTACAGTCTACCCCTTGAAATTCCTGTGTAGGGAACATAAGACATGGAATAAACATTACTCAATGATACTAGTATGGCTCCTGTAGCTGTTTCACCCCATAGCTGCCATAGGACAAATGCCCCACAAGTGTGAAGTTTAACTGGTCTTTGCCTTATCTGCAATGGAGTCAGGGACATTTTACCTCTAGTATAAGGTAAGAGTATATTCTAGAATTCTCTTCTTCCAGCTATGCTTCGGTGTGCTCTGAACAGCCAACAACTGAGTTAGGGAGAAGTTCTCTGTTCAATCAGATTTCCACAGCACCAGCTATGCATTGAGAAGCCCCATGATTTAGGATTTTTAAGAGCAGCATTCCTTTGTTTTTGTGAGCTTTGTGTAAAATGGCGATAGCTTTTAATCTTTTCCATTGTTGCAGAGGTTCCTGGTAGTTGCCTTCTGATGTTCTAGGAGCATGATGGATTTTGCAGAGTTTTCTATATTCCTTAGTAAAGTCTCTAGCCGTCTCTTGATTTTCTTCTGATCTTCTATAGCACATCCAATTACAATGGACTGGAATTTCTGATCAATGGGTCCAGATGGTACCTCAGATATACATGCCCCATAAAGTGACATTAAGCGGCTCTTGGAGTCTTCTAAGTCATCCAAGAGTTTGCTGACTATTTCGTCAATCATCCGCGTAGCATGAAACAGCGATTCCTGCTGCTGGGGATTTCGGATGGTTTCCACAGAAACCTCAACTGTGAGGGTTCTGCCCATCAGACGTTTGGCAGTCAGATTGAGCTCTTCTCTTTCACCTGCATTAGAAAGTGAAACACTTTGAACTGAAGCTTCCTACAACAACAAACTATTATAGGGAGACTGAAAAGAACTGTGTTACTTGATGCGTGATCTATAGCGCATTGCAAAGCAGAAATCATACCCTTCTAAGGCCTCTGAAATTTCTGCAAGACATAAGAGTGGCATTGGCATTGCATACTGCTAGAAGAGGCTCTTTGAGAGGCTGACAATCTTTAGTAGCATCTCTTCATACTAGATAAATCTGTTAACATGCATTCATCTATCATGTAAAGAGGACCAAGCCAAACATGCTGCCATGTATTGTTCTGTATGAAATAACTAATGTGGGGTATGTAGTAAACTAGACAGTAAAGAGTTAGCTGAAGCCTTATTAGGAGTGGAGGGAAACTCCACCCCCAATTATTATTTTTCCTTGCTTTCATTCTCCTAAGTTACTAGGAGCTAGGCTGCAAATAAAGAAGTTGTGTTCTGCAGCTCCTGTGAGTATCTAGATTTATTGATTACAAAAGGGTAGCTATTGTAAGAATGAGGAATCAGATGCGATTGTTCCTCTGCCCCACACACAGGGAGCTAGCTCTAAACAGAACAAGAGTAAGGAAGGGGAAACATTTCATCTGATGATTGCTCCTTCTCACGGTAGACATTTGCAGCACATTGTTTTCATGGGTACCCAGACCCTTAGCCATGGCTTCATTGAGCACCAAAGGAAAAGGTTATAGGTGGCTACTAGGAAATATCTGCATATGGAAACTTCCTTTGTTTTTTTGATCAACATATTTTAAAATCTTCCTTTGAGTGAATGAAGAGATGCACAAGTGATATGCTTACTAAGCTCCCACCTTCACTAATATTCCTCATATCTTGGCTGTTCTGTATATTATGGATCATTTCCAGAAGAGTTTCTTTTTCTTGTTCCATTGACGATGCTGCATCCCGCAAGGCTTCAACCCTAATTGTGGGCAAAAGGAAGAGGAAGAATTGGGGAAATACTGTACATCCTGGTAAAAACACTTATCAACACATACACTCGATAAAAAGTTAAACGTGGCAAGCTGTTCCTAATAGTACTAATTTAGTTTACAAACTAGAACAAACTAAATTTCCTACTTTTTCATCTCCTGGTTTGGTCCAAAATGCTGTTCTTTCTACATTGAAAAACTAAGAGCTGATTCAGCCCCTCAGTAGAGTGTGTGTGATGGCTTTCCATAAGCAGATGATGGCCTTCCAAAGGGAAAAACGGGAAGGAAAGAGCAGTCCAGTACATTAAGTCCACAGTCACCTTTCCTCCTAGATCCCTCTACCTTGAAGAGAGAGGAAGGGTAATAAATCTCATCTTCTCAGCCTGGAGTAGCAGCAATTATCACAAGAAGAAAGATAGGGGAAAGGACCCTTGTGATAATGTAACCCAGTTATGAATCCTATCATGCATGTTGGAAGGAAATGGAAAATACATCAACCACCTGGCCCAGTAGCATTCTGTAGCATTACTGAAAGGAGCATATAGATTCAAGTGACTGAGAGGCAGTTTCCAAAAAACAAAAACAAAAAACCCTTCCATTAGTTTATGTAAAGTGGACCTTCACAGTTTAACAATTACATTCTTTCTGAGTTAGACCATGCCTGAAAACAACTTTTACAAAACTTTGGTTAATCTTATAACATTTAGCATTTGCAGATCATCTAGGTTGCTGGTTTGCTTTTTACCACTGGCAAAAAAATAGTGTAGCAGGGGGAAGGAAGAGGAACAACTGGGAAAACTAGGATCAGGGAGCCATAGATCTGAATCCCCTCTCTGCCACAGAAGCCTGCTGTCTGACCTTGGGCCAGTCATAATAACCTAACCAACATCACAGCATAGTTGCTACAATAAAATGGAGGAGGGACTGAGGATCCCCACAGGGAATTAATTAAGTAAATAATGTACTTTTTATATATGATAGGCAAGAGTGGAGGAGGCATTGTTCACTATTTAATTTTGGATACAGATTGCCTTCTCATGTCATGCTTAGACTCTTCTCAGGATGATTTTCGTAGAAGACTGCCTTTTATTGCTGCAATTCTGTGAATGGACAGCATCCTTGTTACTGTGGGATTAATAAGAAAATGACCAACATAATATATTTAAAATCAGGGCATTGGCATGATGAAACCAACTGGTTGCCATTACAGTAAAGATTCATAAGAGGATATAGTGCTCCTTTCCCCCAAACTGTAAAATGATTGTGCTTACTTTTACTACAGAAAGTAATATAAACATAGTATAAAGGGAAAGAATGTTGGTGCACTTTTTGAAAACAGGTTTTTCAGACTTCAAGTGAGCATTATGGAGGTATAGTCTTTGTAACTCCCATCTCTGCTGCAGTCTGGTACCTGACCTTTAGTTGCCTTAACTTTGTGAAGGGACAATGGTCAGGTTCCTCCCAAGAGCATCCTTCTCTCTCACACTTGTTAGCAGCTCTTTATCTTCAAAGTCTGATTTGTTTCCTCTCACTGCTAGATGCCAAATATGAGATGCCCTGGCCCATCTTAATGTTTGGGATAGTTTGCCTTAATTATTTTTTACTTTGGATATAAAATGTTTAGTATTAGCTGTCTAGCTAGAAGTTTGGCTAAGTTTCACTGCCCATATGTGCGTTCAAGACCCAGCAGATGGGAGCTTAGCCTGCTATTTCTGTAAGCTTTGAGAACTGCTTATTAAAATCTCCTTATAAACAAACCTGGATCTTGCATGTCATTTCTACAAAACTGGAGTTCCCAAAACAATGGATTAGACCAGCGGTCCCCAACCACCGGTCCGGGCAGCGGCTCCTCCTTGTCCTCCTCCCCAACTGCTGCCTCGGGAGCTGCCCTGCCACACTGCCGCCGACTCACTTTTGGTACTCTCCAGCGGCCGCCATGGCTGGGGCTCCCCCTCAGCATAGCACTGGGCAGCTGCTGCTGGCAGGGCCCCCCAGTGGGCGGCGGGGAGTCAGGGGCACTGGTGGGAAAGCAAGTGGAACAGGGGCTAAGGCGGAGGCAGCGATGTTCCGTAGCAAAAGACTACCCCCCCCCCGGGCCTCAGTAAAATTGTCAAGCGTTGACAGTGATAAAAAGGTTGGGGACCACTGGATTAGACTACAGGTGGCCAAACTGTGGTTCATCTTCATGGCTTCTGGATTAGAGATTCGGATTAGAAATGGATTAGAAATTTTGTCCAATTCATTAAACTTTAGAAGAAGAAAAGGGTGTGGTTTTGTCATGGTGTTCTGTTGGCAGCATCTAATGCTCATTTTACTTCATTTTTAGCTAGGTTTGATATGCAGGGAGTCCCCGTGCCAAAAAGGCTCCACTCCAACAAGAGTATCTAAACTCTACTTATCAAAATGGAAACAAAGGGTTGCATATCAAGTTGTCCTATATCATATTAAACGCTTTAATATGAGAGCATGTCCAGAAAGCCAGCTCAAAGTTTGTATAAGCAACTTTCCCTTTTATACATTTTCTCCCGCAACTGCACCTCTCACCCCTCCTCCTGTCTGAGAAACAGGAGCTTACAGTTTACACATGTCTGCCTTGGAGGGGCTCATAAAAAAAGAGTTTAGCAAAATCAAAATGTGTTTGTGGTTAAGTTCCTTGTGCCGTCTGCTGATGTTTAAACTGTTTTGCAGAAAAGGCCAAGTTGAACTGACTTCCCGCTTGAAAATACATAAATTTCTACTTTTAAGAAATATCTCTGAATCGCAGTTTTTAAGCTATTCCTAGCAGAGCAAAGAAAATCTAGCATCTGACTTTTTCCTAACAGACCTATGCTTTGATAGTCATTAAACAGTGTCACATGACCATCCATTTTATGGTCTGGTTTCCAACCATGTAAGCAAGTCTTCCTTGGTTACAAATGTAACAGAGATCTCACCCTTCCCAGTGTGGAATGAGACCAGTCTCTATGGCTTTCCATTCTCTCCTTGTAAAAGGAAACTCTGAGAAGTCACCTCCTTATTGTTACCACAAGCAGATGCTCTTCAGGCTCCACCTAGCCCAGGGGTCTCCAGCCTTTTAAAGCCTGTGGGCCCCTTTGTAATTCTAACACGAGGCAGTGGGCACAGCCACAAAATGGCTGCTTCAGGAGCCAACCACAAAATATCCAAGAATTAAGTTATGTGTAACTTTAACAGCAACTCTTCAACATTACTTATTTATTTTTAGATTTCTATACCACCGTTCTCCAAAGTCAGAAGCTCATTAAAGGCAGAAGCTCTGTTTTATACCATGCCTTTTAAAATGAACATATTGTTTAAAAATATTTTTTTGCATACACACAGCTTAGCTGAAGTCATGCAGTGACGTTCCTTATACTGTGGTGCCAGCTATTGCCAAAGCAACATTTTAAAGATCTGCACAGTCAAATGTATTTCCAGTGGGTACTCAGAAGCCCTGCTAGACAAAAGCCCTATCTGGCTCAGCCATGGAGTCTGCAGCCATGATATTGGGGACCCTCGTTTTAACCCTTAGTATTCCTGGCAATTGCGGGCAGTACTCCCAAGAACAGTTGCCAGTGTATAAGCGCCATTCAACTCAATGACATTTATGTCTGTGTAAAAGGCCTAGGCTTGCACAGCAGTCATTCCTCACAGTCCAGGCACAAGTTCCGACAAACAATAAAAGGTGCCCAGACACCATAAACTTTCTGCAATGGCAGCTGGGACTCCGAGGTCTCTGTTAGTTTGGAACTATTTATAGGTCTCCCCCACCAGAGCACCTGTGTGTTTCGCTCACAACTTTGGCCCATCTTCCAGAAGCATGTCTTCCTCATTGTCGCACAGATGAAGAGAAAATGTGAGGTAGCCCAAGCTTGCTATGAAGGTGAAACAAACCAATATCCACCACTTGGAGACCCAAGTGTGATGGCCTTAAGCACAGGCAGCAGCATCCTCTTATTAAATTGGCAAATAATGAAACATGGCAAGTACTTGCATATGGGAAGCGGCTGCTAGGGTCCTCACACCTTGGAGGGCCCATATCCAGCCCGTGCTGAGGCAGCTGCATTGGCTTCAGATTGCTGCCCGGATGCGGTTCAAAGTTCTGGTACTTACCTTCAAGGCCTTCACGGTCTAGGTCCCACATAACTTAGGGACTGCCTTTCGCCCTATGCCCCCCACAGAGCACTACGCTCTGCGGTAAGCAATTTATTGGTCATACCCGGCCCCAGGAAAGCGTGCTTGGCCTCGACCAGGGCCATGGCCTTTTCGGTCCTGGCACCTACCTGGTGGAATGAGTTCCGGGAAGAGATGAGGGCCCTTCAGGAACTTCTGCAGGGCCTGCAACATGGAGCTCTTCCCCCAGGTCTATGGTTGAGGCCGGCATGCTATGGAAGAACTGCCCCCCCCTTCCTTCTTTAACATCTTATTGACGGCTGAAGTTCTATTCTCCCATATCCTCCCCCAGAGGTATTGGTTAAGGGGGATTTCTTAGCTGTTTTAATGCCGAATTGTATCTTGAATTTTGTATAGGTATTGGATATTTATATGGTTTTTAGGGGAATTTTTTTGGGGGGTTTAAATGTTGTAACCCACCACGAGCCTTTTGGGAGTGGCGGGCTAAAAATCAAATCAATCAATCAATAAATAAGCGATCATCAATATACAATAAGTGTTCTTTTGTTAACACTTTAAAAATCAGTATTTGATAATCAATCAGCAGAAATTATGCATGTATCTATAACCTGTAAGCAAACAGCACCAAGAGAAACTTTATGCCACCAGAGAACTAGAAACCTGAATTCTTATTGTCTTTTATTATCTATGGACTACTGGCATGTATTGTTCTAATTCCTTTACTGTTTTTATATCAACTGATATGATATTGATCGCATTGTAATGGCCTATGGCTGGAAACAATAAAGTCGTATGTAGATGTATGTATGTATGTATGTATGTATGTATGTATGTATGTATGTATGTATGTATGTATGTATGTATGTATGTATGTAAGAGAAACTTCCAATTCAAAAAGTTTTGGACAATGAAAGAGGGTATCATATTTTAATCATACTCCTGATTTCTTGTTGTTGTTGTTGTTGTTGTTGTTAGGTGCAAAGTCATGTCCGACCCGTCGCAACCCCATGGACAATCCTGTCTTCCTGTCCTCTACCATTCCCCGGAGTCCATTTAAGTTTGCACCGACTGCTTCAGTGACTCCATCCAGCCACCTCATTCTCTGTCGTCCCCTTCTTCTTTTGCCCTCAATCGCTCCCAGCAACAGGCTCTTCTCTAGGGAGTCCTTCCTTCTCATGAGGTGGCCAAAGTATTTGAGTTTCATCTTCAGGATCTGGCCTTCTAAGGAACAGTCAGGGCTGATCTCCTCTAGGACTGATCGGTTTGTTCGCCTTGCAGTCCAAGGGACTCGCAAGAGTCTTCTCCAGCACCAGAGTTCAAAAGCCTCAATTCTTTGATGCTCGGCCTTCCTTATGGTCCAACTTTCACAGCCATACATTGCAACTGGGAAGACCATAGCCTTGAATAGACGCAATTTTGTTGTCAGGGTGATGTCTCTGCTTTTTAGGATGCTGTCTAGATTTGCCATAACTTTCCTCCCCAGGAAAGCATCTTTTAATTTCTTTGCTGCAGTCCCCATCTGCAGTGATCTTTGAGCCCAGGAAAATAAAATCTGTCACTACCTCCATTTCTTCCCCATCTATTTGGCTGGAATTGAGAGGGCCAGATGCCATGATCTTCGTTTTCTTGATGTTGAGTTTCAAGCCAACTTTTGCACTCTCCTCCTTCACCTGCATCAACAGGCTCTTTAGTTCCTCTTTACTTTCTGCCATTAGAGTGGTATCATCTGCATATCTGAGGTTGTTGATATTTCTCCCTGCAATCTTGATCCCAATTTGTGACTCCTCTAATCCTGCCTTTCTCAGATGTGCTCCACATAAAAATTAAATAGGCAAGGCGACAGTATACAGCCTTGCTATACTCCTTTCTCAATTTTGAACGAATCAGTGATTCCATGCCCGGTTCTCACTGTTGCTTCTTGACCTGCCTATAGGTTTCTCAAGATACAAATAAGATGCTCTGGTATTCCCATCTCTTCAAGAACTTGCCACAATTTGTTGTGCTCCACACAATCAAAGGCTCCCTAGCTTTCTCCATGATCCAGCGTATATTGTCAATTTGATCTCTAGTTCCTCTTCAAAATCCTGCCTGTACTTCTGGAAGTTCTCAGTCCACATATTGCTGGAGCCTAGCTTGTAGGATTTTGAGCATAATTTTGCTAGCATGAGAAATGAGTGCAATGGTGCGGTAGTTTGAACATTCTTTGGCATTGCCCTTCTTTGGAATTGGAATGTAAACTGACCTTTTCCAATCCTGTGGCCATTGTTGAGTTTTCCAAATTTGCTGGCATACTGAGTGTAGCACTTTTACTGCATCAATTTCTAGTGCTTTCTAGTGCTACACAAGTCCACTTTCTTCTGGTCTCCCTTTCCCAAGCACTCTCAACTACATCCACATGAAAAGAGAATGACTCAAAGCCAATCTGACCCAATTAAGTTCTAGAGTGAGAACCAAAAGATCTGGATTCAAATTCAGGCTCCAATAAGGACTCCTTGTGAAATCTTTGGCAAATTAGACCCTGACCTGGGTGTAAACTGCACGGATCTTTTATTCCAATCCCAGGTCAATTCAGTCCCTGCCCTCTACACAGAATGCAATTTCCGTTTGGATTTTGGCCGATTTAAATTTTCCTTCTGCAGCAAGAAGGATTGATCCGGAGTGACCCTACCTTTATTGTGCGATATCTTGGAGTGCTTTTAATGCTCAATATATTTTAAAATCCTGATTGGGAAACCAAGCTCCTGTGGTAGAGAATCTCTGATAGGCCACACCTGGTCATGTTTTGTGGATTTTTCCTCCCTCCGATGCCTTTTTCGATCTTCTCCCCCAGCCCTCCAAGAAAAGAAAGAGGCTCCCTGCTTGGCTCCTCCCCCCCTCCCTTCAAGAAAAGAAAGAAAGAGGCTTGGCTCCCCCCCCTTCTGAACTACCCTAACCACGTGCAAAAGACTTTCCTGTTTCAATGGGGAGGAGGGGGGAGAAGAAGACCCGAGTTCAAAGCGATCTGAATTCAACAGGATTGACAATGGAATAAACAAAGTAAGTGCAGAGGGACTCTGCCCTGGATAGCCCAGGCAAGCCTGATGTCATCAAATCTCAGAAGCTAAGCAGTCCCTGGCTAGTATTTGCATGGGAGACCTCCAAGGAATGCTAGGGTCATGATGCCAGGCAATAGCAAACGATCCCCGAATGTCTCTTGTTTGGATGCCAGACAATTCTAGGATCTCCTGGCTATACCACACACATGCCATATGATAAACAAATAAATAAATTTGGCAAATCACTTCCTGTCAACCTCTTTTCTCTGTATATTAAAATCATAATGGTTAAGGGAGCTGGTGACACGGTGGGAGTTAATGGATACACTTCCTTAAATAATGGTGCAATCCTAAACAGAGTTATGCCGTAAAACCACAATCTTCAGTTGATTTTGAAGCATATAACTTCGCTTAGGACCATATTGTAGAATGGGTTTTGTCATTTTTGGCACAGCAGTTTCCCTCTGGAAGTTGATTTTAGAATATCAAAACACCTTGCAGTTAAAAAATGGCCCTAGCGCCTCCCCTTCCCTGTAGTAGTGCTCCAAACTCCACCCAGCTTTGTCCAGTCAAATTTCCTCGCCTCAGAGCAGATTTCTAGATCATTCTATGTTGTTATTTTTAACACCTCCTGAAAACAGCCTTCCTTTAGCTATAAACTTTAGCTTCATTTAGCTATGAACAGTGTGATGAAAGAGGATAAGCCATACCTCCTGTTCAACTATATATATATATTTATATATATATATATAATATAATTATATAATTATATTATATTATATAATATATAATATATAATATATAATATATAATATATAATATATAATATATAATATATAATATATAATATATAATATATAATATATAATATTTATATTTATATTTATATTTATATTTATATTTATATTATTTTACACTGCCCTCCCAGCAAGCTGGCTCAGGCTTTTAAACTTCAAGCCCCTAAATACACTGACCTAACGTATTTCTTCTTGTTATGATGAAATCACATCATCCTTGTAGTTTTAATCATTCAGATTCTCTCTTCCCGAGATATGGTAAGCCCCCCTCCCCACCCCCAAGCAAAACAAATTGACCCCGAGGACCAAAGCGAATTAAGAAACATTTGGCAAATGTAAAGTTTTTCTGGGATTATTATCATTAAAATAGAACAAAACTGAATGCAGTGGCACCTTTAAGGCCAACTAAGTTTTATTCAAGGTATCACTGTATCTGAGGAAGTGTGCATGCCCGTGAAAGCTCATACATTGAGTAAAACTTTGTCGGTCTTAAAGATGTCACTGGACTCTAAATTTGTTGGGCTGCCTCAGACCAACACAGCCACCCACAATCAGCATCCCTGTGTTTCCCTTGAGCAGCGTCTTGTCCCCTTCTGAACAGCTGCCAAGCCGGTGAAATCGTTCCCATCCTAACGCCGGGAAAACTCAGGCGGCTGCCATCCGGGGGGGGGGGGGGGGGGGCGGCGGGACGGACTGCATGGACTTTTTTTGCTTTGTTTTGTAAGAGTAATCATGTTTTCCAGGGCGGGAGACATTTAAGAGGGCCCCTCCTTGCAAGAAACAGTCACCTTATATCTCGGTTACCACATAAAAAGCTTTAATAATAACAATAAACCCCACCTGGCCACTGGGCGCCTTCTCTTCTGCGGCCAACCAGGGGTTATGCAGCTGCTTCCCCGGCCTCCTCAGGCCCCCTCCCCGCCTGACAAAAGCCATTGCTCTACATTCCCCCCCCCCCACACACACACACACATACACACACACAGCCCACACACTCTCGCACCGCCGGCCGAGCGGACTACCTCCGTTCCAGCTGGTCGAGGCTCTCCAGCAGGCGGCTGGAGCGGTCCGCCATGGAAGTGGAGCGGAAAAAGCGGCCTCGCACCTGCCCGCCACCGCCCGCCTGCTGGGCTGCTTCGCCGCCACCGCCGCCGCCGCCCTTCCCGCTGCTGCTGATCTTGGCCTGGGCCATGGCGGCCGAGGCGAGAGAGAGGTGGCCGCCTCTGCCCCTTGCCCGGGAGGAGTCCCCGCAGCCAGGCTGCGGCCACAGCGCCGCCCCCGGAGTGACACCGGCGTCGCCGCCAAAGGAGGAGACGAGTCATCCCTGCTCGCGCTCTCGAGCCCCCCGGGCCGCTCGGCGGGCACAACCCCAAGTGCCGGAGCCCGGCCGCCCAGCAGCCATCGGCGGGCTGAGGGGCTGCGAGGAAAGGGGGGAAGGCCCGCTCGCACACGCCCAGGGGCCGCCTCGCCCTCATGAAAAGTAAACCGAAAGGTCTCACGACACAGCGCTGCCAGTACGCGGTGAAGCAGAACTGGGCAGAATTTAAAATCCAGCCAGGAAAAAGAGATCATTCACTCCTTACTTTAGTTAACACTTGTAATTGTAGCAGAATGGGACTATTCCATACATAATCTCCCTTAAGAAGTGTTCTTCTCAGCACTCATAAAAACAACTGTTCTTATTGCCACTGATACTTATTCTTAAAATGCTGTCTGTGTTGCCTAGGTTTTTATACTGCCAAGCTTTTTTTTTTTGTATGGAATACAACATTGCTGCATTCCCTTGACTTAATGCCAGTAGCTGACAGTGAGAAACCTTCCCATTAACTGCACTGCAGTGGTTTCTCAGCTCTTAAAAACTTTTAGGGAAATAAAGCCAAAGAGGCTTCTGACTTGAGAACTAAACAATATTTTATCTACACAATAGTGCTATTGATTTGGTTGGGCACAGTGGAAAACAACCTAACAATAAGCACAGGAAAGATTGTATGGTAAGGAGAAACAAGTACAGATTTGTAATTCAGGAAGCCTTCAGTCCTAAAAACCATCCACTTCTGCCACCTAGCAACTACAGTAATCAATCCTTTAGCATTGTCAACTTCAAGATACTTGAGGGTGGAATCTTAGGAGGATGAGGTTTGGGGAGGGTAGTGACTTCAGCATGGTATTATGTTTGATTAGGAGTGTGGACTTCTAACCTGGCATGCCAGGTTCGATTCTGCACTCCCCCACATGCAACCAGCTGGGTGACCTTGGGCTCACCACAGCACTGATAAAGCTGTTCTGACCGAGCAGTGATATCAGGACTCTCTCAGCCTCACCCACCTCACAGGGTGTCTGTTGTGGGGAGAGGAATGGGAAGGCGACTGTAAGCTGCTTTGAGCCTCCTTCGGGTAGGGAAAAGCAGCATATAAGAACCAATACTTCTTCTTCTTCATAGAGTCCATCCTTCCAAATCAGCCATTTATTCCAGAGAAGCTGGTCTCTGTTGCAATTGTATTTCCCGGTGATCTTCAGTCCCTATCTGGAGGTTGACAACTCTAGTTCTAGAGGAAATGGCTACTTTTGAGGGTGGAGTTTATGATATTATAGTCCTCTGACATTCCTTCCATCCTCAAATTCCACTGTTTCTAGGTTACACTTCTCAAATCTCTAGGATTTGCCTAGCCTTGAGCTAAGAAACAACCCAACAACCTATGTTTAGCTCCCCCACCTTCCAGCTTCTACCTAAGAAAAGCATGGCCAGGTGTGTGGAGCTGTCTACTGGACCAGGTTCACTTGCATGGTAGAAACCCTTACGGACTTGAGTGTCTCCTCAGTTTCCCTTTTCCTCCTCCCCACAGTATTATCTTTTTATTCTATCCACACATCCTCTCCCCTTTCTCTGCCTCATTCTCCCTTCAGCCATTCACCAGCCTACCTTTTATCTGCCTCTCATCTTCAGCTATATTTTCTGTTTACTAAGCAGTTTATGCTATAACCCCCCTCATCTTTTTAATACTCTGTAAGGAAGATTAGGCTGGAATTATGTGACTAGCCCAAAATTACCTAGTATCTAACTCATCCTCTCTCAACTTTTTACCTTTGAGAAACCCTTGAAACATTCCCCAGGCTTTGAGAAGTCCCAGAAGTGGTGCAATCATACAGAATATGGTTGGGAAGCAAAGCTGTGCACACACTCACCCAAGGACCCTCACATTCCCAATCCCTCCATGTCCATCATTGACCATTGGGGGGGTGAGGAGATTAACATGAACATATATGATCATAGCACTCAATTATACCATCCAGTCAGGAAATCTTTCCAGGGACATCAAGAAACTCCAAGGTTTCATTAAACCCTAATCCAATGGTTCTCAACCTTCCTAATGCCGGAACACTTTGAGTTACTCATGTTGTAGTGACTCCCAACCATAAAATTATGCAAGTGTTATTTCACACAAATTAAACCAAAATGGACTGGGGTCTCTCAGTTCAGTTCTGCCTCTTGTCCCACCATGCTGATCTTGCTCTTTCCCGCTGCTCCAGACAGACGAACATTCTATCTCGATCTACCCTGCAAGGCTGTTATTCAGATGGCTTCCTCCCCCCAGCCAATCTGCTTGTCTTGCTGTGACTCCTGTGAAAGGGTCATTCAACCCCCAAAGGTATCCCAATCCCCAGGTTGAGAACCACTGCCCTAATCTAACAGCTATATCACATTTCCTTTTACAGTAACTCCTGCTGAGCAGTAGCAGCCAGCCAGCCATTGTTGAGTCATGCAGATCAGATGGTATCAAGTCACCAGGTCTAGGTGCTTCTAGTTCTAGGGTTTCCAACCTCCATGTGGGATCTGGACATCTGATTTACATCTGAACAATAGATTCAGAGATCTGTCTGCCTGGAGGAAATGACTGTTTTGGAGAGTGGACTTTGGAATATTTGACTGAGGCCTTTCCCTTCCCCAGACCCTGACCTCCTCAGACTCTACCACAAAATACCCAGGAATTTCCCAGCTTGGAGATGGCAACCCTAGCCAGGCTTAGCCTTGTCAGGCCTAGCAAAATAGTTCTGGAAAGGGTCCAACCCAGGTCCCCTTCCCCTGCATTTGTTCCTCACATAAATCCAGCCTGAAAGTGTGGTTGCCTAGCAACAGCCACTGAAGGAAACCATTGCTTAAACCTAGAAATAATTCCTTTCATCATTTCTAGATTTGAAAAATACTCACAATATAGACACTGATTTCACATATTCCTGCAAACCTGTGTCCCCTTTCAGGTTTGTAAACTGATCACTAGATTGAATTATCCAAAGATTGGTGGACTTCATTAATATCATCACTATAAGTAAACATTATAAAGTTGATGTTGTGTGCAGCCAACCCATTCCCTGATTGACCCTCCCTGGGAGTGTGCAGCCAATAGGGAGAGAATACTCTGCTAATGAGGGCCAACCAGTGTAAATTGCACTCTGCTAATTAGGACCAAAGAGCCTCTTGTGGCGCAGAGTGGTAAGGCAGCAGACATGCAGTCTGAAAGCTCTGCCCATGAGGCTGGGAGTTCAATCCCAGCAGCCTTCCATCCTTCCGAGGTCGATAAAATGAGTACCCAGCTTGGTAATGACTGGGGAAGGCACTGGCAAACCACTCCGTATTGAGTCTGCCATGAAAACGCTAGAGGGTCAGACATGACTCGGTGCTTGCACAGGGGATACCTTTACCTTTACCTTTAATTAGGACCAATATATTCAAATTGCATTCTGCAAATAAGGGCCAATCAATTCAAATTACATTCTGCTAATTAAGGCCAATCAGTGCAAATTGCACTCTGCCAATGAGAGCCAATCAGTTCAAATTGCATGCAGACAACTTAATCCCTACTTGATTGGCACTACCTGGCAGTGTACAGCCAATAAGGAGAGAACACTCTAACAATGAGGGCCAACAATGGGACTTATCTGTCCTCTTTCTGCTGCTTGCTGGGTAGAAGATGTGCTGGCCTCTCTGAAAGGCCCTTCTGCTAGTAAGTTTCTCCATTCCCAGCATCTTCCCACCTTCCAACTCCCCCAGGCAATGGAGGGAAGCCAGCTGCTTCCTTTGCCTCCCGTGTTGGTCTTGGGAAGTTGGCAGCCCACTCTTCCATGACCTGCCCAGTTGGCCTTTGGAAGATGTGCAATTGGATAGGAAGGTGGAGACAGCAGTGACCTACATAAACACTGTTGTATGGGGGTGATGGGGGCAGGAGGGCCAGTGCACCTCTAAAGCAGCTGTTTTCAGAACTGATGCCTTCCTCCCTACCCCTTTCTTTTTCATCTTCCTGAAGGTTTCTAGGCCCCCACCTGGAATTTGGCAACCCAGCTGGCTGCTGTCAGGAATCAAACCCAGCTCTTGAGATTAGTCTGCTACTCTTTAACCACTTTACCATACTGGATCTTAAGACTAAGCTGGATGAGAGCTTATCCCAACCAAATGTTCCAACAGGCAGAGAGCTCTGACTCAGTTAAGACATTAAGTGCACAGTCTGTGCACTGGCATTGTTTTTGAAATACTGATTACAGCTTACCTGTGCTTCCTTCCAGCAGAGCTGAAACCTGGGGACCAACACAGGAGGCAAAGGAAGATGGGAGAGTGGGAAGAGGCTAAGAATGGAGCAATTTAGCAGCCTTTCAGAGAAGCCAGCTCCTCTTTCACCCAGCAAGCAGCACAAAGAGGACAGATAAGACCCATTATTTGCCCTCACTGGCAGAGTTTTTTCCCTATTTGCTGCACACTTCCAGGAAGGGGCAATCAGGTAGGGTTTGCCCTCACTGGCAGAGTGCAATTTGCACTGCTTGGCCCTCACTAGCAGTGGTATCTCCCTATTGGCAGCACATCCCTAGGACCAATTAGGTAGGAAGTTGGCTGTACCCAACTTCAACTTTCTTTAGTGATATATTATAAAGCCACTTCCATTTTGCCATTCTTCCAGTAAACTAATATTTAGAAGATACCCTGTTATCCTGATGTTAGTTTATGACAGAGCTTTCTCTGCCCTGGCCCCCGCCTGGCAGAATGAGTTCCTTGAAGATTTCAGGGCCCTGCCTAAACCTCTGTAGGGCCTGCAAAATGGAGCTCTTCCACCAGGCACTTGGTTGAGGTCGATCAAACCAACAGCATATACTGGGCCTCCAGAAAACTCTAGCCGTGTACTAAACCTTGATCCAATCTACCTGTGGAATCATAGTTAGCAAGTTAAACGTCACCATTAGTTCTAGAATTGTTATATGTAATTGTTACTGAAATATTATAGAGACTGTTTTCAGTTATTGAAACCACTGTTACTATTATTTTACTTGATGCTATGAATTATGCTGTACTTATCCCCATGTTCTATGTAAGCCAAAAGGGTGGTATAAAAATGTAAATAAATGAGAAAACCTTTATAAGAATCAGGTGTATAGTGTATATACATGGGAAAGCATTATTAACAGAAACTGCAGAACAACTTTTATAGAATAACCCATAGCAGGAAACTGTAGGGACAGGAATAAGCATTTTTTTAAAACTTCACAAACCATTTTTTAATAGAATAAGCATTTTTTTTAAACTTCACAAACCATTTGTTTTACTTAGGGAAATACATACTACCCAAATGTAGAGCTCAGCCATAAGTATGTTTATGTAGAGGTTAATAAGATTCTGAAGGGTGCAGAGCACTGTATGTGAATTCTGTGATTCGGTATCTAGTCTTGTATAGGCTTGGAGCCAGTCAACTGTTTCATTCAGTCTTATCCAGTTCCCCACCTCACATGGATTTAGTCCTGTTCATGATCCAGCTAACATAACCATATCGGTAGTCAGAAGCGATTTTCTGTAAGGTCACAACAGTTGCTAGAAGTTTCTTTCTAAATAAGCATCTAAGGCTGACAGAAGGCCTTCCTTTTATGAAAGAAAGCATATTATAACTTCACAATGTTATAAACTTACCCGTCTTTAGAGTGAAGATAATGTTTACTGTATGCACATCTAGTAGCTTTCTTTGTATAAATAGAAAATATCTTCAACTTAAAAAAAACTCTTGAGAGTATTAGCACCCTCATAGTGTAATCTTATGCAGAGGAACTCTGTCTAATGAGTTTAGGCTGAAACAATTATGCATAAGATTACACTATTAACACATGGCATTATCTAACCACAACTTATACATGGGGCAACTTTTTCATATAGGTTTATTCTAATATTACTGCTGCAATCCAATGTGCACACTGAAAACACATCCCATTAAATTCAGCATGTTTTCCCATGAAACAAGCATCCTCCCTTCCCAAATACTTAAATGATTATATGCAACTAAAAAATTACACTCCTTGGTACTAACAACAGAAATGACCTTTCATAACAAGATGATAGTTTAATCCAAGCATTCCCTCACCACCACCAAGTTTATCAGTTGAGCTCTTACCACCGACCCTGTTCAAGAGATATACATTCGCTGGTAGGTTGTTTATGTTTAGGGACAGAAATACCTTCCCATATCCAATTACAACTATCCCCTTTTATGCAGTCAGCAAACTATTTAAAATAAAGGATTTTTAATACTATACAACTACTTAGAAAAGCCAGCAATATCAAGCATTGCCTCTATTCCTCCCCATATGAAGGAATATTTACACACAATAGGAATAGGCTTCGGTATAAAAAATACTTCACTGTATATGTAACTTTAACTCAATCAACTGATTAAATAACATATATTTTCTGTCATCAGGTGAGAGGCCTAGAGTTTACTTAATGAACAGGTACAAATGGTATTTTTAGATTACAGGTGAATATTTTTAGGTTTTAATACTTCTCTGATCAAAGGAAAAAAAATGAAAGCTTTACCAGTCACTGAGATATAAAAATAAGGCTCAGGATGATAGTGTACATAAAGGAAAACAAATGTTTTATTACTCGGCTAAGAATTCCTTATACATTTCACCAAAAAGTTTCTGTGGGGAAAACTGTAATATAATATACCAAATACAGTATTGATGACATAATTATAACAGTGATTGAGCGCTGGGCAGTCTTGTCTCCCTCCTATGAATGGGAAGTTTCTCTGTTTTCTTTCATGCAATCATAAAAACAGAGTAAGTTCTGGCAGTTATATTTAATGATTTTCTACTTGCTTGATACTAAAATGTACAAATTGCATTTTGAAACTTTTTATTGACATAATTTCGTTTAAGTAAAAAAAAAAACAATTTCTATGTAAGTATGAGGGCTCAATATTATATTTGTATATTATGTTACAGATTCAACAGAAGAAGTGTGTTGATTAAATGCATAGGGTATATTTAGCTGAGTAACAAAGTATTTTTTTCCTAAAACTACTTGAAAACAGTAAGCTAGAATAGTAGGAAACATGCTTGTTTTCTTTCACCACAGTAGAAGAGCTGGGGGCCACTCCACCCCTTTGTGAAGTTTCATATTCAGATTTAGTACTCCTGGCTGAGAATAATTTTTAAAGGATTATGCCTGGGGCAGTTTGACAGGATTCACCAGACATATTCCCTCAAGGCAGATTCCCAATGAATTAATCAGCATGGCTAAAAACAAAATCCAGATGAATTCTGTTATCATAAAACACAAACACGATGGGGGAAGAATAGCAGAAAGACTGGAGAGCAGGTAGAATTCAGAAAAAGGAAATTAAGAATGAAATAATTCAGAAAATATGTAGACTGAGGAAAATACAAATGGGCTATTCTTTGAAATGTGTCAGCTCTCTTAGGCCATATCTGGCTTCATAAGGAAAATAACAGGCTGCAGCTGAAGGTAGATTTGGAAACTGATCTTTAGTTGGTCTGTAGTAGAAAATCTTGATTCAAGTATTGCAGGACCTTACAAATCCAACAAGATTTTTGGGTGCCGAAAGAGGAAAATACTTTTTGGAAATGTTAACAAGACAAAGGGGGGAAAAAATAGACAACACAGTTGTTTTGGCACTGCATTCATTCCCCAAATTCAAAGTGAACAAATAACTGAAATAACTAATGTTTGCTTACACCACAGTGGAGTTTGCTCAAGTTTAACCTGTATTCTAAACTGTAAGGTAATTGCAGATCTTTACTTTATGAACTGATCAACTAAGACGGGATGGCCCAAAAAAATGAGGATTCAATACTTATACCAGCTGCAAGGTTTTGCTAGCAACATACATATAACAGAGAAGGAGTGATTAAAATATCGAAATCAGGAATAAATCATCACCTTAGCTTTCAGAGTGTATATCATGAAAGGCGTTCCCTTGGGTCCTTAAAATGCAGTATAGAGGAATTCTTACAGTACTCTCACTCTCTCATTTTATACTATTTTGTGATGAATTGCGATGACTCAGATCTGGTATGCAGTTAAGCCGACTTAAATGCGACAGTAATCTGTAGAACTTAAATGTGTGCTTAATTCTATTCTGGACCATGGTACTTGAGGGAGCTCAATTGCTTAAAGTGCCATTTATAGCTTGAAATGGTAACCAGGAAGTTTTGACAAGTTTCTAATACATGGCGACAACAGCTTGGATCTCGTAGAGCAGTGATCTCAGGACATCTTCATTTTTCCTGAAGACTTCGTCTGATTGCCTCTTGTAGTTGTACATCCTCATCTGCATAAATATTGGAATTGTATTTATTTAGGGTTTTAAAATAATATTTAGGTGAAAACTTGTCCTTTAAGAGGGTGACCATCATTATGAGCATTAGCTAAATTATGAAGTGGTAAGGTGCAAAGGACTTTCTTTCAGGTGCCAAGCACCATGTAGGGTATCTGGATCAATGAAAAAAATGCAAAAAGAATCCTTGTGGTTAACCTGACAATAGAACAAGACACTATCTTTCTACCCCTCTGATGCTAGTTAGGAGACCTTCACCCCTAGATTCTAATACTCTCTCTGCTATGGTCCAACAGCATGGGCTGGAGCAAGTCGCTGTCTTTCAGGGTTGACCCATATAAGCAGCAGCTTTTGTATGATTGCTTTTAAAAAGAAATGTTTATTTAAAGAAAAGAGAAATATTACATATTACATATTAGAGAACTACTATTTTAGAAAGAATAAACATAAAGCTGACATTTGACAATAAGTAGCTTCGGGTTTTTTGCATCACCTTAATATCATACTGCATTTCATCCAGAATTTGCATTTTCCCAAAGATCACATGTTCAGTCTAAAAACTGAGTTTTAAAAATCTCAGTTTTTACTGTTCAATATAATTTATTGTGCATCAAATATGCAAGTTTTGCCATTGTCCCATATTTCATCAGTTTATTTAACTAGTCTGTAATGTCTGGTAAGAAGTCTTTTTTCCATCTTGATGCTAAATGGATTCTGTTACCATATATTTAAGAAGCTCATTATACATTTTAATATTATTTGGTTCCACATTTAATAACATACATTAAGTGGCAGCTCTTGTATGAAGACCTTGGAATACACAATAATGGAGGCAGGCTCACATGACAAACTCTGATGCATCAGTATGTCAATGTGGAGATTTGTCACAATTTGTTGTGACACTATAAAATGTATTGGTGCGTCAATGCAGACTGTGGGGCCTATATAGAGAGTATTGTATAAAGGAATCAATTCATGCCATTATTGGCTTCTAATGACCTTGTCTATATCAGAAGCCCATAGAAGTCACTGAGTAATATGAATTGACTTGCAAATTCAACTCTCTAATGATAAAGAAATAAAAAAGGAGTGTTTTATGACTTATAGGGCCATTTAGTACTCCTGTTTTGTGAGCACTATCCTTGTTTGTCTGCTGTTACTTTTTTGTTATCACTATGGGTTTTTTGCTCAGGAATGTATACATACAGTAAAGACAGCAAACAAGTATTTCAGACTGTTCCTTGTTTGACCTAAAAGGAGTTTGGCCACCGAAAATTAATAAACATCTCACATGGAAATTAAGACATACCCCTTTGAATCCGTGCTCCTTGCAAGCACTGTTGTGTCATCACTGGTGAATCCTCTTCGTTTTCTGTAAACAGACACAAATATTGTCCTCACTAGGAAATATCTCAGCTCACATATTCCCCCTCCCTGTGCTTTGATTCCCACATAGCCTTTGAACAGAAGCTTAATACCCTGAAGCTAACAACCTCACACAGTCCAAGCTGCACCCATTTAGAAGTAGGCATCTTCTGCTGTCCTCTTAGACTGGGAGCATCTCTCTTTGGAGTGCAAAATATACTGTAAGAAAGCGAGTGTGGCATAGGCCTAAAACATGCGCTTGGAATGTGGAGACCTGGATTTAAATGACCAGGACTCTTGACCAGGAAAGCTGCTGTCTTTCAGCATAACCGGCCCTCCCAGTGTCTGGGAAGGTTGACATTGGTGGAGGAGAATCATCTATGCTTCCCTGAGGAAGAGTGCGTGCCAGTTAGCTTAAAAATATACCTTTGGCCGTATCTGAAATGCTGTTTAATAAGGCACACATCATATCAGCATCGATTTTATGAGGGTCTAGAATGCGGGTTGTCCGTTGAGTCATCTTAAGCTGGTTCTCCAACTCCAGAAAGCTTTTGTCTCCAGAAAGAATGGTGAAAGGAATATGCTTGGGCAGATACTCATCCAGGCGGCCCACCTATAAAACACACTGTAAGTTAACCAAAGCTAAAAGCATGTCATTTAAACAGAGACATTTGAAGAAGAAGAAGAAGAAGAAGAGTTGGTTCTTATATGCCGCTTTTCCCTACCCGAAGGAGGCTCAAAGCGGCTTACAATCGCCTTCCCATTCCTCTCCCCACAACAGACACCCTGTGGGGTGGGTGAGGCTGAGAGAGCCCTGATATCACTGCCCGGTCAGAACAGTTTTATCAGTGCCGTGGCGAGCCCAAGGTCACCCAGCTGGCAGCATGTGGGGGAGCGCAGAATCGAACCTGGCATTCCAGATTACAAGTCCGCACTCCTAACCACTACACCAAACTGGTTCTTCAGTAAAAAAACAAACAAACTTTAAGCATAGCATGGCTGTTTGGATTGTGACAATGAAGAACTGACAGAAATATGGGAAAATGTGGTAAAGGGAAATTCTCACGTAGTCTATTCAAAACTGGAGGCTGCTTTTTCTCTACTGAGATAAGCTGAATTCAGATGAAGATGTACAGAGAGAAGTATATAATCTGTAAACCGCTCCGCGGGAGCAGTAAAAATAAAAGAGTAAGGCCTATGTGGGAGGAGAAAGGGGCGGGGCGGGGCGAGTCCAGGAAAAAACTCAAAGTGGCCAATCGAAGAGACGCTTCGCTGCTCCCGATTGGCCCCTCCGAATGTCAGTCCGTGGCCAAGGGGCCAATTGGGAGCCGTGCAGCACGTGGCTCCCAATCGGCTCCTTTGCCCATCCCAGATTCTCCAGCCCTATTTGGGGGGAGGGCAGTCGCTGGCGGAGGCTTTGGGGGAGACGCGGCATGCCTGCTTCTTTGTCCGCCCTGAAGCCAGGGACTCGGGTGGGAGGGGGGAAAGGCTTTGGGGTGGCCAAAGGAGGAGGCCCACCGCGTCAGAGACGTCCAAGATGCGGTGGGGCTGCTTCGAGCCCCGCGCTGAAGCCTCCCCCACATACCCCCTTCCCGCCCGAGTCCTTGGCTTCACCGCTGAAGCCAGGGACTTGGGCGGAGGGGGCAGGGAGGCCCTCCCGCGCCCAGCCGCCGGCCTACTAGCGCCCGCTGTATTGAGCCTACAGCGGGCCTTAAACCCTAGTATTACATATAATAGTATACAATTTAAAAAAAATGGTATGACTGGAGATTAATCAGTTGTTTGAACCATGACTGGATTTTTCATGTATTTCAACAATAAATACCTGGGAAGCAAAAAAAATGAATGGCAAAAAGAGATCAACAGGCAGAATCAAACACTATTGTCCCTCAGAAATATGCCCTATCTTTTATCTTTCAGTACTTCCTTATAGATATATGGTTTTCTACTATTTGCTAATGGTTTTATTATGTAGAAAACGATTTCCCACTCTTCTCAAGACTAAGCTCTAAGAACACAATGGATGAGGAAAAAAGGATATTGCTGTGACCCACCCGCAGGTACCTGCAGATGACTGTGTATGTAGATTTTCCTCAGGCTGCCATTCTTGCATGACAAAAACAGAAGGCAGTCAAAGAAGACTTACTGATGACTTACATGTACACAGATTGCAAAGTCAGCTGCTTCTCTCCTTGTACCACAGCGTGGATGAAGGAAGAAACACCCAATCTTGTTAAGATAATTAAACATTTTGCAGTTCACAGGTTGCTTCCAGTTGCCATGCCCACCTAAAAATAAAGAAAGGAATGGACCTATTGTTAGAAACATCACTGAAGTTTCACCAGAAGGAATGGGCTAGAAGTAGTGGAGAATGTTACTGTGAAAACCATAAAACGTTATATGCATTTCCCAAGCAACAGAAAAAGTTACATGTGGTTGATAAACAGAGTGAATGAGATACATTCAACTACCCCCGATCAAAGTGTAGCATAAAAGATAGCTATAGGTTCACTTTTAAGGCAAGAGAGAAATTACTGATGATAAAGGGCTTCAATACTGCATCACTTTTGGTGTCCTATGCAGTTCCCCTGGGACTATTTGCTCCCTAGTTATGCATCCTTCAGTAACAAGTGAGTATCACCAATTTACAAAGCATCAAGGAGAGCTTGCAGGGCAACACACGCCACCACCCCAACCCATCATCTGAGGAAGTCCCATCCAAGAGATGTTATGAGACTGTGAGAGGCACTAGGGTGTTTCCTATCAACCCTTTAGAACTTAGCAGTTAAGAAGAAGGAGCAAGCTGGCAGCTGATGAGAAAAGGAGGAAGGGAAACTAAGAAATAGCAGTGTGTGGTGGGAAAAATAGGATGAACACACTTTGGTTTACAACCAAAGAAGCTGCTATGTAGAACGTGGACCATATCTGACTTTTTCTGTTTGTTAGATACCAAGAAATTGCATCACCTATTCTATGAAGATTTCATGGTTATACCTGAACAGTTATTCTTTCCCCTTACCTTGAAAGCCCCAGATAAAAGTCCCCTGGTTAAGAGTAGCAGGCAATTGGTGGAAGAGGTTTCCCCAGTTATCTAGATCCATCATTATAATATGTGTCATGGTGCACAAGTAATCTAGATCAGGTAGATCTTCATCGTCTAGGTTGAGAAGAGGGAGAGAACAAAATATATCTCACATTTTAGCACAGATAATGAGATCCAGTAGGAAACAGGAAAACAGTTTATAGAACTATAAGTTGAAAGTATAATTCTATAAACTGTTTTCCTGTTTCCTACTGGTGCAAGTAGATAATTTCCCTTTCCCAAGAATGCCTTTTGACCCATCCAGAAAATGGACAAAACAAAAACAAAACAGGTTAAGGGATGGCCTGCAGTAATAAAGAGAATCAAGCAAGATCATCCAGTCTCCCTCTTACTCCAATGGAAATAATGGTAGGATACAAACATACGTTTTAACAGCTGCATAATCCAAACCATTAAAACGAAGTATATTTACAGTGTATTTAATGATGAGTATCTCATTCAGCAATTTATACCCAACAGCTCCTTGCAGTGCAAAGGAAACTGGGCATGCTGCAATTGGTTTTGGAGAGTTACTAGCTAAAGATCGTTAACTGTGGACAAAGAGTACCCCTGTCCCCCCTACAAGCATGTGTTCTCTGACATCACAGGATAGGTTGCACATGCATGCAAACAGTGGTTAACTACCTCACCGACTTAGAGTTTTCTCTCTTCCTATTACTGAAGCAAATCCTCTATGTCAGAGTCTCTCTTCATGCAATAACATCCAATATCTACCAACCTTGGCCAAGTGCTTCTTTCTTTGCAGCTCCTGCCTTCTTTGGAGAAAGAGATTTTAAACTTGGTGCAGTCATAGCAGCTGAAAGCTTCAGTTTATCAGGCTTTTTGTCTACACAGGATCCACTGGCAGAGAACTGGAAGACTTCACTTTTTTCTGGAGAGCCAAAGTCTAACTTTGGCTTTTGTGAGAAACTGTGTTTGGCATGATAGTGCTGATGGGCAACTGCAAGCTCAGTGAAATTTCTGTTGCATGCGCCACACCTTACAACATACAGTTCTTTTTCAATTTTGGTGCCTGGGTGGCCTGCAAGATGAGTAATCATATCAGAATGGCTTTGTGCTGTTGCAGAGCATGAGGCGCAGCGAAACCACAGGTTACCTTTTGCCAGCATGGCTTCTTGGCACTTCATATGATCTGCTTTCCTATTTTCTTTGGAGATATATTGCTCTCGACAGCCACAGTTTAGAAGGCTGCTTTCTTCTATCGTCTCAAAGGTCTTGATTGATGTTTCTGCTGCTGCAGACACACATATGTAATCGGTGCTATGGAGTCCCTTGAAGTGAAGGAAAAACTCTTCCTCAACATCAAAAAAGAGATCACCACAAAACCCACAGATATATTTCATCTGTATGACATTGTTATGCCTCTCTTGGCAGTGTCGGTGCAAGGTTTCTATTTTCCGAAATGTAACTTTACACAAGTCACAGCTATATCTGTGAAAATGATGACTCTCCAGTGACATGCAGTGCTGTTTCACAGTCTCTTCCGAGTCAAAGATTTCCTCACATAAGCAGCACTGCCATTTTTCTTGCTGAGAAGGTTCCTCAGACAAGTCCATTGGACTTGCAGGTGGAGACACCTCCATAGGGGTTGAAGGCTGGTTTTCTGTTTCAACTGAATTATCACAGACTGTGTCTGTAAGTCTAGCAGAAGACAAAGCAAGCTCATCCTCACTAACATACTTCTCACAAAAGTAGCTGTGACCACCATGAAATCCAGTCACGTGTGCCATTACATCACCTCCTTTCTGAAGATCAACACTGCAGGACCGACACCAGAAGAGGAAATTAGCCAAGTGTGCTCCTCCATGGAATCTGCTCATGTGCAAACGGATTATGCTTGCGTTTTCTGCAAGCTTCCCACACACAGCACACTTGTGGCATATTCTGTTAGCAGCAAAAATATGTTTCTCTACTAACTCTTCAGAAGGAAATGTCAGATTGCATTCACACATCCAGGTTTTCACGGTATGGGCACTACAAGTCTCTTGGCTGTTGTCATCCAAAGCCCTTTTTTGTTTTGAAAAGGCTTCACTCTGATCATCGCTGGCCAAAGATCTCTTCAGAGGAGAAGATTTTACAAGGCTTCTGTATTTCTTAATGTAAGAGACATTTTTATTGGCATGGCAAAACGTCAAGACCGATTGTTCCATTGTGGTGAGAATTTTAACCTTGTGCAAGGTTTTGCACGTATGCTGACTGACATGGCTGTCATTCACAAACAGCTCATTGCAGCTCTGACAGAAGCCTTTTGCTTTAAATATTTCAGCTACTTGGGAAATAGTCTTCTCTGATACAGCCACTGGACCAGCATTACGACAACGAGTTCTGTAATTGGAAAGGAAAAAAACAGAAAATGAATATGCAGCTGTAATTCTAAACATTTTCCAGTGTCCACTAAAAAACAGTCAATATTCTTGATGCCAACTTAGTAATACAGTATGATTTACTTTTAAAATCCCATTTAAGACAACCCATACACCTTCCTGCCAGATAATGCCTCCTTCTCTTTAAGTAGACATCTCAAAACACCTGGCAAAACTAGGGGCGTGCATTGTTTTTCCCAGTTAGAGTTTACTGCGGCTGAAAATTTTTGGGATTTCCAAACAATCCTGGATTAAGGATTTTTTTGGAGAAAACAATTTTCTGGGGTCCAATAGACCCAAGAAGAAAAACAATTTTTTAAAAAGCCAGCCTGACTCTGGTACTGGGTTGGCTTTTCCTACTTGGTGTAGTGGTTAAGAGCAGTGGCTTCTAATCTGATGAGTTGGGTTTGATTCCCTGCTCCCCCTCATTCAGACAGATGGGTGACCTTGGGTTCATTACAGCACTGATAGAGCTGTTCTGACCGAACAATAATATCAGGGCTCTCCCAGCCTCACGTATTTTAAAGAGTGTCTGTTGTGGGGAGAGGAAAGGAAAGGCAATAGTAAGCTGCTTTAAGACTCCTGATACAGAAAAGTGGCATATAAAAACCAACTCTTCTTCTGCAGCAGGGTTTTAAAACCTGCCACAGGAGAAATTCTCCCCAGGATCTACTTGGAGTGGGGAGGTCTCTCTGCAGCCCCACAGTCCCACTCCAAAGAGATAAAAACTTATAAAGGAGTCAGACAAGGCTGTCTATTAGCCCCTCTACTTTTAAAGTGTCCCTCTACTTTTAAAGTGTGAGAAAAGGCTGTCTATTACTTTTCATCTATTACATTAACAACCTAATAAACTGTTTTGAATCTGCAGCCTGCCATCCACCTAGGCGCGTGGGACATCACATACCAGCCCATTTTATCAAGAACCCCAGTGGGCCTAAATAGGGTCCTTGTCTGCCTGGTGAGGATATGATAAAGAACTTGTCTAGGGTGGGGTATGATGGGAGAATTTCGCTAGGGTGGGGTACGGTGGAGAATTACTGGCTACTGGTACCCTACCAGCCCTTGGACTGTCTGGCTACAGTGATCCATGCAACAGTCACCTCTAGATTAAACTTCTGTACCTCACTCCACACAGGCCTACCCTTGGTCTTTGACCCAGAAATTGCAGCTGGGGCAAAATGCAACTGCTAGGGTCCTCACCGGTACACCTTGGAGGGCCCTCATCCAGCCTGTGCTGAGGCAGCTGCATTGGTTGCTAGTTGTGGCCCGGATCACATTCAAGGTTCTGGTATTAACATTCAAGGACATCTGCTGTTTGGGCCCTGCCTATCCTTATGCCCTCCACAGGGTTCTCCACTCAGTGGGTGCTAATCTGCTCGTGGTTCTTGGCCCCAGGGAAGCATACCTGGCCTCAACTCGGGCCTGGGTCTTTTCGGTCCTGGCCCCGATCTGGTGAAATGAGCTCCTGGAAGAGGTGAGGGCCCTGACGGAGCTGTCTAAATTCCGCATTGTTTGCCAAATGGAGCTCTTGCACCAGGTCGCATGTTGAAGCTGGGGTCAGGAACAACTAGGGCCCCTCCTCTAGGGAATGCTGTAGCATCATGTGAATCCCACCCTATGGTAATTGATTGAGGATGGGGGAGGCTAGAGGGGGATTATATGTTGTCTTCTAATGTTCTTATGCCTTTTAAGGGGAGTCAATTGATTTTATTGGGGGTTTTATCTGTTTTATGTAACCTGCCATGAGTCTACAGAAAAAGGCAAGCTAGAAAGCCAATAAATAAATAAAATAAATATAGTGAGAAGGAAGCACTTATAATTAATGCATCGAAAACTAAGATAATAGCCTTTGGTAATTTCTCCCAAACTACAAAAAAGCTGGGGAAAAGCTTGAGCAAGTAAAGTCTTTCATATATTTGGGGGTAATTTTTCAGGCTTCGGGATCCAGCTTTTGAGCATTGCAGACAGATGTCAATCTTAGGGGAGAAATCAGCACATACCTTAGTTAAATGCCATTGCTCAAATGGAGCTTATTTTGTAGCAGCACTCAAAAGCTTTTTCATGCTAAGGTAGCACCATAGATGCCTTATGGGACTTTTTATGTTCATATAAGTCCCATTTTGCTCCACTCCAGTGGGTGCAAGCTAAATTCCTTAGAGCCATATTACAGCTCTGGAAATGCATATCAAATTCCTGGAAAAGAGTAGAGGCAGGATTTTTGAAATCTGAAGCCAAACTTGCCTTTGCTTGTATTTCTCTCTCTCTGGCTAAAGACACACTGGGCTCTTGCAGGGTTATTATCCCTAACTCTGTGTGACAATTACAAATCAAAGTGGGTCCAAGCTACAAAACTGGAAATGAAAAGACTTGGTCTTTCCCCCAGGTTCTGCTTGGCACGGTGATAGACCAGGCCAAAATAGCTGTCAAACGTAGAATAGAAGACTCTGAGCACCAAATAGACCTTGCTTATACCCCTAAATATCTTGATCCACATAATACTAGTTATATACAAGCCCCAACACAGTATCTTTCTTTACTATAAGTTAAACATCTTAGGAGGGCCTTCTCATTAGCAAGGAGATCAGCTTTGCCCTTTGCGTATCAAGAGGGCTGTTGAAAGAAAGTGCCTAGAGCAGAAAGATTTTGCCCTTGCAACTCTAGGGAAGTAGAATCTCCTGCACATATGATCCTTAGGTGTCCCCTCTATATAGCTGCCAGAGCTAGGCTAATCTCCCCCCTTCTTGAAAATACTTCTAGTTATACAGAAGAGGAAAAAATTAAACTCCTCCTATGGAAACTCCTCAAGTATTACACAAATATTGCATCCAAATATATGGAGTCTGAAATATTCAGCTAAGGACCTAGAAAAGGCAAAGGAGAATAACAAAATTTTTAAAATGTTAACTTTTAATTTTAGTATACATATCAAATTTTTAATCTTGTATATATTTTATTTAGTTATAACATTTCAAAACTCTTAAACTTTTTTTTTGCTGTACTTCCCTAGGATACTGTGAAATGTTTGTACTTTATCTTATATCCTGAAATATTTTGCACTTGTAATTGTTAACAAATTTTATCTGGCCAAAGTGCTGTACTGAATAAACTGAACCGAACAGTTCTGTTTAGTCTTCTGGCCTTAGATAGCTCATTTATAGGCAAGCTAGCATGACTGTTAGCAAATTAACAAGGCTAGTGCCAGTTTAAGAGTGCATAACTTGATTTTACAGGTTAATTGAAGCTCAAGCTATGCACTCTTAAAATGGCACTAGCCTTGTTAATTAGCTAAAGCTGATTTCAATTATTATATAAAAGGTTCACGTGTGAAACAGGATGTGGTAAAATGGGGAAGGGGGTCAATTGTCTGGAAAAATGTCAGAATTTTCTGAGAACACCTAGGAATGTAGCAGAATAAGCAAAATTGTTGAAATAAAGGAACGAATTATTTTGTTAGGTTTATTTTTTGCTTCATCTACAGAAAACCGTAAATATGTCTCATAAGGGCAAAATATAGTTATATGTGACACTTAACAAAATGCTTATACAGATGTGAGAACATATCCATGCAGTCATCAAGACATTCGTGAATGTCTCAAAAGTTGTGTATCACATTGTATTAAAGATTGTTGTTACTGTCTTACTAATGGAATTCTCAGCTCTTTGTCACTGAGTTCTCCTTTATTACAATAATAAAGTTTTATTAAATTGAAAGATAATAATAATAATAATAAATAATAATAATAAGATGGAAGGCAAAACAAAGGATACACAAGAACAGAAGCTGGACTTAATAGTGGTTAGAAAGACTGGTCTGAAGTTGGATTTTTCAAGTGCTAAGACTTGTACAAACCTGAAATGTGCTGTTACTTCCATGTGGGAACGTAAATCCTGACGACAAGATGTACATTTTACTTGGAATGAAACTTCATTGCACAAGGAGATAAGAAGGTTTTTTGCATAGGCTGGGAAAGGCAATGGAAGTGGGGTCCCTGTTTTATCTGCAATAGAATGCAAAAACAACATGTGCTGAAAAGGTCTGCCTAGAGGTATGAAATAGACTTCAAATCACCAAACTGGAACTGACAAAAGATCATCTAGTCTTCAGATCAGATCCACATATCATCCCCTCCACCCAAACTATATTCCACAGCAAACAAACAGGCAGACAAGATTTTATGAAGCAGTGGCATCGAGGGTATAATGCATCATGTACCATATACAGTAAGTTTGCAACACCAATAAAAAAGCCCGCTTCAAAGCATCTGCAGTTCAACAGTACAATAAAGGTGTGGACTTGGCACATCCAAACTTCAGATCCCTCTATCTTACATAAGACTGCAGTTGGGCATCCACCCCACAGTCCTGCTTAAGGCAATTACAGTCATGTGTAACTTGAAGGACCTCAATAAAATTATAGGGCATGTGCAAAATGGGTTTCAAAGCCCAGAAAGATCTTGCACAAAGGATGAGGGGGAAAATAAATGCATCTTCATGGACAGATTCAAAAGATCTGGGGAACTATTACAAGCAACACTATATTCCAGTGATACATCAAGAATAAGAATACTTCTTTTACCTTTAAAAAGAAATAAGATCTATTATTTTTTTTTCAATAAATGGTTTGAAAAAGAATGTGATGGATGCCTCGTTCACTTTAACAGTAACAGTGTGATCCTAAATTTTCCTACACTCCTAAACTCATTGAATTCAGTGATCTTAGAAGGGTATAACACTGCTTTGGCACCATATATAGTCGTATAGGTCGCTCAACTATGAAGAACCAATTGGAGTGGGGGTAGTTAAGAGACAAACAGTCAGCCTATTAGGATTTGATCTGAGAGGAGTGAGAGATAGGGTTAAGTATCAGTATAGAGATTAAAGATTTTGCATTAAGTTTCCCTGTTGTGTGCATGTGTGTTTTTGCTGTCAAGTTGCAACTAACTTATGGTGACTCTGTAGCAGTTTCAAGGTAAAAGGCTTGCCATTGCCTTCCTCTGCATAGTGAATGTGCTATTTCTTGGTGGTCTCCCATCCAAATACTAACCAACCTTGCTTAGCTTCTGCGATCTGACTAGCTGAGGCTATTCAGGTCAAGGCAAGTTATACTACCCAGAAAATACAAGAAGCAATAAAAGTCATTCGAAAATTGCTTGAAACTAGCCTATGAAAGAGTTTCTTGGCATGTGCATTCTAGGAATGAATCCTTCATCTCAATGTTTAAGTGTTACAATTAGTTGTTTACATAGAGATAAACCTTTGTTTCTTGTTCAAGATAAACCTTTGTTTCTTTTTTCAAAGCCATTTTGTTCACTTTACCTCACAAATACTGCTTTGGGCTACACACTACAGGCCTGAGAGCTTTATACCCAAGCTGACTGCATCCTACAATAAGCTCTTTTTGGCATCCCTGGTGAGATGGAGAGTGATCTGAGGTAATGTGGGAGGCAAAATATTTAAGGACGCATTCTAGGAAAGTCACATCATGCATTTCTGTGAAGAACCAAATAATGCAATGTGTGTTCATACCAGATATAAAAAAGAAGGAACATACCACTCAGTTTAAAAGAGTGAGAAAAATGATTCTCTCCAGTCATATGTTGCAGGCACTCATCTCTTAGGTTAAAAAGAAGGAAACAGCATGGGCATGCAAAAAATTGAATATGCTGAGGAGGATAATTTCTTTCATGGCCATCATTTTCATTTGCCTGGAAGGGGGGGAGGGGGAGGAGAGAGAAACAGAAGATAACTCTTCATTTTTGTAGATAAAGTGAAGGTTATTGACTGCTATTACGGGAGATAATTTTTACAGCCTACTATGGGAAAACTGTTCCTAGTATTAGAATTTACAGTTGGATAACGAGATAAATTTTAGTACTGTATATACTCGCATATAAGCCGAGTTTTCCAGCAGTTTTTAGCACTTAAAAGACCTCCTTGGCTTATACATGGGTAATTAATTAACAGCCTGCACCAGCCAGCTAATCACAGCATTGCATTTGCAACCTGAGCTCTTTGCAAGTGAGCTAGTTAACTTTTGCCTTCTGCAAAGATCTTAAAAACTAAGCTCTTTGCAAGTGAGCTAATTGCTCCCAGCTAACCATTGCCTTCTGCAAATATCTTGAAAGCTGAGCCTACTCTGGCAGCTTGTAGGACATCAATGGTTTGACAGAGGGATTCTGATATTTATTCCCCTTCTTTTCCTAATCACTTATTCCAAATTATTCTTTTGGTTTCTGTGGGTGGGGTGGGTTTTGGGGGTGCTTTGGGATTTACTGTTTCTTCAGTATTTCTTTCTGCTTTTATCTGAGGGGCAGCATTGTTTGCCTTTTCTTCTTGGGGTTGTGTTTCTTTTAAAAGTTGATTTTTACAGTTCTTTCTTTCAGTTCCAGTTTCACTGTTCTTTATTTTAGTGTTTTTTTCTGGGGGGGGGGGAGACTGTAGCTCCCAGTTTGATAGCTGTTCTACTTGTTGTAGTAGGTTGTCAACTTTGGGTACTATTGTTCTGCTCTGGTTTGCTGGCCTGGGAGGCACTGTTTGGTTCTCCTGCCAGAGCTGTTCTCACAGAGCAGTTCTGTCAGAGCTCTCTCAGGGTGTCTGGCACCAAGAAAGGAAGGGAAGGCAATTGTAAGCCGCTTTGAGACTCCCTTGGTTAGTGAAAAGCGGGGTACAAAAAACAGCAGCTATTCATCCTCTTGACTTTTCTGTATTTGTTGGGGGGGGGGGAAGAGGCTGGATGGGAAAGCCTGTGACGATTGAGCATGGATTAAGCATTTAGGCCAACCTGTTAATTTACCAGTAGCCTGCTGCATTTCCCACCCTCGGCTTATATACGAGTCAATAAGTTTGCCTAGATTTTGTGGTAAAATTAAGTGCCTCGGCTTATATGCGGGTCGGCTTATATGTGAGTATATACAGTATTTCCTTTCTTTTAATACCACAATGCATGACATTCCAAAATGTCTTCTGCAACACAAGTACACACAATAAAAAGGAGGAATGCCAATCCTAGCCAAAGAGTACAGTGCTTGCGATGCCAAGGAATTTTCCAAATCAAGTAACCTGTATGTACAGATGTGGACAGATGTATTATTTTTTTCAATCTGTACATGACTGACCCAACGTGAGCTTCATGATTCAGTAGTGGTATGATCTCAAATGCTATATTGGCTTTCTTCATAAACTAGGTGAAGTATGAGGAATCAAAGATAAATTCTATATCTTTATGAGTACCTCTGAAGAGGTCAAATAAGAGTTTTCCCTCTGAAAGTTATTCTTTAGAGGGGGTAAAATTGCTGTTTTCTGTAAACACCTACCCTCAAATTCTTACCTTAGATAAACAGTGATCACTATATTGCTGAGAGGTAGGAAATCTTCTGCTACAGACTATACAGGCGAAAGAACTAGATGGAGGTCCATGTAGTGTAACTGCTGGGTTGCATGGGGAGTGATCAAACCTAAGAATCATATGTATAAAGTTATGCTTTAATAAACAATATTAATTCTGCATTTGAAAACTGCCCATTTCACTTCAGAGTAAAAGCAAACGTAACCCTTTCTTATAGCTTAATTTAATATACATCAAGTTCAATAAAGGACACTGAAAAATTCTTAATATACAAGGAACAGCGAAAAATTCCTGGGTTTCATCCATGCGAAACTCGGATGTAGCCTTTGAAACTCCACACAACACCCTATCTAGTGACATCTTTACTTGAGAGTATGAAGAAACGTTACCTTTTAAGGTGGCCTAGAAGAAGATATCCATTATCAAACTTCTTGTTGCAGTGCATTATGGGGCATAAAATGGATTTACTGTCAGATGGTGTTTGGGCTGATTTCCGAGGTAACATTCTTCCTGAGTTTACAGTACCAGGCTTGAGACCTGAGGTATGAAACAACAGTATTTAATGCATTGGGTGATTATGCTTCAGAACAGTTAAATGAGAAAATGAAAACAGACTGTGCTGATGTGATAGGCAATTTACCTTGTTACTTTGTGATAACTATACATATAAAGCACCATTAATACTTTGTTAGAAGTTGGGCTGCTATAGCACTGATTTGAGGGAAGTTGTATTATCAATTAGATCAGATAATAATCTTACCAATCACTACTGAGGAAGGAGCCTGACACATCCCATAACTGCACAGCTGGACGTCCAGGGGCCCAGATGCTTTCCCACCATCTCCCAGGGACTGGACTCAGCCACTCCCTGGACTATCAGGGGAGCCCAGTAGAGATCAAGCATGCCAGCTAAACTAAGCTGTCAGGAAATGCCAATCCCAGAAACTTCAGCATGGCAGCAGTTGTGCCACTGATGTGAAGAAGCCCCAGTTAAGATTGTAAGCCTTTGGGACAAGAAATATTTGAAGAATTTACTGAACCACTTCCTAACAGAACAATTAGCTACTGAAGAAGAACCACTGAAAGCAGGATACTAACAAACAGAATTATTGTGCTTGTCCGGACCCTGTTTGGCTTTTGTTCAGTTGTCAGTGATGAATTAAAAATCACAAAGAATAATTTCCAATTAAGTTTATTGTGATTAATAACTTAAATATACATAAGGAATAAAGAAGAGCAACATTTAAGCCGTCAAGTCGGATTTTTCTTTCTTCTAGTGCATATCCCCGGTAGCCCACACAAGGGCAATCACGCCTTGACCCTGAGAAGAACAGGTGAAAGTCAGTCCTATAGGCAACAGGGTGGGCCATTTTCTGGCAGGTGCTGGGAGGGGGTGGGACAGGAACCCAGGCCCCTGTCCCAGATACCCAATGGCCCAAGGCCCACAGAGATGGACAGGAGGAGCAGCCATGGTTAGAAAGGAGTGGGAGGGAATGTGACCAAGAAACAGGGATATAAAAGGAGACTCCAGAAGGAGACTAGGGAGGAATAGCTGAGGAGCCTGAGCTGGCAACTGAAGGCCAAGCTTGAGGGAGGAGGTGGCCAAGACTGAGTCTAACTCCCTCCCCTCCTGTTCTGAAATTTGTCTCAGTGCAACATCTGAAAGTGGCAACCCCCAGGACATGTCCTCAGGACAGGATAGAGCCCCTTATAGCTAATCTATATATTAATAGTGACCCTGCCCATTCGTACAGACATGTTGAGTCTCTATGATGGTGAAGATCAGGCAAGCTAACTTAAACTACAAATAGAAACTCTCAAAACAGCAAATTAGTAAATCAATTTTCTCCGTTCATCTTTAGTTCTTATGCAAACACTAGACTTATCCTCAAGATCACTTTCTCTTTCTGCATGCAAATTAGTACACCCAATGAATTACCTGGCATTTTGAGCCATTGATTCACACACAATCTTGCTGCTTCTGTATCACTGTGTCCATGGATAAATTCTAGCTCTTGCAGTCCATGAGCATGTTGGGAGTCCATTTTTTCCTAATGATGGTCCCAATTATTAGAAATATATGCCATTAGTTTTGTTGTTAAATTAATGATGTTGAATGAGTATTAAGGCAAACACAAGAAGCTTGTAACTTACTCAAAAATATAAATGCTGATAACAATGTCTTCTTTTAGCAATCTTATATGGTTTTTAAAGATCTACAATGATTTTCAAAGATCTACATCGATTACCACTACTATGAATGAATGTTTCCCACTGCTTTGATAATAATCCCAGATCAATACAACATGTTCTTCAGCTGCAACCTAGTGCCATTTGCATTATTGACCTGAGCTCTGTAAAATTATAGATTAGCGTTACAGTCATTTGTAACATCCATTTTTAGACATCTGCTGCTACTAACAACATTCCTTTTTATGTTAATCAAAAGATTGTGGCATGGACAGTATGGCTATGCTGCGTGCTAAGCCCGGATGTTATGCTCTATGTATTGAAAGAGACAAAACTAGATTGAATACAATAGCTCAGTTAGGCAATCTTCTGCTTGCAAGCCTTATAAAACCCACTATTGTTTTTCTACCAGTATAACACTGGGAAGGCATCATCAAATAAGTTTAGCAAAGGGCTATGAGAATTGATTATATTGATATTCTTGGACAGAAGGACCAAATATTGGCTTAGGACCCTATTCAAGGCTGTAACATACACTTCCCCAAAGAAAGCAGCTTATAGTTCTATAAGAGTATAGGCAGTGAAGGCATGTGTGCTGTGTTTAAGCTGCTATGATTTTGCAATGAACAAAAAGATACAGTAAGACATACAGTGAGAGATGTCTGAGAAACATAACGGTTCAAATTAGGAAAGGAAGTAAGACAAAGCTGTAGTTTATCTTCATATCTTTTTAACTTGTACAGCAAGCATATTATAAGACCGGCTGGATTAGCGGCTGGCATTTACATTGGAGGACAAAATCAGTAAGTTAAGATATGCAGATGATACAACTCTGTTAAGCAGAGAATGAAGAAGATTTGTTGGAACAATTAAAATTGGGAAGTGCAAAATTTGGCTTACTCGTCAATATTAAAAAAGCAAAAATAATATGAAACTCACTTCTGAGGGATTTTGCAGTTGGTGGAGAAGGACTAGAAATAGTGGACAATTTTATATTTTTGGGATCCAAAATAGATAAAGATGAAAGTGTGCTGGAGAATTGTAGAGAAGGCTAATCCAAGGAAGAAAGGCTTTTACAAATTTGGGAAAGATTGTGAAGGGCAAAGATTTTTCACGAGCAACAAAGTTCAGAATTGTCAAAACAATGTTTTTTCTGTGGTAATGTATGAATGTGAGAGCTGGACAAGGAAGTGTGAAAGAAAGAAGCTAGATGCTTTTGAAAACACTGAAAATACCATGGACTGCAAGAAAAACAAATTGATCTGTTTTGGACCAAATTAAACCCATCTGCTCTCTTGAGGCAAAAACTCCCAGACTCTGGTCATATAAGGTGGGCAAATGATGTATAAGAAAAAATGATTATGCTTGGTAAGACTGAGGGAAGCAGACGAAGAGGCAGACAAAGAACAAATGGATGAATAGAATCAAAGACATACAGAAACAAAGAAATGACTGCGGAGTTGGATGGTGGGCCTTTGTTTGTAAAGTCACCGTGAGTCGGAAATGATTTGATGGAATCTAACAACAACAAATATGTAAGGGAAATGTTGGAAGCTGGCCCACAGTATGCACAATAATAAGCATTTTCCTATTACAGTCACTATGGTTTCATGCAATGCAACATTTTTTCATTCATTCCAATCAAAGATCGGCCAATACAAACTGAGGAGTACAAGTGTAATGGAAAACATTAGAATAACAATATTTAACAATATTTAAATATTTTGGCTTGAATAATGCTGTGTGGAAAGCATATGAGAATCCAAGGGGCCAACACAGACAGACAGGAACAGCGGCCTCAAATTGGTAAGAAAAACAGATGGGTAGCTTCCTCATCAAAAGTAATATAATGTAAGATTTTATTTATATCCTGCCCTTTCCTGAAGGATCAGGGTAGGTAACAAAAGAAGATGACCAACCGTTGCACGTGGCATTTAATCAGGTTTATATCTTCATATGTATATCACAAAATCAAGCCATGCAACTTCTGCCATAGCTTTGCAAAGAAACATACCTTGAAAGCTTTGTTTTTCTCTTCTTTCAGCTGTTTCTCTATTTCTACATGGCGTGCTAGGCGATCAAGGGTTGAAGCAACCCTCTCCTTCTGGTAATCTATGTAGTCTTTGCGTTTTACTTTTTTCTATAAAGGAAGAAAAAAAGATCTTCATAAATGGCTAGTTAGTCAACACCATTCACTATGTTTCCAGGACAAAACAATTATGTAGCAGGAAATACTGTAATAATTTTTAGCGTAAAATTCTGTTGTTTTATATGAATCTGAATTTGATCTGTAATTATACATTGTTGTAAGCTGCCCCAAGACCATGCCAGAGAGGGGCAGCCTAAAAATCACATAAATAAATAGAGGATGAAAAATTCCAGGTAATAGGTCTGTCTTTGTAGAACAATGCAATATTCTTCTTGAGTTTCTTGAGCTTTCTTCCCCTTTCCCACAACAATCCATAAGGCTGGATCCTGCAGATCCAATTTTGCTAACCTGAGCTAATTTGCTCAGAGCAAGAGAACCTTCTAGCCACATGTCAAGGGAAGGCACTTATTACCAGAGAAAGGCACTGTTGTTAGAAAAATGGGCCCATGGATTATAAAGTCACAGTAAGGGGGGGGGTTGGAGTTGGAATTGTTGGGGAAAAGCTGGTAATTTGTTCTGCCGCTTGTGAAAATAATTAAGTATTAATTTTCTCTTCTCAATACAATACCTAAAAGAGTCCACTTGGGGGCGTTACACTGCTCATCTTTGTTTCCTTCGCTATTGGAATGTTGGTGGCATCAGACATACCTTGACATTTAGTGTCAGAAACTTCTCTTTCTCTTACTATAAAACATGTAGTATAGTAATACATTTTTATTATGTGTGGCCAAAGGCCATTACAAAGTTGGTCTTGATAAAACACAAGAATTAAAATGACCAAGATGAAAGCCATATTTTGTACATATTTTCTTGGCAGCCAGAGCCTATAGAGCTACTATAAAGCAAAACACTGAACTTGTTGTGAAAGTTTCTCCTCATCAGTAAAGGAAAGAAGGAATTCTTGTACAGGGGTCTGCTGTTCATTTCATTTCCTCATCCATGATTATTAGGAAAAGGTTTGTTTCAAGTATGGCTAAGGAACCCTCATAATTCTTTTTATTCTATTTCATTTACTTTACTCAGTTTTTGTAATTTTTAGCTGTACTTAATAACTTTTTACCAATTTTATTTTCATATTGTATCATGGACCAAGTAAGATTGTGATCATTGTTTTTAGTACAATATTTTATTGTTTAATGTTTTGTTTGTTTGTATAGTTGTTATGGCTTTGGCTTCAACAACTATAAACTTATTCCAAATACAGGACACCGAAAAGCTTTTTATCCCAGGTGGGGAAAAAAAAAAGGAGCGGAATTATCTAACTATTTTCTGAGAAGATTTCTGTCTGAAGTAGCCACAGCAAAGGAAAACTGGTTTAGTCGGTAGTGCCTCATGGAACTGGTGACCAAAGCCTAAGTCACTGCCCGACCCATGTAAACAACAGATGCATTACTGAAAAGCCCACAATGGTGACTATTTCCAGGAAATTAGCAATTCTACTCTTTACGGAATCTGAGTACCTTCTAACCCATTCCAGCAAATAAACAAGTATTGTTTTATTAGAGCAGCCCCATTCATAACACCCTGCACCGTTGCTTTTGTACTGAGGCTTTAATCCCAGCCCCTTTTCCTTATTACATCACAGCTGTCCAGAAGGATGCCACTCCCTACTTCCTACTGACTATGAAGAGCCACTCAGTGCAGCTACAATTTAAAAACTGTGTCTGGAACACACAACGGAAACTCTCATTGACATGGCAATTTTTAAGACTCTTTTACGCTATCTACGAACTTAGAATATACCCAACATACTGTTGCCCAAACTGGTACAAGCTAACATTAATGAGGAAGATCAGAACAAGGCCAAAGAAAACTTTCCCAAATATTTTGCATGCCAGGTAATACTCACATTAGATGAACTGCTAGATTCCTCATCACCACTACTAACAAGGTCAATGCAGTCCACGACAGGTCTTAATGCAGCTTCCTAAGGAAGAAAACAAGTATTTATCTTTAATGATGTCTCTTCTCTATATCTGTAACACTTTTTGCTCCCTTTAATATTTTGGAAACAGCCTCCTGGGTGGAGACTGTCCGGGGCCCTGTCTGTCCTGCAGGCCCTGTCCGTCCTATGCGCCTTCTGATTGGCCAGCCACCCTCAGGCCTTCCCTCCGCAAACCCAGTGAAGTCTGTGGCCACCCATTAGGCCACTGGACATTGCCGGGGATGGAGGTCAGCGTCAGGGGCCCCGGTCCGCAGGTGGCCTGCCTGCTGCCACCTGTGTGGTCCTCGAAGAAGCTTTTATATGCCATTTTTCTCTTACCCGAAGGAGTCTCAAAGCGGCTAACATTCGCCTTTCCTCTCCCCACAACAGACACCCTGTGAGGTGGGGGAGGCTGAGAGAACCCTGAGATTACTGAAGAAGAGTTGCCGCTTTTCTGTACCCGAAGGACAGGGCTCGCCAACCCAGCCCAGCCAGGGGCAATCTGGAGACATCGCTGCAAGTCTGCCCCTGACCACCGCAGGGAGAGGAGGTTGGTAGGGCTGCCAAGGGGGATGAGAACAGAGGCTTGGACAGGCTGTGCCAGACCTTTCCGCTCCAGGGCCGTCCTAACTGCCATGTCTAACAACTTCCCTCCCTTTGCCTCAGAACCCTGACAGAGCTGGCAGGTGGTTGTTGGTGCGCTCCCTCCCTCCACTCTCCCTTCAGGCCTCCTGCGAAGGAGCCTCTGACAGCCCGACTGAGGCGAGGGAAGCGTTTCCGAGAGCAACGCAGAGTAGTCTGTGGGAGGAATTGTGTTTTCCTTTGGGGCGAAGCTTTCCCCTTTTGCCAAACAGTAAGCTGGCAGAAAAGCCCCTTCTCACTTAAAATACTGCTCAGGCCGGCCTTGCTGCTGGTGGGAAAATGCAGCCAAGCAATTCTCTGTAGATTTGAGGCCTACCACTCAGGGTTGTTGTGCAGATGAAAATGGATGCTGTTGTGGAGGTTCTTTTGCCTTCTGTTTGAGTAGGCCTCAAATCTGCAGAGTCGTGCAGAGGAAATACAGAGGCCACAGCAGTATTTTAAGTGAGAAGGGGCTTTTCTGTCAGCCCCCCCAAAGGAAAGCACAAGTACCCCCAAAGACTCCCCTGTGTTGCTCTTGGAATTGCCTTCCTCCCCTCAGTCAGAGGCTGTCAGAGGCAGCAGGCCTGAAGGGAGGGGGGAGGGAGCTCACTCACCAGCCACCTGTCAGCTTAGTCAGTGGTCTGAGGCAAAGTGAGGGAAGATGTTGGACGTGACAATTAGCCCTGTGCAGCCCTTTCTGCCTGGGGAGCTGACTCTGCAGATGAGCTGTAATTCCAGGAGCTCTCCAGGCCCCCACTTGGAAGTTGGCTACCCCTGGGTTGGAAATATTCCTGGAGGTTTGGAGGTGGGACTTCAAAATGCTACAATGCCTCAGAGTCCAGCCTTCAAAGGAACCATTTTTGCCTGCAGAGTTCATCATTAAAATTATAATCTAGAGGAGTGGTTCTCTACCTTCCTAATGCTGTGACCTTTTAATACAGTTCCTCATGTTGTGGTGACCCCCAACCATAAAATTATTTTAATCGTTGTGATCCTTGTCTGGTTTTGCCTGGAGAATATGGCTGCTTTCTCGGGATGTCAGCCTTCACATGTGTCCTGGAGATCTCCTGGAATTACAGCTCTTATCAAGACACAGAGAGCAGTTCCCCCTGGAGAATAGGGCTCCTTTCTGAGGATGCCATCCTCCAGATGGGGCCTGGGCATCCCCTGGAATCACAGCTCCTCTGCAGGCCAGAGAGAACAGTTCCCGCTGCAGAATAGGGCTCCTTTCTTGGGGTGCCAGCCTCCAGGTAAGGCCTGGAGATCTCCTGGAATTACAGCTCCTCTGCAGGCCACACGGAGCAGTTCTGCTGGAGAAAGCAGCTGCTTCGAAGGGGAGAGGGACTGTATGGCATCACCCCCCACTGAATCCCCTGTCCTCCCCAGGCTCCAAGCTTCAAATCCCCAAGAGTTCCCCCACCTGGCACCTTGCCTGCCCCCAGGTCCTCTGCACAAGCTCAGAGGTGCCTGCCCACCTTCAGCAGCTCCAGGACCGTAAAGATGCATTTGGCATGCCTCTGGACATCCAGAAGTGCCTCCAGGCAGACACCCAGTGCAGTGTCCATGGTGACCATGGCTCCCTTTCACCCACTTGCATGGAAGGAAGGATGCCCAGCTCGCTCTGTCTTCCCTTCTCCGCCACGCTGCCTCCAGACCTTGCATAAGTGGCCCAGAATTTCAAGTGGAGTTAGCTTTACAGCAGTGGTCCCCAACCCCCGGGCCGCAAAGGCCTCAGCGCCAGGCTGCGGCTCCCTCTCCCCGCCCCCCCCCCCACAGCGAGAAGCTCGCCAGGCCACAAGCAAACCGGCCGCCGAAGCAGCTGATTAGCTTGCAGCCTGGCAAGCTTCTTGCTTCAGGGGGGGGGAGAGTGACCTGCGACCGCCGGCACACACTTGCCACGCATGCGCGTTTGCAGCCGGCAGGGCAGCAAACGCGCACGCGCTGCAGTTTCGCGTATGCGCAGCACCGGCACACCTGCGCATTTGCGCTCCCGGCGGAGGCTGCAAACGTGCATGTGTGGTGGTGCTGCACATGTGAAAAACTGTTGCGTGTGCGTGTTTGCGGCCCCGCTGGACGCAAATGCGCATGAGTGGCAAGTCCGTGCATGCACGTTTGCGCAGGGCTGCTGAGCATGCATGTGGCCCTGGGTCGCCCTCTCCCCCCACTCCGTGGCAGCGGTCTGCAGCCACGGAAAGGTTGCGGACCGCTGCTTTACAGGAAAGTAGACAGTGAGACTTTGGGGAAAACTAGGTTATCCACTTTTATTAGGCAACTAGATAAAAAGCCCATTTTATATTGAAATAAAATGGGCGCTAGATGGCTTCTCCCTCCCCCCGCCGACTCCCGAAGGCAATGACTTGTCCTTGCAGGGCTGCAGTTGCACAGAGAGACCTCCTCTCAGGTTTGCCACCTTCCAAGTGAGGCACTAAACCTACACCAAACCATGAGCTCTTTACCCCACGTCCCTCACAGGGAGTCTATTAAGGGGAGAGGAAGGAAAGACTGCTTTGAGACTCCTTTGGGTAGTAAACAGCAGGGTACAAAAATCCGTTTCTTCTTCTTCTAAGCGGCAATAGTGATTGAAGCATGTGGGCACATGACATTATATCAACAGTAAAAAAATGGAGATAGAAGGAGTAGGGCTACAGAACTGGGAGGAATTGGTTGCCATGTAATTTCCCACTAAGAAGAGTCTCCAGTCTGATTTTCCCTTCACATATCTGAAGACATCCTCTCCCACATTCAACTAACATTCTAAAGCATGGGTTCTTGACACCCATCTCTCCACACCCACACCCTGATTTGTCACCACACCACCACAACCCGCCCCCAACAACAAACATATTCAACCTCATGCCCTTACAGACTGGACAACCCCTCCCCTTACTCTTCCCAATGTCAAGCTCTTTCTACTTTAATCACTCTCTTCCTTTCTACCTCCTGCTCTCTTTGGTATTTCCCCTCTCCCACCCGCTAGGGCCTGTTGTATCAGCTACAATGGGCTTTCATTCTAGTAACAAATAAATATAGTTCTATAAAACTGAGATATCATTGCATTTGCCTAAACACTGCTTATTAACAGTGGTCAAATATTCTGTGAATCCAAGGAAGTCCTTCTGCTGGCATAAGCATACTGATTTAGTTGCATCATGGGCATAATTCCCTCTTTCTTAGGGAGCGAGACTGAAAGGAGGTTGAGTTTATACCGTTTTTACTGAAGATCTGTGACTAACAAAATGACTAGCTGGTGTTACATTATAGGTGGGAAGCTGTATTAGATCCTAGTAGAACAAAATTTGAGTTCTAAAAAGTTCACTTTATATCTGATAAAGTGAGCTTTGACTCAAGAGTCTTTACTACTGGACTCAAAATCTGATATAGAATAAAGACTGTTAGGCAGTCTTCTACAATGTTTCAGAGATAAAACATTATGGTAGAATCATATATTCAGCTGTATGAAAGTAACAGGAAAGTGCAATGGATATTTGATATTTGCATAAAACATTCACCAACAGGAAAAAAAAATATTTTGCATTGTTGAGACAAATGGTACTGGAGAAATAATCTGGGAAAACCTTACTTACAACTGTTCAACTGACTTTTGATCATGCACTAGAATATTACTACTAAATGGCATTATAAAAAGACTTAGTATTAAATGAACAACTTACCGAAGAGGAATTTTAGTTTGCTAATAATACTGGTATTAGTTCTGTTGTTAGCATATTGTAAAAACAGCTAATTTGTGTTTTTCTCCTCTTCTATATGTTATGTAGAAAAGAGCTTGATCCAGTAACACCTTAAAGACTAACAACGTTTTGTTACAGGGTATGAGGTTTGCTGAGTCACTGCTCATGTCTTGTTTTTTTTAGTCTTTCATGAGCTACTGGATGCTTGCTCTTTTTTATGGCTACAGACAAATACAGCTACCCATCTTTATCTTTATCTATATGTATGTGTATATGATATAGTAAAGCTGGTGTGTGTGGGGGGGGAATTCACAAGCTGAAGCCACTTTATGCTTAGACACAAAATGGTGGACACTCCTGAAACAGGAGACAACATTGAAACTAACACTGTAGGCATGCAACAGATTAATGTAATTAAGGATGACATGAAAGACTGTAAGACAATTAAGACCAATGTGGGGGAACTTGGCACAGAACCCATGCATCTAAAAAAGTCATTAAATCAACATGTGGCACACTGCAGGACAGAATTGTCTTTCTACCAAGACTGAGCTACAATTATGCCTTCAATAAGGAAGCCAAGTGAACTTAAATATTTGCAGTTTAAAATACTCATTTTAGAATCTTCCGCCCAAGGCAGAATATTTTGATTATTTGGTTTGTGAAGATAGAAGAAAGAAAAGGTCCAGTAATGCTCAGAGGCATACAGGCCTACATGAGAAACTGCAGCTCCCATTTGCCAAGGTGTTTTGGGACTCTATTGAGTCCCTACATTGAGCCCAAACTAATTGACCTGGTAAAATATGAACTTTGATTTCTAATTCTTCTCAGCTTTCTCTCTCTCAAACAAATCTCCCTATGTCCATCTCTCCCTGAGCCCCACTTCTAAGACCTCTTTTCTATCAGCAATGCATCCCCCTACTTTTGCTCCACCAGCTCTTGATCACTGTTGTTTCTCTCCCTCTCCTGTACTTATATTAAGCTGTACAACACCAGCTTGTACCTCTGCCCTTCTCTTGCTTCCCACTCCAAGCGCAATCTCCCCCCACTCTGTAAAAATCAGCAAACGCCTCTTTCCTCTGCCCTATCTCAGGAACATCACATGCACCTCTGCGAGTGGTCTCCTTTCTGACACCAAGTACCGCTAAAACTGTTTTTTCTTCCATTGCCTGATCTGTGAGTCTCGATTACTACACTGCAGTTCAACTTAAACTCACTCTCTCATATTCGCCTTGCCCCCAGGCCAGCGATGGCTACAGTAGAACAAAACCTTCGACAGATGCGATTATTGATGCTAATTGGTCAATTGGCTTTAAATGGTTGTAATGTTATTGTTTAATGTTGTAATCACTTATTGATAAACTATATATGTAACACCGCCCTGAGCCTCGGAAGGGCAGTTCAGGAGGAGGAGGAGAAGCAGCACTGTCAGGGGATTTGCACTCACTAGGGGAACTCACCAGGCACGCAAATAGACTTTACAAAATCAACCTAACAAAAAGGAATCTCTTCCCCAGTTGTCCTAATGAAGACTGAGAATGCTCAGCTGAATACAATTAAAAGGAAACCAGAGGAAATGTACAAGTCAAGCCTGTGAAATCTTACATAACAGATGAGTCTGTCTATAAGAGATTTCCACCATTTATCTTCATACACACCCCATGTGTGATTCCTTATCCCAGCATGCAAACAATATTACCAAGTTCACATTGCTTCATATCCATGCTGGTTCTCCATTCTGTGACTGTTTAACTGCCTTTAGAATGTTAGCCTGCCCTTAGAATGTGGCCCGCAGAGGACTATTAAGTATGCATGTGCATCTTTCTGAAGCAGAAATGCCTACTGTACATGGTAGTAGATTGCCTTGATCCAAATCCATTTCAGAGGACTTGTTTGGATAGGGTTTAAAAAAAAACCTTTTCATGTACTAATACTGACCTCATGACCTCCTGTTCATAATCACTCACTTATAACCTCATACACAGTCCATGACACTGAAAATGTATTTTACCACATGTGTATTGCCTATTATATATCACAATAAATCTCCCAACTACAGAGATCAGTTCCTCCATTAGGGTTGTGAAATGAGGTTAGAAAAGCTCTGGAGATTTGAAAGTAGAGGCTTGTGAGGGAAAGGTTTAAGGAGGGAAACATTCATAGCAGGGTGTAATGTCATAAAGTCCATCTTCCAAAATAGCCATTTTCTCTGAGGGAACAGATCTGCCTCATCTGGAAAGTGGATATAATCCCAGGTGATCTCCAGGCCCAGCCTGGAAGTTGGCAACCCTAATTCTTCTTTTCCTTCTCATGGCAATCCACATATCCTCTCCCTGCCTCATTCTCTTTCTCAGCCATTAATCAAAGTATCTTTTAGCTTTATTGACTTCATTTATACTTCAAAGTTCTTCACAGTGGGAACAAGGCAGCTTACATTATTTCCTCCTCCTTTTTATCCACACAATCACCCTGCGAGGTAGATTAGAATGAAAATATGTGACTAGTCCAAAATCACCCAGTCAGCTTCCACAAAGATGGGATCTCGCAGATCCAACTCCGAAGCTTTGCTATCCTATACTGGCTTTCTTAAGGTGGTTGCTATTGAACAAGGCATGCTTGTGACACACAAGTCGGGTGGCATTCAGTCATTCAGTTGCTAGCCACTAGGTATGATCTGAAGAGTCTCCTGCATTACAACTGAATTCCAGACAGCTGTCCTCCTGGAGAAAATGGCTGTTTTGGAAAGTGGAATCTGTGGCACCTACCCTCCCCCAAACCCTACACTCTTCAGATTTCATCACAAAACCTCCAGGAATCCCCCAATCTAGAGCAGGCAACTCAAGTCAGGTTTGGCCCTAATGAGTTCTTCCTCAGAGGCCAATATAGGCCTGGAAAAGGCCCAGGCCCTCCTGCAGCCTTTCCTGCTAGTGCTGAGATGGGAATACCATGGTTGCCTAGGAAAAGCTACTGAGGGAATTAGTTTCTTAAAGCTTTTTAAAGCTTCCCAGTGCATTTTATTTTATATTTAACATTCTTCTGAAAACCTAGAGTCCTTTCGAGGTTTTTAGAATGATCTGTCTTGCCTGCTCACAGCTCCTGTCACTGTATTTAAACATCCAAAGATATCCTGACCACTATTAGAATATAAGACATGTGGAGATCTACAATACTCACTTGCATGGGGGACATTCACTCCACCCAAGTGCTGTTGATTCCGGGGGGGGGGGGGAGATCCTCATTGGGCGGATTCCACATGCCCACCCTCCATCACCAAGTCTGGTGTACTCCTCTGTTGCTCCTCCACTGCTGTGAGCCACTCCGTGTTCCCCACCCAGTTTCAGGCAAGGCTCTGCTCTCGAGTTTGGTAACCACTGCCACTATGTATAGCGTGGCTCCCAGATTGCCACTGGGCACAGCATGGCTCTTAAGCTCCATGAAATATTTGGAGACAAAATTAAACCCCCACTGTTTGTTTTTAGGCCATATTTTTTGCAAATCTCAGGACTGCCCCAAGTTTACAGAAATACCTCTTTAACCTCTGGGTGGCCCTGATCTGTGGATTTAGCTATCTACAGATGGGGGGCACAGAGCCAGCTTGGTGTAGTGGTTAGGGTAGGTGGCTTCTAATCTGGTGAGCAGTGTTTGATTCCCTGCTCCTCCACATGCAGCCAACTGGGTGACCGACTCACCACAGCAGTGATAAAGGTGTTCTCACGGAGCAGTAATATCAGGGATCTCTCAGCCTCCCCTTCCTCACAAGGTGTCTGTTGTGGGGAGAGGAAAGGGAGGGTGTCTATAAGCCACTCTGAGACTCCTGGTAGAGAAAAGACGCAGGTAAGGTCTTCTTCTTCTATCCTGAAACTTTATGTAAGAAACTACTGTGCTTTACCATGTTAGCAGTATACAAATACTCAAGCCTGTGATACCCTCAAACCACTGCAGAAATTCTATTTTTGTCAACCAATAATGCTTAAAGGAATTGAACAAGTGTATTTACATACACCAACAAACTCAATATCATCTTCATTTTCATCCTCTTGAGGGGAAGCATTCTCCTCCTTTTGGCTTTGAGGAGATACGAGGCACTCCATTATCTGAAAAGACATGAATACACAGCATCACTTCATTAGTTTTTTAATAAAATAAGAGTCCAGTAGCACCTTTAAGACCAAGATTTATTCAAGGAGTGAGCTTTCGAGTGCAAGCACCCTTTGTCAGACATTAGTTTTTGTAAGTTCTTAATAAAATAGTAATCAAACTAAAGGCTCATCCCTTTTTGATAGTTAACATTGTAAAGCAGAGGACAGGACTACTGTAATGGTTTTAAAGGGCCCCCGCTCCCCCCCTTCCTCCCAGAACTCCACCAGAGCGCTCTGGACCTGTTGTGGTATTGCACTGTTCCATCGTTATATTATTTTATTATATTGTTATACTGTTACATTATTCTGTTATATGGTTACAACCACTGTTATTAATTACTGTATGTTTTTAACGAAGACTGTTTCATGTATCGTTGACTAGTTTTAATGTAAACTGCCCTGAGCCTTTGGGGAGGGTGGTATATAAATCTAAATAAATAAATAAATACATAAACTATGTGTAGAATGGTACCGGCTAGATATCAGGAGAAAATTCTTCACAGTCGGAGAGGTTCAACAGTGGAACCACTGCCTAGGGAGATAGTGAGCTCTCCCTCACTGGTGGCCTTTAAGCAGCATCTGAACAAATATTTATCATGGATGTTTCAGGCTGATCCTGCACTGAGCAGGGGGCTGGACTAGATGGCCCGTATGGCTCCTTCCAACTCAATTCTATAAGACTAACTAGATTAAAAAATTGTGGTTGTAATTTTTTTAACTGATATTAAAAAGATATAATTTAAACAAACTTAAAACAGCCTATTTTTACTAATGAAACTTGCAGGTATTAATAAAACAAAGAAAATCTAGGTAGATAGAGAAAACACAACAAGCTTTTGTACAGAGAATTTGCATTCGGTTTTGAATATAAGAAAACAGAAAACCAAAGGTCAGTAGAAAAATTGCAGAGTAGTTACCCTGTTAGCTCTAAAGAACAAGAATACAAAATGCCACCTTTTGCTCTGCCTACTTTGTCAGTATAAAAACATACAGGCTTTCTAAGTATCACCAAACTTCTGATGAAGGACATGGGGGGAATCTGAAAAGGAGTTCCTTAGAACCTGACACAAATGATTCCACACCATCTTGAGCAGGCCCATAAAGAATGATGTCTTATCTATCTAGCCTAGTCTAACAATAACAAACAACTAATTAGTAATGAAGAAACGAAGAATGTATATAGAGAACCAGAAAATCTTTTCTTAAGAATGGGAGTCAAAAAAGGGAACTGGAATCCACTAAGCCTTACCAGCAACTATGTCCAGTCAGTTAATTGCTCTCAGCATTCATAAATAAATACTTTATTTTTCTAACCTGCCCTTCTAACACAGTTCAGGGCAAGTAAACCACATCATCAACAATTCCCCCAACCAATGTGCCAGACAAGAGGGGTTTAACATCAAGGAGCTAGTCTTTCCACCTTCCAGTGCTAAAGCCAGCTGAGAATGCATTTATCCTCAATTTTGACAATTTATTTCCTTTCTTGTGTTCCCCCCACTCGGAAGGGAAACAAAATGAACGGCAACGTTATATGTTAAGCTTGTAGTCTCCATTTGGCCCCTGAATCTGTGAGACATCCCAATCATGTTGTTGACTAGTTTACTGATAATTCCCATTCATTGTTTCCGAGGAAGTGTGCGTGCACACAAAAGCTTGACCACCACTTTGCTGGTCTTAACGGTGACCGTGGACCCAAAGCCCTGTTCTACATGCTCTTACCCGCAAGACTGCACCCAAGGGCGGCGGATCTAAGAAACACCACACTGTGCTCCTCCTGCAAGCCACACACTCATTGAGCCCGAAACCCACCGGGACGCATCCAAGAAACGGCAAGGCTGCCAGTCAGGAGGCAGGCGGGAGCTGGCACGGGCCTGAGTCACTAAGAGACAGCCCCTGAGCGCACAACGCTATGCCTCGCCACAATGCGGCGGGAGGCACCTGGAGACAGCCCCGCGGAAGAGTCGCCGCGCGGATTGATGCAATGACCCGCCCTCGGCACTTCCGCTCCTTCCGAACCCTGCCCGGGTTACAGGCATTCACACGTGACTTTCAGCCGAGCGCGCGCGCTAGTTTTACTTCCTGCGCTTCAAATTTAGAGGGCGACACGGCAGGCCGCCGGAAAGACTCGCCGGGGTTTGCCGGGAATTGTAGTTTCGTTCCTTTTTTTGCGCGGGATTAAAGGTAACGTTGTGGCGCGGAGGTGGTTCAAACGCTGTTAGCACGTTCGCCGCGGTTTGTGTGGGGTTTTTTTTTTTATATTTGTCTCTAAAAACGAGTCTTCATTTTTGTGTCCCTTCCATTTAGCTGAACCTCTATAGAAAAACGTTGCCTCTGCGCATATGCTTTACAAAAGCGGATCTACTCGGAAGTGTATCCTACGTGGGCTTCCTCCCATCACAGTATATTCTTAAAACTGCAGTCACAGAGTCGCAGCTTCTATTTCTGGTTAAAAGGAGATAGCAATGGAGTCCTAAAAACGGTTTCCGGGACCTGATTCTCATCGAGTAGATAAATAGGACTCTGAGTGGACCGGTTCAGGATGGCTCTCTAAGGCTGCGATCGGGAGGATACGAAGTAAGCCCTACTGAAGCAAGTGTACTTCTGAGTAGACCTAGATGAAATTGCTCCGTACTTTACCTAAGCCTTCAAACGATCTTGCAGAATCGATGCCGATCACAACATTTTTTAAAAAAAGCTAGTTTCCGGTATGAGAAATACCTGGAGATTTGAAGGGTGGAGCAACTGGAGCTGCTTGCTGGCCTTGGGCTCTATTAGAAGGCTTCTGGGCAAGGTTTTTTGTGGCCAAGAAGACATTTGTATTATGCTTCCGGATGGTTTGCTTCAAAAGCTGACTGGTCTCTAAGGACCCCAGTGTACGTATGTATATATATATATGTGTGTGTGTGTGTGTATTTATTTATGTATCCCTTTGCATGCCGCCCGTCCCCAGGGGGCTCAGGGTGGCTCACAACAGTTTATAAATAATATAAATCCTAACATTGTTAGCATTAAAGTGAGTCTCACACTTTCAGTCAAACTGCCTAAGAAGTCTGCGGGTTTGGCAAGACACAGACTCCAATTCTTTAATAATAATAGCACTATTTAACAACTCCTATTCCAAACACCCCCCTTCAAGGATCGCTGCCTTGTTGTGGCAAGGGGGCTTGCGTAGTTCAGTGAAGCTATGAGCTATACCGTGCAGGGCCACCCAAGACGGACAGGTCATAGCTGAGAGCTCTGACAAAAGGTGATCCACTGGAGAAGGAAATGGCAAACCACTACAGTATCTTTGCTATGAAAACTCTATGGACAGTTCCAAATTGAGAAAGGAGTTCGGCAAGGCTGTATACTGTCGCCTTGCCTATTTAACCTGTATGCAGAGCACATCATGAGAAATGTGGGATTAGAGGAGTCACAAATTGGGATCAAGATTGCAGGGAGAAATATCAACAACCTCAGATATGCAGATGATACCACTCTAATGGCAGAAAGTGAAGAGGAACTAAAGAGCCTGTTGATGCGGGTGAAGGAGGAGAGTGCAAAAGTTGGCTTGAAACTCAACATCAAGAAAACAAAGATCATGGCATCCGGCCCTCTCAATTCCTGGCAAATAGATGGGGAAGAAATGGAGATAGTGACAGATTTTATTTTCCTGGGCTCCAAGGTCACTGCAGATGGGGACTGCAGCAAAGAAATTAAAAGACGCTTGCTCCTGGGGAGGAAAGCTATGGCAAATCTAGACAGCATCCTAAAAAGCAGAGACATCACCCTGCCAACAAAAGTGTGTTTAGTCAAGGCTATGGTCTTCCCAGTTGCAATGTAGGGCTGCGAAAGTTGGACCATAAGGAAGGCCGAGCGTCAAAGAATTGAGGCTTTTGAACTCTGGTGCTGGAGAAGACTCTTGCGAGTCCCTTGGACTGCAAGGCGAACAAACCGGTCAGTCCTAGAGGAGATCAGCCCTGACTGCTCTTTAGAAGGCCAGATCCTGAAGATGAAACTCAAATACTTTGGCCACCTCATGAGAAGGAAGGACTCCCTGGAGAAGAGCCTAATGCTGGGAGTGATTGAGGGCAAAAGAAGAAGGGGACGACAGAGAATGAGGTGGCTGGATGGAGTCACTGAAGCAGTAGGTGCAAACTTAAATGGACTCCGGGGAATGGTAGAGGACAGGAAGGCCTGGAGGATCATTGTCCATGGGGTCGCGATGGGTTGGACACGACTTCGCACATAACAACAACATTCCAAACACTGAACAGAGAAAAGTGACATGCATGCAACTTATATACATTTCAGGCCAGCCACCAAGAGCTCTGATTGGCTCTGAACCAGCCCACCGGATTGGTCCATTGTTAGAGTTAGGATCAGTTATCATTGGTTGGCATTTGAACCATCATTTGCATGCAGTGACAACTGTCCACATAAATAACACCCCTCCCCCCTAAGATAAGACCCACCATTTGGAATATGAGTCCACTATTAGAAGGAATGTTTGGTTCTAGAAGAGGCCAGTGAAGTTCAAATGCAGGCAGGACCAGGATGTCCTGGTCGACTCCCATTTCTGGATAGGAGCTTGTGGAATCTCGGGGTGATTTGCTTGGCAGGGAGTGCAGCATTTTACCAAGGCCTCGATATCCCAGTTGATGCCAGGCCAGCAAACATAGCTGCTTGCGGAAGCCTTCATGTGAACTATCCTGGGGTGGCCATCATGCAGCGCTGCCAGCACCCGGGACTGGAGTTTGGGCAGCACAAACACTCAGTTCCCCCAGAGCAGGAAGCCCTTGTGGGCCACACTGCAAAAGGGGCAAACTCCCCTGTTGGCTTGTCCTTGGGCCACCCCCTCCACCCCCAGTTCAGCACATGCTTCAGTACCTTGTCCCTGGAGGAGGTGGAGGCAATGTTGGCGGCATGAAGGGGAGGCTCCGGTAAGTCCTCGATGAGGAGGATGTGCTGCACTGGGGAAGGGTCAGCGCCAACCTCTCAAAGTGGTAGCTGAGCTAAGGGCATCAGCATGACCCATAGTGTCGGTGGCACGGTGTTACAAGGAATATTGATAACCGTTGAAGAAAATGGACCACTGCAACATCCAGGGCAAAAGACTCTGTGGGGTTTGATTGTCTGGTGTGAACAGTCCGAACAATGGCTTGTGGTTCAAATAAATATAAAAGGGCAGCTGAACAGATAGTCATTTAAAATTTTTTAGCTAAGGCCTCTTTATCAATTTGTACGTAGTTATGCTCTGGAGTTATGCTCTAGAATAGAGTCCGATATCAGCAAACGGCTGACTATGGAAAATGCTTAAACTTGCTATTAGAGTGCCTTGTTAATAGTACATTTGTAATTGGCAGAAATGCAGATTCTGCCGTTCACTTTGAGTGGAGTAACAATGTGGGTTTCTCATTTGGCGTGGGAAACGTGTTCTAGTACGACTTGGGCGATCAGATGGTCGAGTTTGGTGTCAATCCGTGGTTTGAGAGTGAATGGTACTCTGCAAGCCTTCAGCCGTATGGGCTTGAAAGCTGAGTTGAGATCGAAAGAGATTGGCAGGCCGGTATAACATCCCAGCATGTCATTGAAAACAGATGTGAACTCTGCACAGAGATTGTCTAATGGGGATGGCTGCAAGCAGTGGACCCCAGAGATAGTGATGCCCAGGGGGGCAAGCCATTCGGCGGCCAATTCGCTAAAGGCATCTCTGCGCAAATGCGCACCACACGCACACGTGCGGCAGCACCTGCTTGTGCCCGGGACTCCCCCCCCCCCCCCGGCGGACCGATCCGTGGCCTTCAAAAAGTTGGGGGCCACTGCTTTAGAAGAAGAAGAGTTGGTTCTTATATGCTGCTTTTCTCTACCCGAAGGAGGCTCAAAGTTACTTACAGCCGCCTTCTCTTTCCTCTCCCCACAACAGACACCTTGTGAGGTGGGTGAGGCTGAGAGAGCCTTGATATTGCTGATCGGTCAGAACAATTTTATCAGTGCTGTGGCGAGCCCAAGTTCACCCAGCTGGCTGCATGCGGAGGAGCACAGGATCAAACCTGTCTCGCCAGATTAGAAGTCCGCGCTCCTAACCACTGCACCAAACTTTCCTGTCCTATGCACACTTACCTGATTGAACATATGGTGGTTTACTAGTCATTAAAAAAATGCCTTCTTAGTTTCATTGCTTAAAAAGAATATAAAATCTGGCTCCCTTCTGTGTCACCTCTATTTTAGCTTGCTAGTCATCTGAAGATTTGGGGCAGAAACTGACTGAAAGGTTCAGTTTTCAGTTCACTGAAAGCTGATTAACATTGTTGCTGTTCACATGAAAATTGCACGACCCTCATTTTATAAAGCTGCTATCATATAAGAAATTTTGATAAACTGGGTGTTTGATAAGGATTATCTTCAAGCTTATTAACTTGGCCCATAAGGAAAGCCGAGTGTCAAAGAATCGAGGCATTTGAACTCTGGTGCTGGAGAAGACTCTTGCGAATCTCTTGGACTGCAAGGCGAACAAACCGGTCAGTCCTAGAGGAGATCAGCCCTGCCTGCTCCTTAGAAGGCCAGATCCTGAAGATGAAACTCAAATACTTTGGCCACCTCATGAGAAGAAAGGACTCCTTGGAGAAGAACCTAATGCTGGGAGCGAATGCGGGCAGAAGAAGAAGGGGATGACAGAGAATGAGGTGGCTGGATGGAGTCACTGAAGCAGTTGGTGCGAACTTAAATGGACTCTGGGGAATGGTAAAGGACAGGAAGGCCTGGAGGATCATTGTCCATGGGGTCGCAATGGGTCGGACACAACTTCGCACCTAACAAACCTTCAAGCAGTCATCTGAACTAACCCTGAGTAAACCTGTGGTAAGACTATATAAAAGGATTTCGCTTTAAAAAGGATCTGTCATTGTTACATTTTTGAAAATGTTTATTTAATATCTGAGACCCTTAATATTTCACAAAATTTAATTATGTAAAAAGCAAAATAATTATATCAGCTGCACCCTTTCTCAAGAATATATATGAACTTTTTCCATGTCATACAGCTCCAAGAATCCCACTGTTCTTACTGCATATCTGTAGTGTCTCTTATTTTTTACTGCATGTAGCACAAGTAATTGCATTGACCTTGGCTTTCTTTTTTTACAATTCCCCCTCCCCCAGGGTTTGCGTTACAAAGGCCCGAGTACTATATGAACAATAGAATTATGTGAAATTGCTTTTCCTTTTTCATCCTTCTGCAGTGCGCTCACCTGGAATGTGGGCACAGAAGCAGATGTGAGTCACTCATCTGTGAAGCTGAAGAATTTTCTTTGGTCTTGAACCAGAGTCCATGCACATTTATGCAAGCTCTCATTACATAATGCTCTTTCTTTTCAGGGTAAATCATAACCTAATTACAATATTCTGAAACCAGTGGGTTTCTGAATATTTGTAATCTACCAGAGCATTCGTTGCTGATCTAAAAGTCAGGGCATTTCTGCACATGATAAATGTAGTGTAATGTTTGCCAAATGTAGACAGCATATTTCGGCCCCTCCACATAACGTTACCTACATCCAGTGTATGGGCAGCAGCCAGCTCGCTACATCTTCCATTTTAAGGAGTGACTTTGGGAATCGCAAAAAGTGGATTCACCAATCTAAAAAGCGTAATCAGCCAGCAGAAGGAACGTGTGATAGTCAGCTCTGCAATGTCCCAGCCTTGCACCTTCCTCCCTCTCCCTTCTTCCCAGGGATGGGAATTTCTTTCTTCTTAAAAATGGCGACGCACGCAGAGCAATGCATTGGCAATAGGCAAGGCTAGCAATACACAGAAGTATATATTTGTGGTGATGTGATACAAGGCTTGCTTCTTTTACAAAAGTATGATTTAAAAGGTTGTCACAGCATTGCCAAAGCACCATGTTTTTGGCGTACTCTGAAAACTCCCCTCCCCCACAAAATGTCTTCCCCCCCCCCCGAAGTGTGAGTACTTTGCTGTTCTCAAAGGAGCACATCAGGTAACATAAGCAAGTTTAATGGTTGATTTTACCATTTTGGGGTGGCTCGCATGCTATTTTTTCACTTCAAAATGAGTGTAAACGCATGTTCGTTTACATGCAAGTAAAATAAATGGTGGCGAGAATTCAAGTAGACGTGATCCCATCAGCCCAATCTACGTGGCCAATCAGGAGTTGAGAATTCCCCTGGGTGGAGTGAGGCAGGAAGGGTCAAAATCAAAAGCGGCTCCTGTGGCCAACCATCTTCTACCTTCTTTGCCTAGGGCCAAAATGGAGTCCAAATCGCAGAAAAACTCCCAGTCATCGACCTTCCAGACTAGTGGCAGGGGACCTACTTGGAGGGATGCCGAGGTCAGGGACCTACTTGCCATCTTCATCGAGGAGAAGATACAAAATGCCCTTAACTCCTCCCACAGGAACCGGGAGGTGTTCGAAGAGGTTGCCGTGAGGATGCGGGCTCTGGGCCACAATAGGACAGGGTTGGAGTGCCGGTCCAAAACTAAAACAATGAGGGCAGAATACTTTCGCTGTGTGGCCCACAACCGGATTCCTGGAGAAGCTCCAGTAACCTGCCCCTACTTTGAGGTCCAAAGGGCCATCTATGGTGAGTGTAATGGCGACAGACGGCCCAAAAGGGTTCCCCGTAGCCTTAAACTAATAAAGAAGAAGCATATGATGGAGGACAGCAGCCAGCAGCAGCCATATGATCCCGACGAGGGACCATCCACTGCAAGGTCTCATCCGAGGATCGATGCCGAGCCAGAGAGGATGGAGATGGTCACCCTCAACCTCTTTCCAATCCTGCCAGGGGAGGAAGCCGTTCTCCACTGCCCTACTTCCCTAGCCTCAGGTAAGCATGGAGTGCCAGAGTTGCAGGTTTTGTCACTTGAACCTTTGTCAGGTGGCAAGCATTCATAATCTTATTCGTTTCTCCATGTGGGCAGGCCAGAGCTGCTTATGCTTCAGTTGCTCTGCAGTTATCCCGCCTTACACATTGTTCAATGTGCATTAAACAATGCTTGCCCCTGGTAATCTCTTCCTCGGTGTGTCCTCAAGGCAGCACACGAAACTGTTCTGGGCTGCTAGAGGTGTGTGTTGTTTTTTGTTTTAACAGAGACCCAACTTCCCGAGCCTTCCACCCAAGCTAGTGAAAAGATCTCTCCTCAGCGAGAGGAAGACCAGGGCAGTGACTCCTCTGCCACAGCCATCGGTGGGTGCTCTTTTCATGCAGGTCCCAGGTATTTGGAAAGGGTGCAATTTGTTTGCCTGTGAGCAGCATGAGATTACTCTCTTAGGAGAAGGGTGATCTTTTGTGAAGGTGGCATGCAAACACCCTCTGATTTCTGTCTTGTGTTTTGCCCCATAAGTCAAAAAATTATGTTCTCCACAGATTATATCCCACCAACTCTCTCCGTGCAGTCTGTAGCTGTGCCTTGCCTGCAGCTCACCCCAGGACCACGGGATGCACCTGGAGGTAAGCTTTGCAGTTAACTGGAGAGATTGCAAGCAGTTTTACTTCCACAGGAATGTGCAACTGTTAAAACAGGAATGAGCATTGCACATGTCTCCTTCCCTCCCATTGAGAGTCTACTCTCTCCTCATGGAAGAGGACCAGGAATGTGTAGTGACTGCTGCCAAGCTGAATCAGTGAGAAGGCTGCTGTGTAGAGAATTGATGAAACCCCCCTCCAGCTCCCAATGGATCACTGATTTCGTGTTTGATTTGCAGATGAAATGTCTGGAGAGGAGGAGGAAGAACCTGCTGCACAGAGGACTGTTGAGGCTCCCAGGCCCCTCTCTATCATGGGGCCCCGAAAGCGGACGCGGAGGGGGCAGAAACATGTCTCCGTGCTCACCAATCTCGGCCAGAGGCTCCTCAAGCAGGGAGAAGAGGACATGCGGCAGTGCAGGGCCATAGCAGACTCCTTGGTGCGTTTGGAGAGGGAAAGGATGAACAAGATGGAGGCAATCTCCAATAGAGAATTGGAAAACTCAAGGGAAGAAGCAAGGTTGGCCAGGGAGATGTTCTCTGCCAGCATGCAGGAGAACAATGCCATCCTTCGTGGGACTGTGCAGTCTATGAACAGGATGGGAGACCTGGTGGAGAGGATTGTGGTGCTCATGGAGGCCAGGGAAAAATGGGAACTGGCCAGTCCACCACATCCCACCACCTCACAGATCCCCCCAACACCACCAGCCTCCACGTCCCCCCACTCCTGGAACTAGCCAGGGAACCCAGACCAGAAGCCAGGTCAAAAGGATGAGAATAATAAAACCGAGGGACAAGTATTCACTATGAGAGCATTTTGCTTATCCAATTACCCACTTTTTTGTTTACAATAAAAGGTTTATTCTGCTATAGCAGTGCTTGTGGTGGTCATCATTTCTCTTGGGCATTCCAAGAGCAGTGATGGAATGTGGCTCAGGATTATAACAGGGGCAATCCCTCTCAGTAATGTGTGAAGGTTTGAGGTTGTTATGTTGGGTGGGGGTGGTTTTTAAATGTTGACTCAAGAAGACAGCAAAGGCTACATTTTGAATTTTAACATTTATGAAACAGTTTTAATTTTACAACAACACACAACATCAAAACAACCCTCCCTCTTTCCCTCCCTCAAACCTGCCCTCCCTTCCCCTACAATAAACACAACAAATCAATAACTGAACAACTTCTTTTGAACACCCTATCCCACCCTCCACCCACAATAACATCAGTAACAATACATAAAACAATCTACATCCCCTCTCCCTCATTTCTCTTTCACGCCCATCCATACAAGAATTGGAATACAAGACGTTCTTATAGTATGAACAAGGCTATAATCTCAACGAAGTCTATATATGGACTTCAGAGAGCAAAACTAGCTATAAGGTTACCTGTCAGATATTAGCCCTGAGAATACTGATGTGAATTCTTTATGAATACATGAGTCTAAGGGTTGAATTTACAGATTTCATGCTGCAAAATGTGGAATAATTTTTTTTAGCTGAAAGGCCAAGGAGGGGTATCAGGAAAAAAAAGTAGGAAATTGATTATCCAGACGGATATCTGATAATTAGATTAGAATATTATCATTAGGTTGGGATTCATGATATCTATTACATTAAAAGCAGGGGTTTTTTTTGTGTTTGTTTTTGTTTTTTACTACTATCTGATTGTGGAGCCAAAAAGCAGTTCAGTCCTAAATCTTAGTTTTCAGTCCTAAATTATAGTTAACTTGAGCACATAATTAATAGAGCTAAATTGATTAGAGATCAATTGCTGAGGGAAAGGGTTAAAAAATCTAATAATTATATTATCAGCCTTAATTATCAAAAGAAGCAATGGCACATCATCCAGTTCATTCCAGGATGTGAAAATTCCCCTACATTTGGCTACAGAAGAACTAAATTGATTAGGGATTATATTACAAGATTGGACTTGTGGGCTAGGATATATTAGCATTTCTAGTAGATGTGTAAAAACAAGAATTATTAAGCAGAGATCTAAAATTAGACACAAAACCATGGATGCTATTTAGTTCAACATTTTGTCACAATAAATCAGCAGATTACATTTTTTGTGATTTAGAAGTTTATTTCTAATTTTTTTTATCTGACAAATGTCTAGAATTTTCTCTTCAAAGAGGAGGCTTTCTGGATCAATTACAAACAGCCTCTCTTCTTGGTTTAATTAATGAGCTGGAATTTATCCTGCTATTTATACGTGTATACAGAAGCATTCTCAATTTTATAGTACTAAAGTTGTTTACCCCTTTACATTTAGCATCTTCTATTTGCTTAGTAAGAGCCTTTCTGGAAACACATCCGGTGCTGTTGCTATTTGTACTCTGACAAAGGTATGGGCTCCATTCAGTCTTCTTTTGGTAAACTGCCAATGTATACTATGATAATGTTGTAGTTCATACCTTATCAGCAGAAGACAGTTTCGCCAGTTTATCTACTGAATATTTGTAAACTGCAGTGCCCCAAGCAGGAGGAATATTCAACACGATGTTATGCTGATTATGAAATATCAAAGAATTTTTTAAAATACTGTATGCATTAGGAAGTCCTTGAAACATGTGTCATACTTGGAAAACACGTAGCATACATGTCTCAGAGATTGTGTACTTCCCTTGGTTCATATTAGTAAAAGGATTTTGTTAATTTTTATTGTTTATTAGATTGATTTGCTGCATGCTAGTGTGTTTTCATATAAAGTAATTTTATTGTTATTGAGTATGTGTTATATATTAGATTTATATAGTTTTGTGATGCTCTTTTGATCTGACTATAATTATCACAGTGTTGTCCCTTGTACAGTGTTGTCCCTTGCAGCTGTGGCTAACAGCAGCTTGGTATGCAGGTATTATAAATATTTATTTCTTTACTGTGGAAAACATATCAAGCAGCTGCTAAAAACACAGGAGTAGCCCCAATTGTTTTTAATTCAGTTTAACAGCCCTACACAGCACAAAAATATAGTTTTATTCCCAGAATGTCTAAAGAGGCTCTTAATCTGACAAGACAGTCACTCCTGCAGCACTAAAGTATGCCTATAAAGGTTCATGCCACAATAAATCAGTTGATCTGTGGATGGATAGGATTTAGAGTCAGGACTATCAATTGTGTGGCCTGAAATATAGGGCAAGTTATACAGTTTCACTGTTGTGGTTGGTGTGTGTATGTGTGTGTGTGCGCACATAGTGACCAGAGATGTTACTAAGTAGAAGCACTCATCAGTTACACAGGTTGTTTTTGTCCTGTTTCTTTAATCCTCTGGATAATTTACCACTATGTGTTCATTTTGGTTTCAACCATCTTCCTCTGTGATAGAGTTGCCAGCTCTGGGTTAGGAAATATCTGGAGACTTTGAGTGTGGAGCTGAAAATGGATAGAATTTGGGGCAGGAAGGGGAATATGGAGCCCCCCCTCCAAAGCAGCCATTTTCTCCAGGGGAACTTATCTCTGTTGCCTGGAGATAAGCTATAATTTCAGGGGAACCCCTGGTCCCACCTGGGGATTGGCATCCCTACTCTCTGGGTGTCATCTCTGGGAGAGTTCTGTAACTGTGATGTTTTTCCATTTTGCAGTGGTGTTGTCATGAACAAACGTATTTTCATTTTTAAGGATTTTCTAGTGACACACTTTAGCACAAAGCCTGCAAACTAGTCCTGGAGATGTTATTCATTGCTACTGTCAACCCCGGAAGAGGGAAGCGTATTTCAACTAACATTTTAACCAGGGCTCTACAAGTTGCTGCCATCTTGCTGAGTGTGGTTAATATAAGATGGCCCTGTTGTTTCCCACGCCTACCTGAACTGTGCTTGTCAAGCTGATGACATGTTCCTATTTCCTATGCATACTATTACATTAAAAGGATGTGTTTTCACATCAGTTACACTGAGTATGCTGTATATGCCCTTTGGTTTGAAGCCATGGAATAAGTATGATGCATCCTGGCACAGGAAGAGCTGATGGACATGAGATATGACAAGTCTGTGGACAGCGAGGGCAAAACCTGAATTCTACTAAATGTAATCACAAAACCATCTTGCTCTCATTTATCCATGCTTACCATGCCTTTTGGAAGGCTGAAGAATACCTGTGTTTATCCAAAGGGAAGATGACCCTTAATGCGAGATGAGCCCCTTAACCTTTTTTGCACATGCTAAATAATGCAGTTTCTATCCACATCATCAACCATTTGCAAGTGGATTCTGCCATTCCACACAGTAAAATCCAGTTGCAAAGTGCATTGAAAGTGAATTGAAAGTGTTTAGTGAGTGTGAAAGAGCCTCTTGTGGCGCAGAGTGGTAAGGCAGCCGTCTGAAAGCTTTGCCCATGAGGCTGGGAGTTCGATCCCAGCAGCCGGCTCAAGGTTGACTCAGCCTTCCATCCTTCCGAGGTCGGTAAAATGAGTACCCAGCTTGCTGGGGGGTAAACGGTCATGACTGGGGAAGGCACTGGCAAACCACCCCGTATTGAGTCTGCCATGAAAACGCTGGAGGGCGTCACCCCAAGGGTCAGACATGACTCGGTGCTTGCACAGGGGATACCTTTACCTTTACCTTTAGTGAGTGTGAAAGTTCCCAAATGTTATATATAAAATGCTTTTTTATTATTGTACATACATGTAATTTGTGTAGGGATGTACAACATCCTGCTTTTTCTTGATGGCATGTTTGGAAAAACAACTAGTCTTACTTTTTAAATACAGTAACTGATACTAATAAGACAGGTAAGATACTTTAAACCTCCCTACCTCCATTAGATTTCTTGTAGTGCTGTGCTAAGCAGAGTTTCAGCCTTCTAAGCCAATTTACTTCAAAGGATTTATAAGAGTGTAGCTCTGCTTAGAACTAGTAAATTTAAATTTAGTACCTCTTAGCAAATAACCTAATCTAATGCTCCAAGTGGAAACCCGCAAGGACTTCCAGGAGACATTGCATATCCCATCCCCCATTTTTTCCTCTTTCCTTTTCCTGAAAGTTCCCATAGACTCTTCCGTCTTCCACTTCCTTCTCTCCTTCGGGTTGTCAGCTCTAGGTTGGGAAATTCCTGGATTTATGGGTGAAGCCTGGGGAAGTGAGGCTTGAGGAGAGAAGCAACTTCAGCAGAGTATAGTACCATAGAGTCCATCCTCCAAAGTAACCATTTTCCTCATGGAAACTGATCTCTGCAATGTGGAGATCTGTTGAAATTCTGAGAGATCATCAGCCCCCACCTGGAGGTTGGCAAATATAGTTCCACTGGAGGAAAGGCTGCTTTGGAAGGCTGAATCTATAGTGTCATCCTCTGAGGTCCCTTCCCAAGTCCCCCTCCCCAAAAAAAATCTTCAGGTATTCCCAAACCTGGAGTTGGCAATCTTATTTCACACCCAACAACCAGTGTACCTGCTCCACTGTCTGAAGTGTTCCCAACAGTTGGCCTCTTCCTAGAAAACTGTGTCCCAATTTGGTGGTGCCTGTCACTGGGCCACACCCAGTTACATAAGAGGAAACCTTCAAAGACTTGTGGGGTGGCATCTAACTTTTCCCTGTCTCCTCTTCCCTACACTATTTCCTCTTTCCCTCCTCCTGGCAACCCCCATATACTCTCCCTTTCCTCTGTCCCATACTCTCCTGCTCAGATTCACCAACCTGTTATCTACCTCTCATCTTCAGCAGTATTTATTATTTATTTATTTCCCTTATACACCCTTCTCCACAGTAGAGACAGTGGCTCCACAGTAGAGACATAGCAGCTCACACTATTCTCCTTTCCTCCTTTTTATCTACACAACAGCCCTGCCAAGTAGGTTAGGCTGAAGGGAGACTGGTCCATAATCACCAGTGAGTTTCCCCAGCAAGATGAGATTTGAAGTTGGATCTGCCAGACCCATGCATCTTAAACTTCTACACCACACTGGCTTTCATAGGGTGGCTGTTATTGAACAGTAGCAAACAGCCAGGCCTACTTGAGTCATGCAAATCATGTGGTATCTGGCCACCTAGGGGTTGCTGCAAAACTTAGGGTTGCCAGCCTCCAATTGGAATCCGGAAATCTCCCAGAGTATTTCCGCACCCGTTAAATGTAATGTCATGCCAGTCGATTGCAAGCTGAATATTCCGCCCCCAGCACATGATGTCGCCCACATCCAGCTGACAACTTGCTACATCCTCCATTTTAAAGTGCATAAAGTAGACTCACCAATCTAAAAAGTGTTAGCTACCAGAGAGGAACCAGCAGGCAACCAGCAGAAGGAAGGTATGGGGACTCAAATGTGCTAAAGTTGCCAGCTTTTATATTAATGTTCTAATTAATATCATGATCCCATAAGGGGTGGCATCCCAAAAGCACTATGCATCTATGATTCTATGCATAGGCATTGCAATGGAGAAGTATGAATTAAAAAATAATAATTAGCAGGCATCACGGGACCTTTGTTGGAGAAAGGGGATTGGCTGCCTGAATTGATTGACAGGCGGAAGCGTGACGTGTATAAAGTGCATTGCTCTTTTCCGTCTCTTCCAGCAGCAGATGAGGAGGGTAAGACACACAAAAAGTAGGCAGACAAAGGCAAGACAGCAAAAAGGTGAGGAGAGCCTGGGAGGCGCAATATACTTTAGAGCTTTGCCATTCCATGGGCGTGACACTATTTTTACTAATGTGCAGAAATTCCCCCAGAATTACAACTGCACTCCAGACTAGCAATCTATCCCCCTGGAGAAAATGCCTGCTTTGGAAGGTGAACTTTATGGCACAATTTCCAACTCAGGGATTTCCCAATCTGAGGCCTAGCCTCAAGGTGCTCTCTCTCAAAGTCCAAAATATACCTGGAAAGGACCTTGCCCCTCTCCCTGAGCCCCCCCCCCGCTTTTACTGACAGAACCAAGCCTTAGAATACTCTGGTTTCCTGGCACCAGCTACTGAGGGAACCCAATGCTTAAAGCAAGATCACTTTGAAATGCTCAGTCACTTTGAATTTTTAAACCCGTCCCTTTTTGTCTTGTTTTTAAGTTTTCACATTTTTCTGCAAACCTGGGGCATTTTTCAGATTTGTTTAAAGACCTGTCTTGGTCATTCACAGTTTCAGTTGCCAGATTTAAGTATCCTTGGATTTAGCCAAATTCATTAATAGTATGTAGATTACAGATGCTATATCCCAAAAGTACTGATACTTTTGCTTTGGCGTAATATGCATGAGTCATAGGAACTAAATGCTGGGGCCACATACCATGAACCTCCCACCCATAGCCCTTCCTCCCCTTCATTGTAAAAGACCCTGACAAAGGAGTGATTAGAAAATCTCCTGAAACTTTCCATCCAATTGAAATCAGTATTTATTATTATGGGCCAAGACCAGCAAAGAAGGATAAATTCCATTATAAATATTTCCCAGTAATAAAAGACTTCTATAACCGTTAAAATATTAATAGTGGCACACATAAAATATAGATGTAATACATTAAAAGAGCAAATAAAATATATGCAATAGACTACAAAGTACAATAATTCATTCCCTCAATTAGTCCAGAGGTTTTTCTTCCAATTGGCTTCTAGGACCCCCCCCCCCCCTCTGAAAGATAAACCTGGGTCTAGAACACTGATGGGGTGGAAATAGCTGTGTGAGGGTAAGATTTAGGGGAGGAAATGACCAAGTGGAGAAGGGTTAAGCCATGCTGACCCTATGGGCAAAGACTTCCCTCTCCATGTTGTTTTACAGTAGACTTTTACTACATTTATATGTAGATGCTATGTAACATGAACCCTGACCTGAGGACACCCCAGACTAGCCCAGTCTCATCAGATCTTGGAAGCTAAGAAGGCTTAGTCCCGGTTAGTACTTGGTTGGAAGATTACCCAGGATATCCAGGGTTGCTGTGCAGAAGCAGGCAATGCCAAACCACCTCTGTTCATCTCTTGCCTTGAAACCCTACAGGGTTATCTGCATAAGTTATCTGCAAAATCAGCAAAAACCATCTGTAAACTGCGTTTTGCATCTGTAAACTGTGTTCCGCAGTATAAATAAAAGGCTAAGGAGTGTGGGGGTGGGCTCAGTCTGGGATGGAGGGAGGCAACAATTGGCCCCTTGGCCCCGGACTGACACGCGGAGGGGTCAATCGGAAGGCGCGAAGCAGTCAGCTTTACTATACATTTAAACCCTGGAGAGGTACATAAATATATAGAGAGCACACAACTTCTCTATGGAAATCTCTCCCTGTTGGTATTCATGAGACACTTTTGTTAAGGGTTCTGTATGAAACATTTTGGTTCTTTTGGGTATATGATTCTTTTGGGTATTTGATCATTACAAAATTCTTCTCGAAGGCTTTTTCATGCTCTTCCTTTTTTGCATAAATTGCTTTGCTGTCAAATTATTCAAAGTTTTGACTTTTTAAACTGCAGCCAAATGGATTTTTTTTAGAAATCATAGTTGTGCTTTATTCTTGTAATCTTTTGATCGTATTACTGATACAGACCAGTACTGTAATTCTCCCATGTTTTGAACTCTTCCAGGGGCTGTGTTGATATGGGGACACACATCCCCTGCACACACACTATGGTGGCAGCAGCAAGTGGGAGAGAGACACGTTTGCACAGCCCCATTCCCTTCACACTCTCGGCTGCCGCTGCCTCTACCCTCCCTGCTCCTCTTTTCTTTTGTTGCACCTCACAGTATGAAGAAAACCATGCTGGGGCTGCCTCTTTTCCCAGCACAACTGGCTAGGAAAGTCAATTTACAAAATGTATGCTCCTTCAGCCTGTCCTTATAAGGGCCAGCACAGTGCTTTAGTTCCACCCCCTTCCCTATAATGGCTAAGGGTGGAGGGTTCTAAGGAATATTCCGTATGAAGCCACTCTGCAGCATCTTTGAACCAGATAGTGGGATATTTGTTTGGTCTGATTTTAAGGGGAAAGCCCAGGAAGGGCAGGATTCATGTTCAGAATGAACACAAAACCACATGGACATTCTCTTAAAATGCAGAGGGAATCCTGCTTGCAATACAGTAGAAAAGTCCCACATAGAACCAGCCATGATAGCATTTTAATCATATTTAGTCATAGTTGCTTACATGTTAGGAAAATCGCCATGCAGAATGGTCCTGTGGTTACATCTAGGCTTGCCAGCTTCCAGGCATGACTGGAGATCACCTGCCTTCCAGAGAAGTTCCCATGGAGAAAATTTTGAGGGGAGGCGAATATGGCATCCTCCTCAGAGGCCTTCTCCCTTCCCAGCCACTACTGTCCCCAGGCAACACTGGCAAAACTCCAGGAATCCCCCAAAGATGAGTTGACAGCCTTAGATGCATCCATGTAGAGGAAGGGATCTCTCAGTCAATGAAACTGTGCAGCTTTCTGGTTCAATTTTAGACCACACAGAAGGCTAAAAATCTGCCCAGCTGCATGAGTCTGCAAATTGTAGCTGGAAAGCAACATGACTGAATCCACTCCCCCACTATAAACCACAAGACCATTCTATATAATTTAAAAATTGCAATTAAGAGAACTAAAGGTAATCTTGGGCAGACCCTTTTCCAGTTTACCCAAAGAGGTCTTTACCATTCATACTGTCTTCCATGTTCTTTAAAACTAATTTGATTTCATAGTAACTGTGCATAGAAACATAAAATATAACAGTACAGTGCAATTTGATGGCTGCAGTTTTCTGCATATGAAATGCCATGCTGTATACAGAGCATTTTGCAGGTAAGACCTTGGAGTAGTTGGTTTCCTAGCAACTCATGGGACTGTGACTGTTCAAGTGTCATAGAGCTGGGTTAGTCAGGAAGGAACTTATAAATGCAATGCATTTATGCAATATATATTAGCCTGTCTCCAGATGTAGCAATAACTAACACACTTTGCCTAAGTTCATTCTCCAAATGTGTGCCTAACATTAAAGTCCTGTTCAGTTATAGCTTTTTTTCTGACGCACATGAGATACTCTCAGCACAGAATTATATAATAGCAAAGAGTGGTGAGCATATGTCATAGGAGGTGGTCTCCAAAAAGGAAAAATTTACATATAATGGTTGGAGCCATAATTTACAGATCCCATTCAACCATTCAGCTGCACTTTATAATGAGTTTAGTATAAATATTTTATATAGAGTGTATTGTCACAGTTCTGACCACTGAGGAAGACCCAGTAGGGTCGAAACACGTTTGGTCTTATGTGCTGTTAGTTCTGTATAGTTTTTATATAGTTTTTATTGTTTTTAATTGTGCACTACAATAAATAATTAACAGTTTTACATTATTTTATTGTACAGCTCAACTTCTGAGTTCCTACCTGTTAAGGTTGGGCTGTGTTCCGGTTTTGGTTTTGCTGTTTAGTCATGGCCATCACAGGTATCGCAAAATGAGCTGAAGACCAATAAACGGGCTGTTTAAGCTCCTAGGACTTTGTTTGGGATAAATTAGTCTTGAGATGAAGACTGGTAAACCATGACCAGCAACTCACTTCATTGTTTAGCTGAAGGCAGTGTTAAGTAGGAGGATGTAGCAATGGTAGTGTCACATTTATATGAGAGGCCAGCCAACGTGGCCAGGATCTATATTCCCTTTTTCCTTTTCAGAGGCTATCATGGAAGTTCAGGAAGAAAAATGACGGCTTTTGCATGATCTTTCTGGGTTTCTAGAAAGAAATCGAAATTTTACATGGCGGCTCTGTAGGCATCTATGTTGTGCCATCAGTCGTGCTGTTTTTGCAGCACTGACATCTGGGACAGCAACAGTTCAAAAGAGCGAGCACAGTTCTTGCTTTATTTATTATACAAGGACATGGAGTAAAATTAATGCCAAATCAAGGGTATCAAATTAAACTATATCTCTTTTGACTCCTTTTCAGCATTCCCCCACTATGAATGCATGACTTTCTCTTCACTTCTAATGGCGCACAATTCTGAATAATCTCCTGTGACAAGCCACTGGCCCTGGGGATAATAGTGGCCTGTCTTTTGGCATCATCCCTCATGAGTGATTTAAAGGGACTGGAAAGAGAGAAGAACAAAATGCGGGTTACTCACAGAAAGGAATAAGCCAGGAACTGTCACCTGGCTGGCATTTCACTCAAAGCCCAGAACTCTGAGGGGGTCTGAAGACCTGGGTTGGATACTGGTCTAGGCAGTGGGAGATTTCTCGCAGCATCATAAAAGACAAAAAGTTTGCTTTAGGGTCTCGCTAATCTTGTGTTTCACAATGCCTCTGCCAAATTAGTCTTTTTACAATGTTGCCCTTGTTATGGACCATGCAGTGTAAAATTTACAAGACCACAACAAAGACAGCTAAGCAGCAAGAGGATTTATTTAGGATACATGTTTGCAAGCATGGAGAGAAAGCTAATTGGTGCATTCTCTGAAGTCTGCATCAGTGCAGCTCATTTTTAAGACCTTGATACGTCATCATGAGGTATCCTGACGCTCAGTCCCTCACTGGCCCTTTGACCAATCAGGTTAACGACAAAGGGCGTACAATCTGACCTATCACGGATGGCTATGTATCTTATTACAATTTTCTCGCTCTATGTTTCAAAGAATACATTCCTTTATATGGAGGGATGCTACATTCAGGAGCTATCTGCTTTTGACAAATTCAAGGTTACTTTGAGAGACAAAGAAATAACTATACCCATAGTGCCACAGCAGCCAACACTCAAGATACATTCTGCCTGACCTAAAAATAAACCATAGACAGACTGTGGCTAAAGTGTGTTCCACAAATCTGTATTCGTGTTCTCAATTGTGTTCCACAAATCTATATAATCTATATCAGCCCTCAATCAACGTTTTGAAATCTTTCCATGTTTTAAATGGAAATGTCTCTGGGTTGAATTCTAGAAATGCTAACATCAAGATCAGAATAGAGCCTTGAGTAACTTATAAAGCTATTTTGGGGATTAGTTTTATTTGATGTGTGAATGCATGAACTAGATCTCAGCATGCTTTTAGAAAAAGGATCAGGAGAGGGGAATTTGGAGCTGGGAAGCAATGTTGAAGGAATTCTTAACTGTATTGCCCTCTAGAGCAGTGGTCCCCAACCTTTTTATCACCGGGGACCACTCACCAGGGACCACTCAATGCCTTTTACTGAGGCCTGGTGGGGGGGGTAGTTTACTCCTCTACTCTCAACCACTGCCCTAACGCTCCCTGATCGCTATGGTAATGTTTAAACATCCCTTCAAAATAAGATACAGACACGCCACAACAATGAACATAAGAAACATTTTATTTTCATGGAAATATGACAAATCAATGGGAACCCTGAGCTTGTTTCTCTGCAACGAGGTAGTCCCATCTGGGAGTGATGGGAGACAATGACACCCGAAGTGTGTTGTAAAGGTCCGGGGAGGATGAAGTAAAGGGCCGGGGTGGGGGGAGAAGGCGTCCTTCGGGGCCCACCTCCAATTAGTTGAAGGACCACATGTGGTCCGCAGCCCACAGGTTGGGGATCACTACTCTAGAGCAGGGGTAGTCAACCTGTGGTCCTCCAGATGTTCATGGACTACAGTTCTCATGAGCCCCTGCCAGTAGTCCATGGACATCTGGAGGACCACAGGTTGACTACCCCTGCTCTAGAACAAACGCTGGCAGGGGCTCATGGGAATTGTAGTACATCTCTGCCTCTGCCCCTTGCTGAGTTTGAGACATGAGGAAGTATAAATTTTGAACTCTGCAAGAGGATAAATCAGTTTAGGGTATGATTTTAAAGTGAAAAAGTTACATGTTAAGAATGGGTTCAGCATTCCCTGCAAGACACTGTTGTCAGACTTGTACATAATATGTAGTTAGCTCCTCAGTCTCAAACAAGTGTTTGGGAATTAAATTGTAGAACAGCTTGTATCACATGAGACTGCATTGGGATGGAGTCCTCTTTTTTACTTCCACTAAATAAAGATATCTACTTGCAAGAAGAAAGCAAGAAGAAAGTAGTCTATTCAGCTACTTTTGCGTGGTAGCATATGTATCTCCTTCGCAAGGAAACATAACAGCTAGATAACTACAGGTGTTTGGTGGCTGGGATTAAACTGGAATTTAACTTCATTCTCATACAGTTTCCATATATGTATATTTAAAAAATGCAACTCTGAGGATGAACAGGACTGCACACTGAAATCAACAAATGAAAATGCTGAAAGGATCTTGGTCTTCAGATTTAAAAAATGATTAATTGAGGAGCTTCTAATGTTTTTGCCAGTGTGCATGTTTAAGTTATCATTCAAAGGAGTGGCAGGTTACAGTAGATGAGTGATTGGGATGTGAGTCTCCTGCATAGTGCAGGGGGTTGGACTAGATGACCGATGAGGTCCCTTCCAACTCTATTATTCTATGATTCTATATATCACTACCAGATTCCAGCAGAATTGTGCACCCAGTTAGTGTAATACTATTAAAATATGCCTATTGTATTATACAGACATCTGCTTGTTCAACCATATAAATATATGAACTACTAATTGCAATACATCTATGTTTTCCCCTATTATAGCTTTGTCTCTTTAACTAGCCAGTCTTTACCAGAAAAAAACATTTAACATTTCAGTCTTAATGTAAAGCCTTCTGCATGCACATACAAAGCTTCTGCACAAGTGAGCTCATGCACTCCCATCAAGCAGTGAGGATAAAAGCAGAGTATAAATATCTGAGTAGATAATAGTTATTGGCATCAGAATATATGTACTAAAGAAATATGCTGTCAAAGTTTAAAACACTGATAAGGAAAAAAATCAGCTCCACTGCTATTTTGAAAAAATCCTCTTCTTCCTGCAGATTGATATACGATGTCATCACTGGGTTTATTTACAGCGGATTACAATTAACAGAAGCCTTGGAGTAGAGCTTGTTATTGCTTAGTGAAAAGCATTACTGCCTTGTGGAGGGGTATCCCCATGGTTGCTTAGGAACTGCAAAAGCAGTTTGATTTTTCTTCCAGAATCTCTGATAGCCACTGAAAAGGAAAAAGGGCACAAAAGTCCCTGGCCACACTGGCTGGCCTCTCATATAAATATACCATTTACCCTACGGGTCATCACAGTAGTTCACAGCATTAGTTTTAACACATGCTTAAAGATCCCAAAATCAAGCATCTCTAGATGGGCAGGATTAAAGCCATAGGGTGCAATCTATAACCACTAAACAGTTTTAAACAAATCTTAAAATGAATTGCTTCATCACATTCCCACTAAAGTCAATGGGGACTGTGAATGTTCAGATGTGCTGTTTTCATCTTCTAGAAAATAAATCAGTGATGTGCAATTGTACCCATTTGCCTCTATCCCCCTTAACCTGTTCAACAGTGGCAAAATATATGTGGTATTTGACAAAACTCATCTTCCCAAGGATTTATCATAAGTATAATTGACAAGCTAAAATCTTCTTCAGCTTCCCATTTTGTAACACATTAATGTCAAAAGAGAGATGCTGAAGTTTCTGGATACTGCAATAATGCTGCAGCAATGCACTGCAGCTGGGCAGAACACAGGCACACAAAATCTGCCTCACCTTGCAGTAATGGATATCTTATTAACAATCTCTGAGTAACCTGCATGCACCAATAATGAGTGACTGCAGTATACTGCAGAATTTGAGAGCATTTCACTTATTGCATCATTCAATGCACCACTGCTGCAACTGTTGGGAACCAGGGCACTGGCTTCTTAATGTAAATTGTACCATTCTCTAGAATGTAATCCTATTGCAATAGATGTTAAAACATGATGGATTTACAGAAAACACTGAGAAATTCTATCTGCAATCCCCTATGACTTACTGACCAAAACAGTACTTTATATAAACATGCACAGGACTGGGCTGAAAAACTATAAATTAATACACACTAACTTGGAAGTATGTTCTATTGAATGATATGACATTTTCTTCTAAATAAGCATGTGCAGTATCAGACTGCATATCTGCTACCTTTTACATGGAATTAAATTGAGATAACAAACATCTGGGAGGTGAAGCATAACACCTAACATTCACTGAGTCCCATGGAACATTTTAATCTATGTTTATTTAGTAGATCATGTCTAACATTGTTCGTTCATACAGTTTATAACTAAGGAGCTCCCCACTGCGAATGCATTTTCTCTGTTGCATAAACACATCTTGTATTTGCTTTTTTCTAATCTGAATAAAAGCACAACTAGACTAGAATTTGTCTAGTGCCATGAAACACGTTTTATTACTGGAGAGTTTCAAAATATTTTCCTGCATGTGTAGCTATTAAAGACAGCAATTAAAGACAGCCTGTGAAAGGAAACATCTGAATATTTCATTTTGTTTCAAAACCAATAATAAAATCCACACCTTTTGAGTGACCCTTATTCTTTTAACTGGCTAAGCAAAATGTCAAAGAAACTTCAAATCATGGGTCTGGACATCTCAACCCTTAGCATGCAAGACGAAAGGACTATACTAAAACTAATATCACAGATTGCAATGTATGGCTGCGAAAGTTGGGCCATAAGGAAGGCCGAGCATCAAAGAACTGAGGCTTTTGAACTCTGGTGCTGGAGAAGACTCTTGCGAGTCCCTTGGACTGCAAGGCGAACAAACCAGTCAGTCCTAGAGGAGATCAGCCCTGACTGCTCCTTAGAAGGCCAGATCCTAAAGATGAAACTCAAATACTTTGGCTACCTCATGAGAAGGAAGGACTCCCTGGAGAAGAGCCTAATGCTGGGAGCGATCGAGGGCAAAAGAAGAAGGGGACGACAGAGAATGAGGTGGCTGGATGGATTAACTGAAGCAGTAGGTGCAAACTTAAATGGATTCCGGGGAATGGTAGAGGACAGGAAGGCCTGGAGGATCATTGTCCATGGGGTCGCGATGGGTCGGACACGACTTTGCAACTAACAACAACAATATCACAGAGACTAGAAGATCAGGATACCCAGATTCTGGGCTCCTCTAACAATATTCCCTTAACATACAAATCCATGCCCACGTATCTCCAAATTTTGGAGACACACCAGTTAAGAAGAGGATTTCTAGTAGCTCACTTAAACATCTTTCCCTCAAATGTCACCCGAGGTAGATTTTTGAAGTTTCCTTCTCAGGAGAGATACTGTTTACATGGATGTAGTGTCCCTGACACGTTGTACCATATATTTCTGGTGTGTCCTAAGTTTGAAGTATATTGTCACCCGTTAGCTAATTATCTAAAGAAATTGAAATTCAGCTGTGTTAATGAGAAACATTGGATTAAAATGATACTAAATGTGAGGGACTCAGCAACTATTATAAAAGTAGCAAAGTTTTTGCAGGCAATTTTAAATGAAAATCTTTTTATGATGGATTTTACATCTGGAACTGTTTGAAATTTTCATTTTATGCTTTGCACTTTTATGCCAATACAGGTACTCTGAATCTGAATCTGAATCCCATTTTTAGGACCAAAAAAACACAGAATATTGTGCAAGTTTGTGAACTCACCAGGACTCTTCATCAAGTTTAAGATATTATAAGATATTAAAAGTACAATGGAGCATTGAGCTGTTTGAATTGTTTTAATGGTATTTTATGATTTTATTGTCATTTTATACATTTGTATGCATGTTATATTGTAAACTGCCCTGAGCCTGCCCACAGGGAAGGGCAATATATAAAACCAATGGCAAACCAAATCATCAAATAATAAATACATTTTAAATGGGTTTTTATAAATAAATCTATTTTAATGGGGTTATATTATTGTTTTATGTGGGGTTTTACTATGTAACCTGCTGTGAGACAGTTTGCCAATAGCAGCAGGTAACAAATCCAATAATAATAATAATAATAATAATAATAATAATAATAATAATAATAATAATAATAATAATCTTAATCCAGTAAGGCCTTGGGAGGAGGCGGGATGTGTCCGGGATGAGGAAGGGTGCCGATTGGCCCCTTCCTCCGGACAGACTATCGAAGGGACCAATCGGCAGGCGCAAAGCGCCTGCCGATTGGTCCCTCCGAATCCCCATCCTTTGCCGGCGGCGCACCTCCCGACACGTCAGGCCGCCGGCCAGCCAGCCCAGCAGCACCAGCGTCGGCGCTCAGCAGCACCAGCGGGTCGTCAGCCGAGTCGAGGCCCAGCCTGAGAGCCCCGGCCGGCGGCAGGAGCAGCAGCAGCGGCAGGAGCCAGCAGCCCGCCGCCGGGGCCCACGCCGGACGCGCCATGAGGAGCCGCGGAGAGAGCGGAAAAGCCTCCCTGGTGGGGTCGTCGGCCGAGTCGAGCCCCAGCCTGAGATCCCCGCCCAGTGGCAGGAGAACCAGCAGCGGCAGGAGCCAGCGGGTCGTCGGCCGATTTGAGGCCCACGCTCAGAGCCCCGGCCAGCGGCATGAGCAGCAGCAGCGCCAGGAGCAGCGGCCTGGCACAGGGGCCTGCGCCGGACGCACCATGAGGAGCCACGGACCGATCGAAAAGCCTCCCCGGTGGAGGACCGCGGCGCCGAGGCGACGGAGCCCGCCGCGTCAGCCCGCCGCCCAATGGAGCCCCCGCCAGTTCCCTGCCCGGTGGAACAACGAGTGCCGGCGGCCGCCCCACGCTCGGAGCCGGAGCCTCGGCTGCGATCACACATGGAGCCGCCAGTGCCGCTGAACCTGCGCCAGCAATGATGACATGCGCTTGGCGGTGCCGGCCCCACGCTCGGAGCAGGAGCCCCGGCCGACTGAGGAGCCGCCAGCACGGATGGACCTGCACTCAAAATTTCCACGCCTAGGCCACTCCCACGGCTGCCAGAAGCCTCAAGATCCCTGCCGTTGGTGGGGGGGGGGGCTCAACTGTCTCGCCGCCCCTGGGAGAAAACAACGAGACCGTTCCTTTGCCAACTCTCTGGTCCAAGGAGGTATGTCCATCCTTTTCGCTTTACAATGCTGAGAAGTGTTTTATGTTCCTGTGCTGGTACAGCTGAGAGACTCTGCACATGCTGCAGGCCTCAGAAAAACATCAGAGTTTCTGGTTCTGGAGTGCAACTCATTGTAGAGAGAAACAACCTGCCAGGGGCTCCCTGCAGGGAAAGCCTAGCGCCCATTGTATTTAGACATACTATGGGCTTTGCCTCTAGTAATAATATAAATATGAGGAGCCAAGGGGAAGCGAGGCGAGCGCACCGCTGTGTTGGCGAGCGTCGGAGGTGGAGACCAGGAAGGGCGGAAGCAGCCTGCGCAGGCGCAGCCCTGCCGGGTTTGTCAGGCACGGAGGGGGAGGGAGCATGTTTCCCCTTCCCCTTAGTTTACTCCCAGTTCGCCTCTCCCCTTCTTTGCTGCCCCGGTTCCTCTGCCCCATAGGTTTCCCCTTTATATTGTTTCCCCTACTTTAAGCTTTGTATTGTATATTTGTGCTTTGTTCATTCACACTGTTTTATAAAGTTTTTGTATTTTCTTAGAGACTGTTCTCGTTTGTGGTTGGGGGGGTGTTTGGGAATGGGTGAGAGGTGGGTGGCCGGCCTCTCTGCCGTCCTTAGCTGTGGCGATCCCCTCTTCCCTCTCCCCCCTCCACTGTGAGCTCTCCGGCCGCCTTTCTGTCCGTGTTCCCTTGGGTTCCCCCCGGCCTGCGCCGCCGTTCGTTCCGGCAGCCGCTTGAGCGGTCGCGTCGCCTCCGACCTCCCCGATTATGCACGCGGTCAATTCGGCGGCGCCTCCGGTTGCGCCCTGGTAGCCCGGGATGTTGCGCTTTCTTCCGCGTTCCGCTAACGCGGCTTTTTCGGCGGCGTACACCGAATCTGCGGCTGGTTGCAGCCGACTCCGTGCGTTATCGGTGATTTTAGTCACCATCATTCCACCCGGATCACGTGCTAAAACCCCCGTGCATAATGGGTCTTAGGGAACTCACTGGCATGGGCAGCTCTCACGTGGCAGGGATCTGTAGCCTCCAAGCCTCAGAAGGAAGTGAAAGGAGGAGGGGTGGTCAGGGGTGGGGGACTGGCTGGCCTCTGAACATACAGGCAAGCTGGTTGGAGGAGGATGTGCTCCTCCTCCAAGGCCTTACCAGAGATATTAAGTGGAACAGATTTTTGGTCCCAAAACTACTGGGAAAGAATAACTGTATCATGCACATGATATTCGACCGATTGTATTTCTACACCAGTGACAGACAAGAGATATAGCAAACTGAATTTCACTACAGGTAAATAAAACAAAAAGGAGTCGTACCAACCTGAGATTCCTTATCATATAAGTGTCCAGGGACTAGAACATAAGACTAAGTACATGAAGTACTTGTCAAATAAATCTTATCACAAGACTTTTTGCCTTTCTTTTAGTAGACTACGACCTAATTAAATGGTGATGCGAGTCAGATGGAGGAATTTACTCATATGACTTCTTGCGTGCCCCTAATCTCATTCAAACCCGGTTGCTACCTGGTTTGTTTCAGAGGTCCGGTGAAGCCTGAGCCACTTCCAGCTCCTGAGGCCCCTAACCATAAAAAAAATTTAAGATGGCAACACACAATGAATATAAAATCAAAATTCACAAGAAATAAGAATATGGCAACAAGTTGCAAACAACCCTTCCATGGAGTATCCAGGCATGAGATGAATAGAGGTGTTTTGTCATTGCCTTCCTTTGAATAGCAACCCAAGGCTTTCATGGTGGTCTCTCAGCCACTGATGATGGTAACCCTGCTTAGCTCCCAAGACTTCATGAGCTCAGGCTTGGGACAATCAGGCTGCTGCCAAAGAATAATAAGCATTGAATCTGACGTCATGATTGACATGCCTGAACTTCCCCAAGAAGCTAAAGTGACTAAAGTGAGGCTATTGTACTTTAGTCACATTCTGAGAAGACCAAAGTCACTGGAAAAGACAATAATGCTAGGAAAAGTTGAAAGAACCAAGAAAATAGGAAAACCCAACTTGGAATAGAGTGACACAGCCATGGCCCTCAGCCTGCAAGACCTGAGAATAACGGTTAATGATAAGATGTTATGGAGGACGTTAAATCATAAGGTCAACATTAAGTCTCAGAAGTGACTTGTTGGCACTTCTCTCCCCCCCTACAGAGACAGCTCTTGTCAATTCTTAGAAATTAATCATGGCTGGTCCTGGATAGGTCTTGAATAGGAGACCACTAAGACTGTTTCTGCATCAGCAATATCATTTGGGTTTGCATTTTCAATGTGCTGATTTTTCCATCCGCATTAAAATCCACTTTTCCGAATTGCCCTGACTTACCGTGCATTTTTAAACTTCCCAGTAACAATGATTTAACCTGTCAAGGCAGAATCTAATTCAGGGCTGCCCAGTGGGGAAACGTGTGGATTCAGTTTTCCCCCTGCACTATCCATTTTGTGCACACCCCTTTCCTTGCTGCTATCTTCCCTCTCCCCTCCCTTTTCTCCCACCCTCCCTCCATTCTGAAAAACCTGTTTTTTTTTTTTAATAAAGGGAAGATTGCTATACAACAGTGTTTCTAAGTGTGTGTGTTTCTAAGTGTGGCCATAGATGTGGAAAGCATATTGTGAATTTCAGCCTGGGAAATCAGGGGAGGAGAGACCAAATGTGGATAGTTGACTCCACATGATAGCATTCAAAGGAAATCCTAAGCAAGGCTAAAACAAGCAGAATGGTCTAAGGAAGTCCAGGCTTTCTATACAGAGGCAGGCAATAGCAAATCACTTCTGTTACTCTCTTGCTTTCAAAACCCTCTGGGGTTGCCATAACTTGGCAGTTACCTGATGGCACTTTGCAGTGCCACCAATGTGAGGTTCCCTTTGAGTTTGGGGCTCAGACCAAGCGGCCCTCCTGGCTCTCCCTCCAATTGGCCCTGCTGTTGCATATGTAAATTGATTGTGTGGCTCATTCGTGCAACATAAATCTGGGGTATGGATCTCTGGAGTCCTAACACGGTGCATGAAATAACTGAGCCAAACAGATGGGCACATGCATAGCTGTATGGGTTGGGGCTTCTGTCCCAATCAAAATCGTGTTTAAAGCAGGGAAAGGGCTATGCCTCTGGAATCTGGTACAGGAACATCATGTGTAACATGTCCACTTTTGTTGCCTAGTCACAGTGTGTGCATTTGTATGCTAAGTACATCGTTCTGTGTGACCTGTCAGACAAACATATCACTTAGACCAGGGGTAGTCAAACTGCGGCCCTCCAGATGTCCATGGACTACAATTCCCAGAAGCCCCTGCCAGCATTCGCTGGCAGGGGCTCCTGGGAATTGTAGTCCATGGACATCTGGAGGGCCGCAGTTTGACTACCCCTGTCTTAGACACTGTATAAAGTGCCCTCTGTGCGGAGATTGCATTCTATTTCCTGCCCTTGCCCTCTAAAGGTGGCCTTGCAGATCCACCTGCCGACTGTTAAATAACAACCCACAGGGACGTGGCTGTTTTCACATTCCGGGAGGAGCTGGCCCCAGCGGCACGAGGACACAAACGTTCTCCTCCGTGGCTCAAGCAGGCCGAGGCGTGCGGCGCAGAGGTGCAAGCTCTTCAAACCCGGCCGGCCGGCCGGCTTGCCAAGGGCATCGTCGAGAGCAAAGGCCTGCCTGCCGCCGCGCGCTCAATCCCGAGCGTGTCAGACGAGCCTCATGTTCGTTTCCCCTTCGCTGCCCATGAGGAAGCAGGAGAGGAGGGGAGCCCGCTTCCCCACCGGCCCTTCCGCGAGCCTTTGCCTCCTTCTCCGGGGCGGCAAGACATGCCCGGAAAGAGGAGCAACGCAGCCTCTAATCCCCAACCACGGCGGCTGCAGTCCTGCCGGGAGCTGCGTCTGCTGAGGCGTCTTTCCCTCGCCGGGTCCCCTTGGCCTTGCGGGGGGGGGGGGAGAAGTGCGCCTCTCAGGAAGGGGCCAGACGGCACACCTCGACCCACATCCGTGTCCCCCCCCCCCCTTTGCCTGCAGCTCCCAGCAGCCATTTCCACTCCGCAGCCACTTGTGATGTCATCGTCGCCCACTGGGCAGCCCGACCCAGAAGCCCCCCAGAATGAGAGCGAATGCGAAGCCCCCGCCCTCCCCTCCTGACCAGCCAGCAGCAGGAGCAGCAAACTTCGGTGGGAGTTCCCTTCCCTTCCCTTCCCGCCTTCTGCCTGCAGACCCGCTTGCCTGATGGGCTGCAGCAGCGGCGGCAGCGGCAGCAGCGACCTCCCACGCGGGTGGCGAACCTTCCCGCGGCGGGGCATTGCTGCGATGCTGGAGGTGCAAGACGGCAGCAGGCGGCGGCGGCGGCGGCCGCAGCAAGACTGGGCTGCTGTACTGCAGACTCCGCTCCGGTGGGGTGCCCTCTCCCTGTCTCCAGGCAGGACTGCAGCTTAGGTGCTGCTGCCTGATCCATCTGCACTTGGCTCCAGCCAGCCGCGCTCTCGCTCCCGAACACACACGCGCGTGCAAAAAGAAAAAAACAATTAAAATCAGATAGAAAGGAAGAGGGGGGGGGGGAAATCCCCGCCGCTAGAGCTGCTCTTGCTGCTGCTGCTGCCGCCGCCGCCGCCTCGTCTGCTGAGTCATGGGCTGCGAGTCCCTCTCTCCTCCTCGCGGGATTCATTGACACGTCTCAGGGCTGCGCCTGCTGCAGCCCGGATTCCAGGGCCACAAGGACCAGCGAGGGCTCATGCGCCTCCGCCGCCGCCGCCTCCGCCTCCGCCTCCTCCGCACAGGCAAGCTGCCCTCTCGCCGCGTCCCTCGCCAAGGCTCACGTCGGTCCTCGGCCAGCATCACCTGTGCCCCCCCCCTCCGCCCAAGCCCCCGACCCAGGAAGACGAGAGGGGGGCGGAAGCTGCCCGCGCTCCTGAGCCATGATCGCCGCCGCTTTCTTGGTGTTGCTGAGACCCTACAGCATCCAATGCGCCCTCTTCTTGCTGCTTCTCCTGCTGGGGACTGTGGCTACAATTTTATTCTTCTGCTGCTGGCATCGTAAGCTCCAGAAAGGGAGGCATCCGATGAAATCCGTCTTTTCAGGACGCTCAAGGAGCCGAGGTAAGGGACGCGTGGAGCACGCAAGCATTGAGAGGAGAGGAAAGGGCGGCGGGGGTGGGGTGGGGGGGAGCTGTCAGGGAATCCCCCATTGCCTGTCCAAGGTGTGAGGGGTTTGTGTTGGAGGCGGGTGGTGTGGCTGAGAAGGATGGTCGAGAAAGCGGCTTTGGAGAGAAACAGAGCCTGCGGCAGCCTAGTCTCCCCCCCATCCCAGGATTCCAATGCCAGGCTCCTAGCTGGGAACCCCTCACCTCTCCCTCAGTTGCTCAAGAACACTAGAACTTTCCCATCAACTTTGAGGGGATGAATCAAAGATACACGCTGGCCGTCCCTGGCTCTACTTGGCAGGGAGCTTCCCCACCACTCCAGTGAGTGTTTGGATCTTCTAAGCACACAGCCAGTAGAACTTGAAATGACCCCGGAACAGAGAATGATGCAGTTCTGACTTATTTTCCCCCGACCTTTCCATTCCAGATGCTGTCATGCGATCCCATCACTTTCGTTCTGAGGTAATTTATTTAGCGCGCAATCTCAAGGTCAGAACAAGTTTTGTTACCAAAGTACAACTCACTTAAAGCATTTGTTTTTTTCTGTTAAAAGTACCAGGCACCTTCTAATAAGCATCACATTGAAATCTTGCTATTTTCATACGCTGTTTTACTGATATGATTAAATATCCTGTTCGTCTAATTCTATTTTGTGTGTATATGTAAGAATACCCCCTAGTTTTACAAGGCAATTAAATATAAATGTTATTAAGAACATTAAAGAATCATAGGATTGACTTCAGATGCTTGATGGTTTGTCATCAGCCATGTTCCACAACATGTAATAAGTTTTCACTAATAGTTAAGTTTTCACAATATGAAAACTTAAATATTAATGGCATTAACATTATTACTTTAGATCAGGGGTAGTCAAACTGTGGCCCTACAGATGTCCATGGACTACAATTCCCTGGAGCCCCTGCCAGCATTCGCTGGCAGGGGCTCCTGGGAATTGTAGTCCATGGACATCTGGAGGGCCACAGTTTGACTACCCCTGCTTTAGAGAATCAGTGTTGCCCATGGGAGTGAGGACTGACAGCCTTCCAATTTTCTGCTGCTGCAGTGATAGAGCTGTAGAATAAGAGACTCCCATCTTCCCCTCTATCATACAGATCACAGAAAGTTGTTTCTGCCAACAAGGGACATAGGACCGCTCTATGCCCTAGTTGGCTTTCTGCATTCGTTTGCTATTCAGACATTCTTGGAGTCCTGTACAGATTTAAGGAAACAGAGCACATCTAATCTTGTCACAACTACCCAAGGTTATTTAATGCTTCTGGCCCTTATTTTTTTTCTGCTAGACTGATTTTTTTTACTTTGCATTGGTACATTAAGAATATCCTTTCAAAGCAATTTACTGGGATGCTTTCCTAGAGGGGTATCTTTATAGGGCTGCCTTTCTCTCATTGCTTGTGTTCAAGGACAATTGATTCTCCCCTGAAATAGTAGCCAAATCCCACTGGAAAATTAAAATGTTCATCAAATTACTTTTTCTCTCTCACTAGAATGACTGCTCTCTGAGCTTCAAAGCTTGGTTAAACCTTCATTTAACATTTCCGCTGCAATAATTAATAGATTCTGTTATCAGTATTGTTTCTACTAAACATTAGTTTTGATTTCTGGTTGCCATTGCAGTCCAATCCTGGGCATGTTGACTCAGAGCTGACTAGGCCTACAGACATTTGCTTGAGAGTAAGCCCCTTTGAAACCAGTGCTACTTATTTCAGTGAAAACATCCATGTTGTTAAACCCTTAAAATGTTATCTTAGGTCTCCTACTTGGAAATGTCTCCTAAATGGAATTAATTCCTGAGTAAACATGTATAGGGTCTGTTTGCACAGGAGCAATTCAGCTGAAGTTAAGTGTTTTAGCACCCCACCCAAAGGTACCAGTGAAAGAGTTAAGCATTCAAAGAAATTTCTCCTGGTAGGCTATGTGGAACTTGAGATTCTTAACTGGCTAGATTTTGGCTTAATTTGAAGTTGGGCTATTATGTTAAATTGGAGTACTAATGTCTGAAGGTTGAGGTGTAACACACAATATGGAAGTCTTTATAGTACTTTGTGAACCTCCTCTACTAATTTAAAATTTGCTTTTTAGTCTTACTGTACTTTTAGTAAACCCTCCTTTTAACCTGCTCTTTTGCGGGGTAGGACAATTTGTGGCCCATGGATTATAATATTGCTAGTGTTTATGATTACATCAGGAAAAGAATTACAGTAGAGTCCACATTTATCACTTCTAACATTTATTTAATGCTTAATTGCTTTACTTTGAAATGTGCATAATATTATTTTTAAATATTGAGTCCTTGAATAGTTGAGTACCATTTAGAAAAACCCTTTAAGTATAAACACACAACACACACACAAAAGCTGTACTAAAGCTGTAGCCTGCTGTTTTTTGATTTAATAAGTAATTTTGTAATTACAGACCCCACATGTGAAATAGGAAGTAACTTAATGACTTTGAGTTTTAGTTATTCATCTCCTGAACTATGATTTGAGACATGACTTATATCACACATTGTGTGCATACATATAATATCATTCTTAAAAATCAGTGTCAAAAATTGTACTATTGGGACACGTTGAATGAGAGGAGTGCCAATAAAAATGAAGCCTATAGCCCATCCCCATTCTTTTTAATGGAATATACGTCCTCAGAAGTATGCTGAGGATCACAAGTATGAAATAGGAACATTTGTCACAGATAATAGCAAATAAGCTTTTATGGAATTTTTGTGGATCCTACTCAAGTTATGACTCACTCTGAAACATTTAAAGATTGACAAACTACTTAAATAAATGAAGATGAATGTCTGCCAAGTCTGCATTAAATAGATCATGGAAGAAATCTAGAAGTTAAAAATCAAAAGTACCTCCAGTTAAATAGCAAAAGCAAGGCAATTATCTTGTGTTCAAACACAATAGTACACAACAGTATATGAAAAAATGCCTAGGCTCATCTTCGTAGTGTTTTTTAATTTTTTGCTCATTTTGTTGTAGCAGGCCATCATGGCTACCAGTCTGGACTTCATTATGCTTATAGTACATTCTTCTTCCACCGTGTATCAAGGGGGCTTTCTTAGGATTACTTGGTGGCCTTTTGTCTCCTGCTCCAGTTCTGTTTAGCTTCATTGAGGTTGCTGCAGCATGTGGCCTTCATCCAATTAATGGTGGGTCAGTTATTTATTTATTTTGATCCTGCTCTTAATCCAAGTAGATCAGAGTGGTGTACATAGCCCTCCACATTATTACAAGTATAAATTCACAATAAACGAGGATAGACTGAGGGAGAGTAATTACCGAAAAGTTACCCTCGTTTGTGAGACACTGTGTTTGGCCAGCAGTATGTCAGGCACTGGGGACGAGTCACATGGTGACCACTTGCAAAAATTATCTTCAGGGTAAGAATAAATCCACTTGCTTAATCTAGGTGACTGTAAAATATGATTTGATTACTGTAGACCCCTGAGGCACATATGAGGTGTATCTCTTCAAGCTGCTAGCCCAGAAATAAAGGAACTGTGGAGGAAATAATATCTAACAGAACACGCTGACATCTATTTTATGGAGTGTGGGTTGGTCCTTAAAGGAAACTAGCCACTGATGTTATGGTAGGAACTGTGGCTCAGTGGTAGAGCTTATGTTTGGCATGCAGAAGATCCCAAGTTCAGTCCCCAGCATTTCAGTGAAAAGATCTTGCAGCATAAAAAAGGTCTGCCTGAGACCTTGAAAAACAGCTGCCAGTCTTAGACAATACTAACTTTGATAGACTGATGATCTTATTCAGTATAAGGAAGCTTCATGTGTTAATGTGACAGAAGCAACAAATAGCAGAGGAAAAAATGTGCTGGCCCTTTAATTGCAGCTTAATGAATGGAAATGGAAGCTTAACCATAGTATGGAGGTAAATAACATCACCTGGAGCATCCTGTTAAGACTTATTGAAGGGACACGATATTTTTCACAGGTCAGGTGGCAACCCTTGTTGCTTATTGGGGGCAGAGTGTGCACTTGGGTCCTCTAGACCAGTGGTCCCCAACCCTTTTATCACCAGGGACCGGTCAATGCTCGACAATTTTACTGAGGCCTGGGGGGGGGGTAGTCTTTTGCCGAGGGACGTCGCTGCTGCTTGAGTCCCTGCCCCACTTGCTTTCCCGCCAGTGCCTCTGACTTCCTGCTGCCTGCTGGGGGGCACTGCCAGGAGCAGCTGTGCAGTACCATGCCAAGGGGGAGCCCCAGCCATGGCAGCCGCTCAAAGGTGAGCCGGCGGCAGAGTGGCAGGGCAGTCCCTGAGGCAGCAGCCGGGGAGAAGGACCAGGAGGAGCCGCGGACCGGTACCGACTGATCCATGGACTGGTACTGGTCTCCGGACCGGGGGTTGGGGACCACTGCTCTAGACAAACAAGTGTAGTTAGCTTCTTAGAATGAAATTAATTTCCAGGTCAAATACCTGGAATCAGAGTTTTAGCCCACCATTCCCAAACATCCACCAAAGCAATTATCTAGTAATTTCATTGTACTGTACTGTTTTTTTGTACAGACTGGCCCTCACTGTTTGATATCTAGTTTTCATATTGAAACATATGGGCTCATCCCTAAAATTGCTGCATAAGCACCATCCCCATGAAATATAAGTTGTTTGAAGATTGCAGCCTTAGGCTATAATGCTGCATTTCCTGGGTGCTTGAATGTCTTTGACTTCAATGGAATTTAGCTGTCTGTGCAGGAGTACTGCCTTAGGCATTCAGAAGTCAGAATGTCCAGTTGACTTTCAATGAGCCTTGACTTTCCCGTGTGTATAAGGGAACAGATTTTTCAGAGAGAAATGCAGATTAAACCAGCTCTCTTCATAAGGCTGTGAAACATATGCAACTCTATAAAAGTAAATTAGCAGGTGATAACCATCATAATGATATGGAGACTATCTCCCTGGTGACTGAGGTGCCAGAATGCAGGTAGAGATTGGACAAAACTTGGCAGTGTTTGCTCTACATGTGGGCCTTCAAAGTGCAGCTGGTTGGCCATTGTGTGAAATGGGATGATGAACTAGATGGACCATTGATGATACAAAAAGGCTGCTGTTTTATTCTTAATATATATATATGGCCTGTGAGTCAAATAAAGCCTACTATGGTTTCCTGTTGTATGACTCTCAGTCGACCATATCAGTTCGTGTCATTGTTGTAAACTCTGGAGAGAAACTGAAGGATCCAGTATGAGTGCATGACATGGACCCATAACCTTGTCTCCTGTCCCAGTGCTAGGCAACAGTCATGGGAATCTCCAGGAGGAAGAAACTTGTGTCTGAATTAGTTGAGTTATTTATTCAAAGTTGATCATGACCCTGCTGCTTAACTCATGGGCTTGTGAAAATGTATCTCATTACTGAGCACATAGTTAACATTTAATTAATTAATTAATTATTGTATTTATAGCTCACTACTCCCAATTCGAGCTGGCTTGTGGCAGGTAACATGGTAAAAACATAATACATCAAGATAAATAGGTCATTTTATTGCCATCACAGTATCTGCTGTATACTGAGACTACACTCAGAAGTAAAATTCATGTTGTTGCAATATTACACTTGTGATGACAAAGTGGTGCAATCACTGGAATATGAGTCAGTATGTTTCCCTCTCACATGAACTTTTCCTTAATTGTATATGTGTGTGTTCATTATGATTCTTGCAGTGCAATTATAAGCACAGTTATACTCTTCTAAGTCCTTTGACTTTGGTGGTTTTAAAGGTGTAACTTTGTTTAGAATTGTATTGTTAATTTCTTGAGCATAGGCAGAGTAATAGGTTCCTTATTTACTAGCCCCCTTATACACAGATGTGATAGTAGGACTTTGTAACCTATCAATTTTTTTCCTGACTATTTGGTGAGTCCCAAGACCAGGCGAAGTCTAAATGTCCCTTCTTATATTGCAAGAATAACATCTCAGGCTCATTAAATTCTATATCAGGGCTATTTCCTCTTTAGGCAAGCCAGTTGCAAGCAATCATAAATACCCACCAGGTATTCAGTAAGAATAGCATCCTGAGTTTATAAGCTTGTATGGACCATCCATTGTTCAGAAATCTCCCACATCCATCTTCATGGCCACAAAGTAGATCCCAGAACTTCTTTAAGAGTCTAAAACTTTGGGACTCCAGTGTTCTCTCCCTCCCCCCAGTACTTCAAGCAAAACTCTGTTCCTCTTTGAAACAGAGTGAATAAAAGTCTCAGAGCAGACTTTCAATCCAAAAGGCTTGGTGGTTTTATTAAAGAGAAATTACTAGACTTACTTTGCCTAACTTCCATACTCCAAAACTAACTTACAGAGTAAACCTTAAGGAGACAGAAACCTTGAGCCTTACCAGTACAGTTGCATCTTGTGGTAGTTCTGGGAGACAGGTGAAGATGAAGTATCAGTACTTCTTCACTAGAGGAAAAACAAATCATTAGAGGAAAAATATAGCCAGGTATCTATGCTTGAAAAAAATAGAACTATTGTGAGTAGGAATAATCTCGTCCAGGTTGGTTTCTTGACCTGATGGTTCCATGATTAATGTTTATACTGTCCTAATGTAGATAGGATAATAGGAATTCTCCTGACCAATTTATTTCTGAGTTTCTGTCAACCTGCCCACTTCCATTCTGATCTCTTCTGCTGATGAAGAATATATACGAGTTCAGGCCTCAAAAGATTTAACCGGGGCCCTTGGATTTGGAATATGAAAAAGTGCAACAAAGCAATGAATATATGTTGTGTTTTTGTTTCTCTATTGGATAACCACAACCAAACCCCATGCTTTTATGGTTATGAAAAGACAGTCTAGTACAACATTCTGAACCAGGTGTGCGAGCCAGGTTTGATTCCCTGCTCCTTCTCCACATAGCCAGCTGGATGGCCTTGGGCTCACTATAGCACTGATAGGGTGTGTGTTGTGAGAAGAGAAAAGGGAAGGTGAATGTAAGCCACTTTGAGACCCCTTCAGATAGAGAAAAGTGGCATATAAGAACCAACTCTTCTTCACTGTCATAACTATTATTATTAATTATTGTTATTAACAATAATCTTGATGATGATGCCAGCATTATTAAAGTAACTACAATGTCCTAAATTTTTCTTCCGTTTGAAGTGCTTTAATCTACTGTATATGGAGATATTATATTAATTATAGAAAATCCTGATAAAATTGCTAACGTCTCTAAAAACCAAATTAACTTTTAAAAAGTAACCTCATTTCACAAGACCACTAGACAGTCTCTCAGGGCACATGTGTGGTGAAGATAATGTGCAAAACAGGCCTTTTCATTGCTTCAGATGCAGCCACAGAAAGAATTGTTTTTTGATTGTATCTGACAATCTTTTGCCAACCAGAATTGTTGGTAAAGGTCAAAGTTGAAGAAAAAAGAGAGGCGCTTGATCATTTCTTCAACCGTATTGCCAAAAATTCCCACTGCATTAACTGACTCACTTTATTTCATCACTTTCTTGTTTTAGAGGATGCTTTGAAGGTGCGGAAATGGCAAAGCCTGATCAGTACAATCTGTATTACTTCTAGGGCTTGTGATGGCTGAGTGCATGAGGGAGGAGGCTTAACTCTTCCTTTCTAAAGGGAACATTGAGGATATATTTAGGGATGTGCACTGATGCACACACAAGTTCCATGATAAAGATACCCCATTCATTTGAACTGAGTGGACAGAGCTACATCTTTATGCACAGACTATGTTTTCTGAGGTGGTGGGAAAAGCCTTGCAGTGAGGACTCTCTGTAATGTCCCCTCTGAAGCTTGCAAGCTTCCCCTCTGAAGCTTGCATACAGAGATTATTAATTCCCTGGTAAGATTTTGTAAAATGACAAGTTCAAGGTCTGATTTCTGTTGGTGATGCAATGATCACGTCAGAAACTAAATGACTGTGCCAAAAACTGATGTTAAGAGCCTAACACTTGGTTCATGATGTTCATGGACAAGCTTAAGGCCTATGAGCTGTTATGGGAAATGGGGGGAAATCCTTTCCATCAATTGATCTATCCAGCCAGCCAGCCCTAATCATAATCATCTGAAAATATATAAATATGTTGTCATTTAGGGTTACAAAATATGGGGTTGGGTAATTCCTGGAGAGTTCAGCGTGGGGAGGAAAAAGACCTCAGCAGGGTATGATGCCATAGGGCACATCCTACAAAGCTTCCATCTTCTGGATATTTATCAGTAATGAATATAAAGATGGGGTGCAAACTAATGACAAAATTTCTGCATGCAAGTCACATTGTATTTGACTGTATGAGAGCCAGCTTGGTGTTGAGGTTAGGAGTGCAGGCTACTAATCTGGTAAGCTGGGTTCGATTCTGCGCTCCCCCACGTGCAGCGAGCTGGGTGACCTTGGGCTCCCCACAGCACTGATAAAGCTGTTCTGACCAAGCAGTGATATCAGGGCTCTCTCAGCCTTACCCACCTCACAGGGTGTCTGTTGTGGGGAGAGGAAAGGGAAGGCGACTGTAAGCCGCTATGAGACTCCTTCGGGTAGAGAAAAGTGGCGTATAAGAACCAACCCTTCTTCTTACTTCAAAGTATTCCAAATGAACTTGGTGGGATTTCTTGAGGAAATTGTGTAGGATTGGGCTGTCTTTAATTTTCTATAAACCTAGAGAAAGATTTTTAGTTAGTAAACAAAATTCCATCTGGACAAAGAAATTGTCACTGGCTGTCCAAGTCCCAGAAACTGTAGGGTCTATATGAGGTATTCTCTCTTTATAACCTTTCTGCTTTTGGGGCTCTGTGATCGTTCTGTTCATCCTACTTCCCAAATACTCAGCTCCCAGCTCCCCATCTCATTGTAGCACATCCCTTCCTGTCTCCAAACCCTGTGTGAGTTTTCTTTCTTAGCCAATTCTGTCTTCTGCTTTCTTTCTTCAAAATGTTAACTGCTTTAGGGTTGCAGCCATATTCTATTGCTCAAGAGGAGTTCTACTCATGCCAATATACCTGGCACAACTTCCACTCAGGATTTTTATTTAGCAGGGCTGGTACTGACAGGATTACCTCCCCCCCCCATGTAAAGGAACAAAAATATAATTATTAATTCCCAAAGCTTTGAAGAGACATATATGTGCTGCTTAGCTTCTTGAATAGTTCCTGCCATAGCAAGAGATGACATCTATGTTTTCATTTGTTGTAAAGATAAGATGCTTATATGCATCTGGTGCTGAAAATAGGTCATGGAGAGAGAAAGAAATTTTGTATCGCACATTTCTGGGAAACAAAAACCCAGACTGCTGGATTTTGACAGCTACTTCCTCCCTGTCATTGGCAGAGCCCTCTTCAGTGTATTATCACAGTCAACCCACTTTCTACTTACTACAACGGCCAGCTAAAAATACCACTCTTGTTGATCATGAATTGCCTTTGAAGGCTTGTACTAGAATTCTATAGTAGAATTCCAGGATTATTTACAAGTAGGTGAATTTATGCAGAGCTCTGGTGAAAAGAGAAATCAGCTAAGCATCTAAGCCGAATTATAGCTTTATGTCTGATTTGGGAGATGTGTATTCAAGGACAGATGAAAGCATACAGTGCTGGAGACAGAAGCAAACCTCTGCCTTATTTTCTCAGTGGATTGGATCCATTGTATTTGGACACCATTTCCCCCTTTTAGTACTAATCTGTATTATATTAAGCATTGAGAGTTGAAGGAGCATAGTTATGAGGAAGGCAATCCAGGATGAAAATAATGCTTTCTTTATCATTATGTACAAAAAGATTTTTAGTTAAGAATTTATCTACAGAAGTCTTATATAAGGAACAATATTTTAAAATTTATTGTTTTTATTTAACAAGATTTTTGACCCTGCTTTTCTGCCATCATAGGGCCACCAAAGGTGACTAACAAACTAAAACATTCCAATTAAAATCTCAGCAAAAATAAGTTATTAAAACCAACACTCAAATGCATTATTCACAAATACAAAATTCAATTACTAAAACAACACGCAAATACATCATTAAAACAATTTAAAATCAGAACTTAAAATAAATACAAAACTTAAAAACAGTAAAATTAGAGTCCAGTAGCACCTTTAAGACCAACAAAGATGTATTCAGGGCGTGAGTTTTCAAGTGCAAGCATTCTTCGTCAGGCTATGATCTTTTTGGGGAGGAAGGAGGGAGCACTGAAGGAAACAAAAAAGTTTTCACCTGCTAGTAGAAGATGGCAACTGAAGGTGACAGGCAAATCTCCCTCGGGAAAGTGTTCCAAAATTTTGTTGTCACTGCCGATACGGCCGTCTCTGGGTTGCTACCCAACAAATCTCACAATGTCAGGGTACCTGGTGCGTGCATGGCTTCCAAAGATGATGGTCGTTGGTTGGGAGTAGGGGGTCCTTCTGTTATGTTCGTTCCTAACCATTTAGGGCTTTAAATGTCAGTTCCAGCACCTTGAGTTGTTTGCCTAAAGAAATTGGAAGCCAAGAGAGGTGAGAGCCCTATGACCTGTTCCAGTTAACAGCCTGGCTGCAGCATTCTATACCAAACTGAAGCTTCCAAACAATTTTTAGTAGTCCTCTTGATTTCACATAAAATTTGCCTCTTAAGACTGATGTGATTGCATTCAGTTACACTGTATATACGGAATAATTGCTTCACAGATATATGCCAGGTTAGGCTTTTATGATGAACAAAATTCAGTTATACTGTGCACATGTCTATATTCTTAGAAAGGCCTATCCCCCCTTTCCCATGTTCAGCTGAAAAACACGGGAGACAAATTTTCTCTAGGAATTTTTATTGAGCAATTGCCATTGAAGTGCAAGCACACATGGATAGGATGTTTGCCTTCAGTTGGGTCTGACTCTTGGCGATCCTGTGGCTCAGCTGTCACCATGTCTTTTTATCTTGCACCACTTCTTTTAGTTGTGTAATGCTCTGGCCAGTGTCCTTTTTGATCGTGTCTAACCATCATGTTCTTTGTTGGCCTAGTTTCCTTTGACCACTGATCAATCCTAGCATAATTGCTTTCTCCACTTGTGTTGGATTGCATGACACGTCCAAAGTAAGTGAGCCGGAATTTCAAGTTTTTGCCTTCCAGAGATATGTTAGGCTTTACACATTCTAGTATTTCCTTGTTTGTGACTTTTGCTGTCCATGGAATCTGCAGAAAACTTCTCTAGCACCAGAGTTCAAATAAATTAATTATCTTGTCCAGTTTTTTCATCATCGTACTTTCACAGCCATAAGTGGCTACTTGAAATATGATAGCTCACACTAATCTACATTTGGTAGTCTGGTTTATGCCCTTGCTTTTCCATGTTCAGTTCAAGCTTATAATTGCTGAACAACCGAGAGCAATTCAACATTTTATTTCTAAACTGCAATCACCACTCTTAGCATTTTGGGATCCAAGAAAAATGAATTCTTGAACACATGCAGTCTCTTTGCCATCAATTGCTCTTGTGACACGGCTGTTTTTTGCAGTAGTCGTTATTTCTGTATTTTTAATGTTTAAGAAAAGGCCCAACTTCTTGATTTCTTCACTAATTTTTGTAATCAGCTGTTCTAGGCCTTCCTTAGTTTCTGATTAGGAGAGTAGTGTCATCAGCACACTGAATTTATATTTCTTCCTCCAATGTTTCATTCTTCAAGTTCAGTCTCTCTCATAACGATCTCAGCATACAAGTTAAACACGAAGCAGGAAAGAATAAAGCCTTGGTGCATTCCTTTTTTGGAACCAATCAGTGTCACCCAAAGGTGTGCGTACAGTGGTTTCTTGGTTTATATAGAGCAAGGGTAGTCAAACTGCGGCCCTCCAGATGTCCATGGACTACAATTCCCAGGAGCCCCTGCCAGCGAATGCTGGCAGGGGCGCCTGGGAATTGTAGTCCATGGACATCTGGAGGGCCGCAGTTTGACTACCCCTGATATAGAGCATCTGCATTAGTTTGATTAAATGGATTGGCATCCCCAAATTTTGTATGTCTTTCCACAATTTGTTGTGATCCACACAGTCAAAAACTTCCTGGTAGTCAATAAAGCAGATGTAGACATCCTTCTGATATTCCTGTGATTTCCCAAAATCCAGTGCAGGTTTGCGGTATAGTAATGAGTGCCACGCCCATTTAAAAGCTGGCTTGATCATCCGGTAATTCCCTTTCAATGGTTGGCGCTATGCATTGTTGCATGATTTTAAGTAGGAGTTTACTGGCATGAGAGATGATGGCTATTGTGCGATACTTGGAGTCATTCTTTTTGAGTCATTCTTTTTCAGTAGTGGGATGAACACGGATAGCTTCTATTCCACTGGCCAGTTATTAGTTTCCCAGATTTTCTGGTACAAAGCTGTAATGGTTTGGATTGTCTAACTATACCAGAAGATAAATGGATGAGAATAGAGATACATAAGATAGGCTGAGCTACATAGGGAGTACTAAAATGCTGGCGGTGCAGTCCTAAACAGACTTAAATCTTTATATGCCCATGGATTTCAGCAAGATGGAATGGCAACTAACCTTTACTGCCTCATGTGTATGCTCCGCACCCTTGTGTGGAATGATTGGGGCACTGTATATCTTTTCCCTCTGCAGACTTGACAATGTATTCTCTAAATAAATAAATGCAGAGGATGGTAGACTTGTCTGGGAACTGCAGATATGGGTAAATCACAATTGTGACCCTGGGAATTGTGCACATGATTTAATGACCACTTCTGGTTCAGATACATTAAACAAAATGCTTAAGGATCTGAAAATTAGAGGGGAATTTAAGTAAGGCCAGGAGTACTAAGTAAGTGACCTTATCTGCTGTCAAAATTCCCTAAAACTACAGTGTAGACAGACACATTTCCCCACAATTGTGTTTATCTTTCCAATATAGTCACTATTCTCTAATTATAAATGCAGCAGTTCTCTTCAGCAGAGGTGTCTAGAGCAGTAGTTCCCAACCCCTGGTCCGGGGACTGGTACCGGTCCATGCATCATTCGGTACTGGGCTGCGGCTCCTCTTCATCCTCCTCCCTGGATGCTGAGGGATGGGGGGTAGGGTTGCCTAATCCAGGTTGGGAAACTCCTAGAGATTTGGTGATGGAGCCTAGGGAGAACAGAAACCTCACTGGGGTACAGTGCCATAGAATTCACCCTCCAAAGTATCCATTTCTGCAGGGGAACTGATCTCTGGAAATGAGGTGTATATCCAGGGGATTCCCTAGAGCCTGGCTTCCCTAGGCCAGGGATCCTCAACCTGTGGTCCTCCAGATGTTCATGGACTACAATTCCCATGAGCCCCTGCCAGCAATGCTGGCAGGGGCTCATGGGAATCGTAGTCCATGAACATCTGGAGGACCACAGGTTGAGGATCCCTGGCCTAGGCCACATTGATAATTAGATATATACAAATGTGGGCCTGTGGAACTTGTGGCTGGGGTAATGCTATCTCTCTTTCTCTCTCTCTCACTTTCTCACCAGATTTCCCATGGCTCCTGGGCTTTTTTGCAGCTGTTGGCGGATCTGCTGTGGCACCCAGGTTGCTTTTCTGCCACTGCTGTGGCTCCTGGGCTCTCCTGCAGCCATTGGCAGGCCTGCTGCAGTTCCTGAGCTGCTTTGCCATTGCCCGGCATGGAGGGCCTGCCAGAAGTGGTGAAACAGCCTGGGAGCTGTAGCAGACCTGCCAGCAGCTGAAGGAGAGTCCAGGAGCCGCGCCAGACCTGCTTAAGAGCCACAGCGGGCCCAGTGGGAAAGTGAAGGGGGGAATGGGATTCCCACCTGCAAGTCTGTGTCCTGTCATGGCTCCCTGGCTGCTTCACTGCCACTGCTGAGCTAGCTATGGTTCCCAGGCTTTGAGGTATCTGATGCAGGTCCTGGGCTCTGCCACAGCCCACAGCTACTGATTCCACAATAGCTACCACCCAACATCCTCAAAGTAGGAAAGAGCATATTTTTACAGGTGGGGGGGGATTGCCCTACACATGTAATTTTTTCAAAAAGATTTCAGATTTTTCTGCAAACTTGGGAAGAATCACCTAAGTGTCCGGAAAAATTGGTTTTGTGTAAGCCTGGCCCAATTAATGGATTTAGGCCTTTCCAGATGGGGAGGCTGCACTTGAAAAACAGATATATACATACCCTTTGCAATAGAATAACATATAAGTGAAGTCAACACATCTTCTGATTGAAGATACAGTACTTTCTTCAAATAGACTAATTATTTTTTGGGGGGAATGACTTTGCAAAACAAGACATCATGACACTACTTCTAGATGCATCTAAATTAAAGTCAATTGAAACGAGTCAACTTAGGTATGACTTGTTATGTAATCTTACTGACTTGAAAATTTTCCTTTCCAGCCATAAACAGACATGATCGATTTTTCATTTCTGCAGTTTGCAAAATATTTCTCCTTTATATTCTGCAGGGATTGCTGCTAATTCAACCAGCTGTGCTGGGGTGGGTCCAGAAACATTCGGCAGTGTTCTTGCCTTTCATTGCTTTCCCCACCATCAGAGGAAAAAAAGAAATCTGCACCTAACTAATGGGAAAATGATTTTGAATGATATTTCCAATGATGCATTATGCCACTGACACTTTGGCCTTTTTCAGCTAATGGGGACTTGAGGGATGTGCAATAATATCCTTCCTGTTTGATCTCTTAACCTCAGAACCTTTTATTGCAGGTTACCAAACCTATTGTAAGCACAACAAATAAAAAAATTCCACTTTCTACCGAGGTTGGCAGGACTGCTCACTATAGGAGAATAAGATATGGAGAAGAGTTGGTTCTTATATGCCACTTTTCTCTACCCGAAGGAGTCTCAAAGTGGCTTACATTTGCCTTCCCTTTCCTCTCCCCACAACAGACACCCTGTGAGGTGGGTGAGGCTGGGAGAGCCCTGATATCACTGCTCGATCAGAACAGCTATATCAGAGCTGTGGCATGCCTGAGGTCACCCAGCTGGCTGCATGTGGGGGAGCACAGAATCGAACCCAGCCCACCAGATTAGTAGTCTGCACTCCTAACCACTACACCAAGCTGGCTCTCTATGATACGAGATAGAGTTTAAGCCAAATTACAAATGCCAATCGAGGTTCTTGAAGTAAATATATGGTTATGTTCCTGCACCTTTAGTAGTTTTTACAAAAACAACTCACTTTGTAGAGACACTTTAAACTTAAGTGGATGGATTCAAGAGGGTAGCCATGTTGGTCTGAAGCAGCACAACAAAACGAAATCAGAGTCCAGTGGCACCTTTAAGACCAACAAAGATTTATTCAAGGCCTTGAATAAATCTTTGTTGGTCTTAAAGGTGCCACTGGACTCTGATTTTGTTTTGTTGTACTATGATGGTAAAAGCTATAGCTATCTTCTAAGCAGCTGTAAAAGTTACAGGAGCTTGTACTAAACTCAACAGAATTACTTGGCCAAAAGATAATTCTTTCTTATTTAATATATTACTGCTTCCATCCAGCACCATTAAGCAAACAAGGAACCTATGCAAAATACTAGAGGGCTGCCCATTTCTTCATTTGACAGTATATTTCATATAACAATTGGGAAAGTAGTGGATAAACTATCTCAGGGTGGGGAGACAAGTTGGTCTGAAACAGCAGAGTAAATTTTGAGTCCAGTGGCACCTTTAAGATCAACAAAGGTTTATTCAAGGGGTGTTATTCAAGCAGTGTGCTTGCACACAATAGTTTATACCTTGAGTAAATCTTTGTTGGTCTTAAGTGCCACTGGACTCAAACTTTCATCTGTTGTCTCAGGGGAAAGAAGTACATTTGCCCAGTCATAAACTATTGTCAGAAATGTGATTTCTCTGCAGTGAAAGACCAGGCTTGATAGAATATGTCTGCACTGGCCATGAGAAATGAATGACAAGTATATTTTAAAATCTGCAATGTTATATGGCAGTCTGTAAAAATGTTAAGCTGTCATTTCTAGCAAAGAAGCCAGTCTATGGCAACTGTCAGAGAATATTCTCTGCATGGACATATCTGGTAAGCAGCTCCTATGAAACTGCAAGGGGTTCCCTGTACATTTTAAAGTTTCTGGACTTTATTCTGTATAAGTTACTATTGGGTTTGTACGGTGAAGAAATGTTCTAGAATATTCCAAACACTCTTTTTCGACTGTATCCTTTTGCAATGTGTGCATAAAGGTAAAGGTATCCCCTGTGCAAACACCGAGTCATGTCTGACCCTTGGAGTGACGCCCTCTAGCGTTTTCTTGGCAGACTCAATACGGGGTGGTTTGCCAGTGCCTTCCCCAGTCATTACCATTTTACCCCCCCAGCAAGCTGGGTTCTCATTTTACCGACCTCGGAAGGATGGAAGGCTGAGTCAACCTTGAGGCGGCTGCTGGGATTGAACTCCTAGCTTCATGGTCAGGGCTTTAGACAGCATGTCGGCTGCCTTACCACCCTGTGCCACAAGAGGCTCTATAATATGTGCATACCCAGTGGTAAAAAATGGGTAATGAAGGTCTAGAAGTACTTGCTTAAAATTAATGTTAGAAAATTTATATTCTGTTTACATTGAAGCACATTATTGACAGTACAAAGATATTTTAAATTGAAGAAGTGGAATATGGCATTTAAAATAAAAGCCATGCAGTGTAATGCAATCTAAGATGAACTGACATGAGAGCTGTTACCTTACCAGCCCTAATTCCTGTTTTAGTCAACGTTATAAAGCACTTCAGAAAAATAAGAAATAACTTTATTTAGGAAAAAGAAAGACAAGGATAGTACATTTTCTTGGTCTAATAGAAAATTTCCATGAGGTAAATACCTTTATATAGTTGCATATATTAAATTAATATTGAATATTTCCCCACGAGTCCTTCTGAAGCGTATTTAAAAATTACACAAAAATGTATTCCTTTCTTCTTTTGATGTTTCAGGACAAAAGAGGTATCATTGATGTCCATGGACTGCAATTCCCAGGAGCCCCCTGCCAGCGTTCGCTGGCAGGGGCTCCTGGGAATTGTAGTCCATGGACATCTGGAGGGCCGCAGTTTGACTACCCCTGACCTAGACGGTTTATTAGTCAGTCCATCTCTCCAGAGAAACCTGAGGAACTTCAGTTCTATGAGGAGAACAAGGAATCTTTAACAGAGAATTCTCAGCTGCCTCAGTAAACTGCAGTTCTCAGGATTCTGTGGGAGAAGCAATGACAGTTAAACTGGTATATTTGTTGGTAAATGTAGTTATGCTCATACTGGTTCAGATGCTTAGGACTGTTTTCAGCAGCAGTTTCTGTACCTGGGGCTGCTTCTGTGTTACAATGCCAGGGCCATCATTTTATGACTACAACTATACTCTTTTTAAAATATAAGATAAATTGGAAAGTGGAGATTGTGGGAAAGTGAGTATGTTGAATTTCCAGAGGCTGCTTGGCAGTGTTTCTGCTTTTATCTTCCTTGGAGGTAGGTAATGCTGTTATTTTCCCTACCCTGTACTTGTATAGCCATTTAAATACGTTTGTTAGCCCTTTGTCTACCAGGGCTTTTGACTCTTTGAGAACTTCCTGAAAAAAAACAGAAATTCAGGAAATTAATCTTTTAATGTCATGTAACTGTAGTAATGAGAAAAGCTTCACCTTCTGACTTTCTGCTTCTCATGTAACTATCAAATGATTGCTTCATTGGTCAAATTACACTGAATTGTACACAATACTCCAAAAGTGAATGTGAAAGGGCTGTATTCAAATAAGAATGTGAGAATTTTCCACAGAGTGGTAAAGTGAAGGTAGTTTTTTACAGGCCACTTCAAACGTTTACATTTTTAGGTGTATAGCTGGTTTGGAAGAGTGTTATCTACAATATTAGTGTGCATAAGACAAATGTGTGCACTGTAATACCTGGGAAAGTAAAATATAGATAATGTTAAAGAAATAAATACAAGTCTAGAACAGCTAGGATTGACCAGCTACACATAGGAAAACCCAGGTTTACTGTCATGCAATGTGTAGAATTAACCTATCCATTAATGGAATTAGATTCTTATCCAAGAAGGGTTAGTCCAGTGACTTGAACCATCTTCAGTTTTCTCTATTTACATACAGCGGACTATTCTACTCTGCATTCCCTTACCTTTAGTGATGTGTATGCTATGCAAATCATTTTATATAGATAGATTAAGATCTGATATTCAGTTTTGCAAAGATTGAGATTGGAGTTCAATTCAGCTGCTTAGTATGATAATTCCTGCATACTTCTTGGCTCTTTAAATTTGGTTGGGCTAGGAACACAGATGTTACATCCCATGGGAATAAATTTTGAATTTACCATCTGTATTAAGCTTCCACTATAATCTGAACTGATGTGGCCTCCTGTCAGCATACATATAATAACAGAATATGTCTCAAAGGAGGAAGTTTGGAGAGGAAAGATAAAATTCTGAACAATGCCCTTCTCCAAATTACCTTGTTGTTGGCTAATAGTTTCGTAGGTGTGCAAAGCAGAAGCAGAAGCAGTATCGTTAATAGATTGTTTTTAGTGGAATACACCTCTAGAAATTTCCGTGAAAAATACTTTTGTCTGAACAAACTGAAACACAGAAATTATAACAGATTTAGGATTTGTGTATGTGTGTATGATCTGTTTAGGTGAAAACTTCAAAAGGACAGATTACTTAGAGTTACTACTGATTTTCAATAAATGTAGAATCTTTAATAGCTCTTTGTGCCTTTACAAATATTTATTTGTCCAGTTGATTGACATGAAATGTAATACATCAGCGATTCCAAACCAGGGATCTTTGGGAGTTCCAGAGGGGGTCTGCAGCCTTCCCCCTCCTGTCTTCACAAGCAAGGGAACTGGCCATTTACATTATTCCCTTCTCCCTACTTGAGCATGAGTGAGTTCTCTTATGGTTTCTTTGTCTGGGAGAGGGTGGAGTCTGCACACCTATTATCTTAAACCGACTCCTGTTGTCCACCCCCCCCCCCGATCTTTCTCAAGCCTGACTGTTAATGCAAGTGGTGATGTAACTTCTGTTGACATGTCACTTCTGGTGGCGTGGCAGGAAGGCATGGCTAGCTGACATTACTTCTGGGGCTCCTTGAACCCTGAACATTTCTTTCAAGGGCTCCTCCATAGTCTAAAGGTTGAAAAAGTCTAGGCTACAGACTCTGGAACAGTCCCTATATATATATTCATGAACCTAATTGGGACTTATTTGCTAGTATTCTAAAAGGAATAGTGTTCAGGATTTCAGCTTTGTGTCTTGCTACTGACAAAATTATTCTGATTTGTGAAAATTGTGTTGTTTATTGTTACATTACCAAATTACCTGTCATTATAAAAGGGTGTCAGAGATTGTATCAATCATGTGGATTGTCATTTTCCCCATTCATACCCATCCATTCACTGCTATCTGCACCATTCACTGTCATGCTACTCATCCACTTGTTCTTCTCACATATCATGGTGGTGGTCCTGTTGGGCAAAATGCCATGCTGCATTGTGGCTGCATTGAGGAGGGATAGTCAAGCAAAATTGCTCCCTTGGTCTTACATGAGTGGAAAGCTCTGAACTTGCTCCACCAGTAGAAAAGGGTGGTGAGTCAATTTGGACCAGTCTGTCTACTTCACAGCAGCTGCTTCTGCTGTGTGAGCTCACCCAGCTTTGTTCATGAGACTACCCAATTCCCAGCACTGATTTTTTGGGAGTTAGAGGGAGAAATCGTAAGCATATCTACTTAGAACAGACTTTCTCAGTGTTTTTACTGCTGAGAAACCAATGAAACATTCTTCAGGGTTTGAGATACCCCAGAAATGGTGCAATAGTGTAAAATATGGTTGAGAAGCATAGCTGTCTACACACCTACCTGGGGCCCCTCCCCTCCCACCCCTTCCAGACCCATCATTGGCTATTTTGGGAGAGGTGGATGGGTTAACATTACCATATATGGTCATATCACCCAATAAATGATTAACAAGTTTTTAAAATATATTAAAATATTAATTATTTCCCACCCATTCAGGAAATCCTTCTAGGGCTGTCAAGAAACCCCGAGGTTTCACAGAACCCTGGTTGAGGAAATCTGACTTAGATGTAAGCCTCATGCTATTCAATGGAACTTATTTCTAAGAAAGTATTTTGAATATTGCTATCACATGATGATGGAGGAGAAGATTTGTTTCCTATTATACAATCCTTTGCTTGTTTCAGAGTTCTGCATATCTTCTCTCGAGCTCTGAAGAATACATCAGTCATGACTATCTGTTTCTAAAGAGGTGAACAAGATCACTTAAAATAAGTCTCCCCCACATTGTATTATAATGGAATACTGTGCCACTGGCACTGAATTAGGACTAGTTCTAGAAAGTATTTATGATAACATCCTGTGTCATCTTGAAAGGTCATCACTATGTCATATTACTGTGCAAATAATACTTGCTCACTCACCAGTGCCAGGAGTACATGCTTAAGGTATACTTCGGAAACTGTTTATTTCAGAAGCTGCTGTTGAAACAGTTCTCAAATTTTTGACTGCCATAATTTGTCATCGGTTGTTTACCAAAAAAGTTCAGAAGTTATAGGGACAGCTGGTGAGAATGACAGCCAGTAGGATTGTTACTATGGCCTTGGGACTGCAGACTAAATTCAGAACAGATTCCAGGCCTACAGCTAAAATGAAGCTGGCATTTCTTTCAGAGCACAAACAAAATAGCCCCATTTGAATGGAAAGCACTGGTTCTGCATGACTAAATGTGCTTAAACTTCACCTTCATTGCTGCCCTTAAACTAAAACAGACATGGCTGTCAAAATATGAATTAAATTTGATGCCAAACAGGTCTGTATCTACTCAATGCTTGAACTAAGATCACTTGTGATACTCAGTACCTTGAGTTTCCTGAAGGGAAAATTGTTATATGAAACAAAAGTTTCAATACTATATGTGGGTGCACAGATTGGCTTTAAAACATCATTGATTATCTGAAATGCTGTCTCTGATATATAGATCAGTATAGGGGAGGACCCACAAAACTCACGGGAGGATCCCATCTGCTCCCAATGGAGAGTTGTCATATCCAAACCTCACCTTGGAGCCTGGTTACAGTGGCAGTGGTATCTGGGAGCTGCTCCCAGCCCAGAGTGGTTCCTGGCCTCTGCTACTGTTATGGCAGAGTCCAGAGCAGCTCCTACTGTCTTCCAATGCTGCATCTGAGCCTGGAGCAGGTTCTGACATGTGCTGAGGTGGCAGCCAGGCCTGGAGCACCTCCCAGTGTCCAGTGCCGGGCTCAGTGGGGCTTCTGGCCTCCTCTGCTGACATAGCCAGGCCCAGTGCAGCTGCCAGCCTCAGCCGCTGTTGCCTACTCCAATGCAACTGTTGGTTTTCTCCATCCCTGTGGTTGGGGTTAGCATGTCTGCTGGTCTCCACTGCTGGGCTGGAGTGGCTTCTTCTTGGCTCTGCAGGCTCCTGGACTGTGTGACTGATGTCTCTAAGCCCACCGCAGAGTCCCTGGCTGTGTAGCTGCCCCCACTAGATCCAGTGTCGGTGCTTTGACTGCTGGAGATAAGTGTGTTGCCTGCACAGAGAATGCTGTTTTACTTTGGAGTCTATTTAACCCACCATGTATTTTTAAAAGCATTTCAGGTTTTTTGCACACCTGGGGAGAAGTGTGCAGAAAGATCTGTTTAGTCTTTGTGTTGCTCCAATCCACAGATTTAGTTATCTGCAAATTGGAGCCGTGGGTGAGGCACTGCACACCAGTTAGACTACTGTTGGTGTTATATCTAAAGCATCAGAAATGTAAATTACATGAACATCATTAATCAGCCCTAAGCTTTGTCCAAAGAGTTAAAAGACTGTGAGGAAGCCAATATAGTATAGTTTTTAGAGAGTGTTAGGGATACCTGTTCTAGGGATACCTGGGTTCATCACCCACTTGCTATAAAACCTACTAGATAACCTTGGAAAAGTTACTGTCTCAGCCTCACCTGGTTGTTGTGAGGTCAAAATAGAATAGGAGTCCCCGTGGGTACTGTGGAACCTGCTGACAACTTTTTGGGCACCTGCCAAGGATTTTTAGAAAGCTCCAGGTAGACTTTTGCTCAGCAAGACCTTTGACTGCCTGTTGTGTATGCAGCCACACTAATGATCCTATGGAGGACTGAGCTTGAGGTCCAAGGTAGGATCAAAGGTAGCATGGCACCAACCAGTGGGCTGTCAGGATCCCTGCTGTGGGATCCAATGGTTTTAAATAAGTCATCTGGGATCTGGCCAGTTGTGTGCTGCCACAGGTGATCCCTTTGTTCCTTGAATGTATATATATATTGTGTGTGTGTGTGGGGGGGTGTTGGTCGGTTTCCTTTAGTGCAGGTTTGTTAGTATTTGTATCATGTTCTAGCACAAATAAAGAGCTGCAATGATTCCAGTGCCCATGTGCCTATGGATTTAACACTGCCTATTGGAGATTCTGTTGTCTGTGCAAATTTTTAAAATGTTACTTTGGCAGCAGCTGCTACCACATCCCAAAGATCTGCACTGATATTGAGCTATTTAATCATTTTGTGGCTGGCTCCAGCTCCTCTGGCAGCCATTTTGTTACAGCTGTTTTGTTGCTGTAGCCACCATGTCGTCAGAATTCCATATGTGCTTGCAGGCTCCAAAAAGTTGGGGACTCCTGAAACAGAAGGGGGGGATAAGAGGGGAGCTCCCTGAAAAAGGGATGGAATTTAAAAAATGCAATAAATAAATGGTAAAATTATGTTACAGAAAAAGAAGTGGATATATGGATCCAGATGTCCATAGCTAAATGGTATAGCACATGCTTTACATATTTAAGAACCTAAAATTCAGTCCTAAAAATTGCTGGTTTGACTCAGAAAAACCTATCTGTGTGAAAATGGAAAAAATTCTGTGAGGTAATATTGGGTTAGAAGTACTCAACATCTGTCTCAGCACCTCACAGCCTGGCTGCATTTATTGCTACATTAGCATAGTTGTTACGTTGTTAGACAACTGCCTGTGGTCAAAAATTATTCTTTAAATTGCTCAAAAAACACCAGACTATGGTGTAGTGTCAGAGTGCTGGACTGAGACTGAGCAAACCTGGTTGTAAATCCCTATTTGCTTAGTGAGTAACCTTGGGCCAATCACTGTCAGCCTAAATTCCCTCACAAAGATTGTTTTGAAGAGAAAAATGAAGGAAGGAACAGCCACCCAATCTTTCTGGAGGAGCAGTGGGCTAAAAAGTAATAGTTAAGATACAGTAAAGAGACTCAGGATGTACTATAGGAAAACAGGCTGGACAAAAAGAGAACCCACTCATTTTCCTCTCCCCTACTGTTTCTACTTTCCCTTCCTTGAAAGTCCCCATTAGCCTCTTCTCTTTACATGTCTTTGTTTGCCTTATGGAGGAGAGTCTTCCCTTTTGCATTGAAATCAAAAATATCCTCTTAGAATCAGGTAAGTAGCATGTCAAATGCCCATCCATAGCTACTTCCCTGACTCTTATCCATAATGCAAAGACCTTCTTTTCAAACTAGTTTATCTCCAGAAAGATTGTGTTTTCATCAGTCTCACATTCAATGTAGCTTTGGGCTGGAAGTAGAAAATTAAATTGAAAATGTATTACAAAGTTCTCGGCAGATTTATTAATGCCACATCTGTTAATCTCCTCTTGAATTACTTTAAGAATATGTAATCTGTAAATTATTCTTCTCTTAATATTTGAAACATTCATTCAGATGTAAGAGGTATAAAGTACTTCCATGGCAGATGAATCACACTCCTCGGTGAAATATGAGGACATAAGGATATGTTTTCTCTTTTTGAACTGTACCACTTTGACATCTGTCACTGATAGTGCAATCGTAAATCAGAATTGCTTCCTTTTAAGTCTATTGAAAGTCATTGGGTTTAGAATGGTATAACACTGTTTAGGATTGCACTGTGTGTTATGTAAAGAGATGCTGGCAATAATATGAAGTCTGGCAACTTGTCCATCAAGAATCGGGTTTTAGCCCAGTTTGATGCACACATCATTTCCGAAAGTGTGTGTGTGTGGGGGGGGGGATGACTGGAACAGCCATTGGATTTATAGTTATAATGGAAATATACTGCCATCTGGCTCTATGATAATCTCATATACAAACACCGGAGGGTATAATGTCTCTGGCATTTTCCTGAATGGAGCCAGGAGCAGGGAAGTTTAATTTTGTTTTCATATAAATAACAGCTTGGAATGCTAAAGATAGCAGAAAATGTAGAAAGTGTTTTAACTTGGATTTTAGGGCAATATTTTGTAATTGTGGAACCTGCTTATAAGATGTAAAGTTGAAGCTGCTGTATACTGAACCAGACGCTTGGTCCATCAAGGTCAGTACTGTCTACTCTAATTGGCAGCAGCTCTCAGGGGTCTCTGGCAGAGGTCTTTCACATCTTCTCCTGCCTTGTTCTTTCAACTGAAGATGCCAGGGATTGAATTTGGGACTTTCTGCATGCCAGACAGATGTTCTCCCACTGAGTTATGCCTCCTCTTTAGAAGTTCTTTGTGTTGAAAGGTTAAACGCTCCAAAGAACAGAATCATACAGCTGTTAACTTAGAGGGCCTTTACTAGTCAAGTAGCCTTTTTTTTAAATGAACTGACAAAAAAACAGCACAAAACCACATAAAACCAGCCTAGGCTCACAGAACTAGGTTCATGGCTTTACTTTTTATGTTATTTTAAAAATAATTCCCTCCCTAGAATATTGAAAATAGCTATAATCAAAATAACCTCAGAATCCAAAAGCAATATTTCAAATAAAGAATCATAATTTGTAGTATATTTGTAGTATATAAGTACATTTGTATATTTGTTGTATGCAGCTACAGATGTCCAGTCATGTGCACCACTAACAAATGTAAAGAAATTGGAATGGGTTTTGGAAGGGGCAATAAAGATAGTCAGGTGTTTGGAAAATAAATTGCATTAAGAAAAGGTTAACGGAGTTAGATATGTTGGAACTAAATTTGGAAAAAAGACTGCACAGGGACATAATAGCTCTTGCCATGGGCGGCACATGAAAGACAGCAAAATTTGGTCCAAATTTCTCTACAGCAGGGGTAGTCAACCTGTGGTCCTCCAGATGTTCATGGCATTTGCTGGCTTGGGCTCATGGGAATTGTAGTCCATGGACATCTGGAGGACCACAGGTTGACTACCCCTGCTCTACAGCACAAAACCACATAAAACAAGATTAAGTTGCAGATGTACAGATTCCATCTGAACATTAGGAGAAACTTCATAATTGTGAGAGTAGTTTGACAAAGGAACCAATTGCTTAGGGAATGATTGTGTTGTCTCTCACTGGAAATACTCAGGCAGAATGCCTGTTGGGTATGATCTAGCTTTGAATTCTCTCAATTTGCAGGTTGTAGAAAATGGCCTATAAGGATCCTTCCAGCTCTGTGATCCTAAGTTCCATATTTTACTAAGATGAATCTGACATTACACATTTCTTACCATTTAAGATTGTGAAAATCTACCAGGTAGCCAGAGCTTCTGTTGAAATTTTCCGCTGTCAAAGGGGCAAGTTAACTGTTCAATTTAAAAAGCAGCTTTTGTCTTTGATAGCTGGAATGGGAACAACTAGAAAGAATGCTCAACTCATACATGTAATTCTTCCAGGTATATCTATATAACTTGTGGTTATATTTGCCTATGGTGCTTAAAGGTCTCAGCTTTTTCCACTGACTATAGTGCTTTCAAAGGTGACTGGAATGCTGGCATGCAAGTATGCTGAACTGTGCCCTGTGCCTATGCTTATGCTGATCACTGCTGGACAAAGCTTGCAGTCTTAAGGGTGCTCTCCTTGGAGTAGAACACATTGAATATCATGGGACTTAGGATCTCTTAGGATTGTTCCCCAACTGGATCAGCACTCTCAGTTAGCTGGACAGCACCCCCTTTGCAAACCTGATACTTCTATCACTGGCTTCCAGCTTTGCTTCTGGGTTTATGACTACTGTCTTTAGGGCAGCTGACATCAGGAACTGAAATAGGTGCTACTTGGACATTGTTATCTATTTACATTGCATTGATTGTAGGCACCAAGTATGAATAACCGTGTAGAGGATCCCAGTCAGAATTATTACAGTTCCGCCTCTCTTAACTGCATGAAGCTGTAGTACCTCTTAAAATTATACCATGTAAGCAGCCTCTGGTGCTGGTTAAGTAAGACAGAATAGTGCTGTTTCTGACTATATCAACCCCGAGGCCTGCAGTTCTCATATAGCAACTTGAAGATCCTCATTTTTGATTTTTTTAAAAAGAAACACAACCTTTACATATCTCCCCAGGCCCTACCTCATTTACGCACAACATCCCAGATAGCTCTTTTTCATAGTGTGCACAGAAGACCAAGCATGCCCTGTGGAAATAGTGAGACCCTTATAAACTGCTATTTAAAAGCAAGTTTAAGAAAATGGTTGCATTTTCTATACAAAGTCAGGCCTCAGAAGGAAGCTGATTTGGTAGAACAAGGGATTTCCGCAACCTTTAAAAATAGTAAGATACTTACCTTTCATTTTCATTATATTCTGCCCCCTCCACGTGATGTTGCATATGTGCAGCCTCTGAGCAGTAAATAACTGGCTACATCCTCCATTTTAAAGTGCTAGTTAGTCAATCCCCAAAAGTAGATTCACCAACATATGTAGTGCTACCTGCCGGAGAGCAACTGGCAGGCCACAAGCAAAAAAATGTATGGAGGAAAAGAAGCACTATCTCTGCCTCCAATTTCCTGCTGTTTTTCTCCTGGGGAAGGGAGGTTTTTTTTTTTTTTTTAGTGAACTGCCTGGAGGCCATATAGGCATTCAATTGTGCAGGGAAAAGCAACCTTGTGAAAATCTACCAGGTAGCCAGAGCTTCTGTTGAAATTTTCCGCTGTCAAAGGGGCAAGTTAACTGTTCAATTTAAAAAGCAGCTTTTGTCTTTGATAGCTGGAATGGGAACAACTAGAAAGAATGCTCATAGTTGTAGCACAAACATGCCTCTCTAAGCATCCCTCCCAAATCAGGAATTAGATTTATTTTTAAAAGAAGCAAAACTCGTGATTCCATAAGCAGTGGCAATAAAGAAGCATCTATGATTAGATGCATAGGTGTTTCAACAAAGAACTACTGATTACAAAAAAATTAGCGGGCATCTCAGACCCTTAAAGCATTGGCTGCCTGGCTTGATTGACAGGTGGAAGATAGTTGCGTATAAATCACGTTTCTGTCTTCCACCATTTCCAGCAGCACATGTGCAGGGGGAGAAGCGCAGAATGGCAGCAGAGAAGAGACCACATCAAACAAGATTATGTTGCAGATGTATAGATGTCAGCTGAACATTACATCTGACTCAACTAGCATAACGCTATTTTTAACGATGTGCGGAAATCCCCTAAGGATTCAAAAGGCCCTGATCCAAATTTGAATCAATTTATCTTCTTGATTGTAAAAGATTTTGCATCAGAGATAGTAAGAAACTTTACTATTGTTTAATAATTTCTACACAGAGACCAGCTGCAGAGGAGGGGCAAGAGGCTTGGGAAAAAAGTGTTCAGAAACAAAAAAAGATCTGCATCACATACAACTTGAATTGTTAGTGTTCAACTGAAGTATGTGATGGCCTACTGTTGTCTATGTGTGCAGAGTAGATGCTCTCTCTCTCTCTCTCTCTCTCTATATATATATATATATATATATTCTTTGCAATGATATTCTTTGTATCTGTACTTCCTTGGTGGCACTCAGCCAGAATTTCCAGGGCCGAACTATTTGTTCCTAGTAATCAATTGGTATATTGTTTGTCTAGTACTCTGAGGTCAGATGGAAGAAGCTTTATTTCCTCCCTCTATTTTGAAAGAGAAGGAAGCCAATTTTGTCCTCTTTCCTTGAGGTGGAGAGTCCGTGCGCTACATTCTAGAACATTAGAGCTACCTTGTTACGTTACTCAGATGGGCATGACAGGGTTTTATTGTGATTTTGTTACTTAGTAAATATTTGTTAGTTTTATATTGGTATTATCCCCTTAAATCCTGAAATGATCAGAAGAAAGGCAAATATATAACTATTTGAAATAATAATTAAGAATTGCGGACCCCATTAAAGTACCCTCATGGATTCACTGAGTCTCCAGTTTAAAAAATTCTTGTAATTGTAAATCGCCAGCACAAATCATGATCGCCTTAGGGAAAGAGCCATTCAAATATGGAACCCTTTTGTTTTTGATAGTTCTATAGATGACAAATCAGATCCTGTCCCGTCGTTGCTGTTGTAGGGTACTCCTGTACTTCTGTAGTGAAAAACGTAGTTAAGGTGTAGTCTAAAAAATAAATATATTGCCTTTATTTTAAGATTGTGCTTTGCAATATGGTTTTTATGGACTGAAGCCGTCATGTTTTATTCAGGCAGAGTGCTTGTAAATATCACAAGCATTTAGCAGGCTGAAGACAACTGCATTAAGATGTTCCCCAACATTGACATTTCGTCCTGCTGCATGCTTGTCATCTGAAAACAGGGCCCATTTTCTTATACAACATCATAATCCTCTCCAGTTGTGAAGTCATAAGTAGAAGATTATGACTTTCAGTGAGGAGTAAGTGCCAGTATTAAGAACAGATGAAGCCTTAAAGAAACAGAGATCTTGCTTCTTGGAATATTTTGTTTCCTTAAAAATATGCCTCTGCATATTTCCAAGGTTACAGTTCAGCACAGTGCTTTATTTTCATATCAGGCATCCAGGAACTGTCTTAAAGAAATTAGTCAATTTTTAACCTCAAAGCAAACTGGAGGTGAAATTATTCAGCAAGATTCATCTGTATGCCTAAATCCCTCTTTGGCATGCATCTCTAAGCATGTTCAGAGCTGCTTAACTTCTCATAGATTTTTCTGTTACATAAACAAGCATGTTTAAAATATTTTATTCAGTATATAATTGTTGAACTGAATATACAGCGATATTTTATTACAAGCAATTTAGTTTGTTTTATTTCTACCTGGAATTTTAAATTAAAGTAATATTGCATGTCGTTTTTGTTGATAAAAATCTGATTAGGTTTTAGAGGTTTTGCTTTAACAGTATTCTTTGTCTCACTGGGAACCTCCACCCATCTGGCTCAGAACAATAACATCCTCTTGCTATAAATAAGTGTTCTAACAGAAAATAATAATCCCTAATGTATAACAGGGAAAATTATATTTGACTAGTTATTACAATTCTGGTTATGTTCTTCTGAATGTTAGAAAAATATTTTTGTTTCACTGATTTTTTTGGGAAAATTATACAGAGGCCATAATCCAGTAAAGCAACTTGAATTAACATCTGTGGCACATTTAGGTATATTTATAAGTCTATCCCACTGAAACCAATAGGACTTCAGATTTTTGACTGGATTAAGTCCATGTGGTAATAGCTTCAAAAACACCAAGTTAAATTGAAAGAAAGACTTACTGGTTGAATGGGGATTTGTTAGGGATCCTAGTAATAGAATCCCCCCTTCCTATTGTGTATGTTGTTATTAACTTTTGGTTTAAAAATATGCAATTAGTTATTCACATTCAACAAAATAAATGCAGTTGGTTACTAACATTCAATGTTTTCTTTTTCTGAGAGAATATAGACAACAGATAGAAAATTAAGATTTTAAAGAAGATACATTTTTAAAAAATCAGGTACAAGTAGCCTGTATGAAATAGTGTTTAGGATGTTTTGCTAAGATCTGGGAGACCCGGGTTCAGATCCCTACCCTGGATAACCCTAGGACAGATACTCTGTCTTAGCCTAGTCTGCCTCACGGGGTTGTTGTGAGGATAAAATACCAAAGAGGAGATTGATATCAATTGCCTTGAGTGCCTTGAAGAAAGGGTGAGATAAAAAATTAAGTAAGCAGATGTAATATTTCTGTTATATTGTAGAATAATGAGAACCATCGGACACTATATCATTTCTTTTCATCTTTTTAAAAACAGGGTTTTAGACCAAGCCCTCGTCACATTAGAAGACGTGTAATACCTCGCCTTGAAGAAACACAGCCCCTAGTGGAAACGCGTGAGCTGAGCGAGCAAGAAACATCTGTCAAGAAAAGAAAAATCAAGAAGAGTAGCAGAGTCCAACCGGAATTCTATCACTCTGTTCAAGTGACACCAACCCGAAAGCCTGTAAGTTTTTCTTCCTCTCTTGATGCAGTGATTCATAATGGTATTATGTGAGGCTGTCTTATATTGTATCAGACCATTGTATACTGTACCACAGGGGTAGTCAACCTGTGGTCTTCCAGATGTCCATGGACTACAATTCCCATGAGCCCCTGCCAGAAAACACTGGAAGGGGGCTCATGGGAATTGTAGTCCATGAACATCTGGGGGACCACAGGTTGACTACCCCCACTGGTCCGTTAAGGTCAGCTTCCTTCACAAAGCATCCATTGCCTTTTCAGTGTTTTTTCCCCTGTTTTCCGAAACCACTAAACACCAAAGTTTAACCAACAGTAAAGGTATCTTGCCCTTACTTTAACAGTAAGCTTTCCTTCTGCCCAAATGACATCATGTGTAACTCACTTGGAAACAAAATGTTAATGAATAGTACGTCCTCTGGATGTTTTGAGGAAGTGAATACTAAATAAAATAAAAAATCAGCAAGAAGAAACAGATAACAAGAAAAAAAATCCTACCCCCCCCCATTCTCCAGATACCTTTCTCACTCTCCGTGGTGAAGATAGTTTGTTACAAACTAGGCCTTACTGTGATTAGTTTCCAAGATACAGTAATGTAAGGCCAGCTTGGGCCATCCAAGGCAGGAATAATAGCTGTGTCTGATTCTCTGTCTGAAAGTTGGGCTGTAAACTGCATAACTAGCAGCTACTAGCTGCAAGCATCTGATACTGAATAGTGCTGATCTACTGAGATGGAGAGAGGAGGTTGCTGTCTTACAACACAATGCTCTCCAAATCCTCTGTCTACAATCACTGTTCTGCACCTGATATTCTGCATCTTAGCCAGCTTTGCTATCTGTCTCTGGGTATATCTATAAGGGAGACTGCTCTTCCACCAAAAAGAGGTGGATTGTGACACTTTTCTTACCTTCTGCAAAACGACTTCGCACCTAACAACAACAACAATGGGTTCCATAGCCACCACAATTTAACTGGTGAATTTAGTAATTTTGATAGTAATGAGTTCCGTTTAGAGGGGAATGTCAGAGTACATAATACTGATGTAAATTGACTAGTAATTGGATGCAGTAGCCTGTAGTCAACCATTCATGCATTGAATACAAAGTTTTCCCACCTTCTGATCCCTAGAAAGGTAATTTCAGGGGAACCAATATGGAGCAATAGCTGTGTGGTTGGGGGTGAGGAAAGACAAGGGGATGAAATTATGCTTCCTCTCTTCCACAAGCACAGCTCTGTTAATGTGGAAAGGGTTTTACCTTTTGTTTCTCCTCATTCCCTAAACCTATTTGCATAACTAAAAATATATAACTTAGTATATATATATCACTTATAATTGACATGTCAGTTATAATTGACATGCATACAGTATCTAGTCAGGTTGATGCACATCTAGGTAGTGTGGAATTCGAGAACATGAATCTACACCAATCTGGCCACCGTTCTTCCTCTGCAATGTTTTCTTTACCTGAAATAGCTAGTTAGGTCGCTGCGGAGGCATTGTACCCTTTTGAGGCCCCATTTCCAAACCTCAAGGAATATTTACAGACCAGGGATGGTCAACCTGCAGATGAGGCTTGGAGATCTCCTGGAATTGCTGCTTATCTCCAGATATAAAGATCAGCTCCGCAGGCAAAAATGGCTGCTTTGGAGGGTGACTCTATAGCACTTTATCCCACTGAGGTTTAGGGATACCAGCCTGCAGGTGGGATCTGAGAATCCCTTGGAAATACAGCTCCTCTACAGGCAGTTAGGCTGAAGGGAAAACTCTCCCCCTCACATGCGCCCCTTCAAAAGGAATACATGTGGCCACAGAAACCCCTTGGCTAGCACAGTCTGTTGCTTGGTTGGTGATGTCTGCCCTTCTGAAGCCTGATGCCTACTGTTGGTAACTGCAGTTCCTGTTATTGTCCACAAGGCCAAGTCATTGCCTAATAAAAGTGGATCACCTAGTTCCCCCCAAAGTCTCACTGTCTACTTTTCAGTTTTGTGTAAACTGCCTTGAGCCTTCGGGGAGGGCGGTATATAAATATGAATGAATGAACAAACGAACAAACAAATAAATAAATAAGGCTAACTCCACTTGAAATTCTGGACCACTTACTTATGCTTTTGATTTTGTAGGACCTTCCTGGCAAATAGGCCAAGCTTGAGAAAAGTCACTTCAGTTCCTATGTCGTCGTCCCCCCCCCAGCCATTTACACCATTGTTAACCATTTACAGTTTCAGGCTGTAAATATTCTTTATTTAGATCTTCCTGCACTTTCCAGACTTGCAGGACCCAAAATACAAACAGTTTCTGGTAAGGGCTGGCTAAAGCCCATAGCCCTAGCAGGACAAACCTGCATCACTCCACCCTCAATCTGCAAGCCTCTACCATCATCTCTACTATCACTGCTCATCTCTACAGTATAACAATTAGCTCTGCATTTGGAGGCATTGTACCATTTTGAGGTCCCACCTCCAAACCTCCAGGAATATTTCCCACCCAGAGGTAGTCAACCTCTATGTGGGGCCTGGAGAGCTCCTGGAATTACAGCTCATCTCCAGACTATAAAGATTAGCTCCCCAGGCAGAAACAGCTGCTTTGGGGAGTGGACAGGGTTGTTGTACAGAAGAAACATTTAAGGCCTTCCACGCAGGTTGTTGTGGAGATGAAACACTTGAGGCCTACTGCACCAGGGTTGCTGTGCAGATGAAATAGGTGGCAAAAGAACCTCTTCAACAGCATCCACTTTCATTTGCACAACAACCTTGCGTGGTAGGCTTCAAATGTTCAGACAGTTGTGGAGAAGAAACATGCATGACTTGGCTGCATCTGCCTTTGAGCAGTGAGGCTGGCCAAAGCAGTATTTTAAGTGAGAAGGGCTTTTATGTGTCCTCCCTGTCAGCCAATGCTTAGGCAGAAGGTAAAGCTTTCCCCTGCAAAAAGAAAGCACAATCATGCCCTCAGACTCCCCTGCATTGCTCTCGGAAATGCCTCCCTCCCCTCAGTCAGTGGCTGTTAGAGGCTCCCTTTGCAGCAGGTTTGAAGGGAGGAGGGGAGTGCGGAATCAGAAGTATGAATCACTCTATGTATATAAATATCTTGACTTTCTTCTCTCATCAAAGCTACCAAGGCAATTAACAAATAAAATACATAATATAAGCACATGTTAAAAGACATTAAAACCCATCAAAACATATAATTCAAACAATTAAAATGAAGTTACACACATCAGTGCATGGTTCGCACTTGAATTACTGGCAGCTGCTATCTTTTCCCTTTGTGACAAGAGCTATAAGTAGCTCTTTAACCCCCATTTGCCCTTATAATAATCTTTGTTTGATATGCTTTCAAATACTGCTTATTGTAGTATCTCACCTCTGATATACAGTACTTTAAAAATTTCATTATCTTTTAAAATTTGGTTTCTGTACCAAGTGTCATTTAACTGTGAAGTCCAAGGTTACAACCCCCCCCCCCGATCTAAAATCTGTCTCCCCACAGTGCTACTAATGATGTGCTCAGTTGGACAGAAAGAAAGTGGGACAAACTATCTTGATTTTTTAATTCAGTTTGCTGATATGTTCAACAGAAATAATTCCAGATAAAACAGTGTGAGGTGGAAAGCAATTCACAACTAACTTATGTTGTGCACACATTTTGCACACCTTAATCCTTGTGGCAATATTCATTTTTCTTTAAGTACTTTGGAAGACTGTATAAGGAAGGTTTATAAGAGAAACAAACACAAAAAATGAAAAAGGGAACTTGAAAAACTTGAATCTCTAATATCTGCTAAACCAAAAAGAGCTTTGTGTTGATTGACTGAAAACTAGCTTCTCAGCTAGAACTGGACTTGTGGGAATGAGTTTTTTTCAGTAGGAAGCTAAGTGACAATTGAGACAATTGACAGTGGAGGTGAGATGGGGGTGGGTTGGACAGAAGAAATACCAGAAGAGGAGTAATTTCCTATTAAGAGTATAAAGCAAAATACAACATTTACAGTACGATCCTGAATGTCAAATTGCTCTGGGTCGCTCAAGAATGATTAAACTTGAACTGAGTATAGAAAGGCAAGGACGTTTAATTATCAAAGGAAGATTACCTCAATATATAATAGTTCCAACAGCCACTTATGGCTGTGAAAGCTGGATGATGATGAGGAGAGTTGATTCATTTCAACTCTGGTGCTGAAGAAGGCTTCTGCAGATTTCATGGACAGCAAAAGTCACAAACAAGGAAATACTAGAGCACATAAACCCTGATATATCACTGGAAGGCAAAATCACAAAACTCTGGCTCACTTACTTTGGCTGTATCATGCAATTCAACTCAATGGAGAGAGCAATTATCCTGGCTAGTCAGTGGTCAAAGGAAACCAAGCTGAAAAAGAACACGGTAGTTCAATATGATCAAAATGGACACTGGCCAGAGCATTATACAATTAAAAGAAGTGGTGCAAGATTGGAAGACATGGAGACAGCTGTGCCATAGGTTTGCCAAGAGTGAGATGCGACTGAATGGCAGACATCATCATCCTAACCAAAGATATACCCTTCCGAATTCATTGAAGTAAATGGTCTTGGAAGAATGTAACACTGTTTAGTATAGCCATGTTAAAAATTTCTCTGTGTCTCTCACTTTATCATTCTTATAAACATCACTAAACATAATAAAGCTCAACATGGCAACTTACTCCCTACCTGATTGGCCCTCCCTGTGTGTGTGCCACCGAAAGAGAGAGAGAGAGAGAGAGAGAGAGAGAGAGAGAGAGAGAGAGAGCACTCTGCCAATGAGGGCCAGTAAGTTCATATTGCACTCTGCTAATGACCAATCAGCTCAAATTGCATTCAGGCAACTTACTCCCTACCTGATTGAAACCCCCCCTGGAAATATTCCCCCAATAGGAGATGGCCCTCAGCACGGAATGGTCTGTCCTGGTAGTTTAGCCCTAATCAGGTATAGGGGTTGTGTACTTTGGCCACTGAAGCGGCCATTCATGCGGTACCAAGGTACCAAAATAGGGTACCTTGATCTGAACATAAAAATAACTGCAAAATGGAAGAAATAGCTTTCCAACTATGGTGAACTTACTGCTTTGATAGGAGGTAAAAATGCTCGGAATAAAGAATGAACTGATAGGACTGAATACAGTTTTATTTACCAAACAAAGTAATGTATCCTCAAGTAATGTATCCCTTTTCTGTATACCATGCCCAGTGAACACCATGGGTAGATTTTTTGCAGGCATCATAAAGGCAGCCCTGAGATCACGGGGGCCATTCCGCACCCAATAAATATAGTGAAATACCTTATGAGGTGCCATATTTTTGGTGTTTTGCATGACATCGCCAACATCCAGCATCTAAGCAGCAAACTGGTAGCTACATTCTCCATTTTAAAGCGCTAGCTGGGGAATTGCATAAAGTGGATTCCCCCAACTAAAAAGCGCATGCTAGAGGAGAGCAACCAGCAAGCCACACGCTAAGGAAATATGTGGAGCCAAAGTAGCGCTGTCTCTACCTCCAATGTCCTGCGCTCACACCTGCCTCCCTCTGCCTTCTCCCGGGGACCTTTTTATTTTTGTTTTTAAAGCAAACTGCCTGGAGCAAAGAATAGGCATTATATTGTTCAGGCAAAGCAAAAAAAGTTCCCCCCAGTTAAAACACAAAGCATGCCTCTCTAACCCCCCCCCATCAGGAACGAGATTAATTTTTAAAAGATTCAAGGCTTGTGATTCCATAAAGGGTGGAATTATAGAAAGCACTATGCATCTATGATTAGACGCATAGATATTTCAATTGAGAAGTTTTACTTTAAAAAAATTAGCTGCCATTGCGGGCCCTTTAAAACATGGAGAAAGGTGATTGGCTACCTGGCTTGATTGACAGGTAGAGGAGAGTTGCGTGTAAAACATGTCACTCTCTTCCACCATTTCAAGCAGGCATATGGAGTGCTAAGAAGCTCAAGAAGGCGGCAGATGAAACCGTGAGAGCTGGAAGGTGAGGAATGGCTGGAGGTGCGTTATTTTTTAGCATTACACCACTTTGCTGGCATAACACTATTTTTTTCAACGTGCAGAACTGCCCTGGATATTGCACAATCACTACACTATAGCAGTTATTCACCTGGTGGTTTGTCTTGTTGATGCAGAAAAAGCCAGTTGTGAATGATTACTGTATTGAAACAATATCAAAATATGCAATGCAGCCCCCCCCCCCCCAGGTGAAACCAAGTGAGTGGATTTCAGTTTTAATTTTATTTCTGAGAGAAAACAAAGGTGATGCGATGAAATGGCAGATAAACCAAAGTTAAAAAGATTAGGGGCTGCAGTGAAGTGACTTGACAGAAGAGGGAATGTGACTGTCCAGCTGCTTAGCCAAGAGTAGCTTGAAGATGCCTGAGAAAGCTTGGCTTGGCCTACATTGTGACACAGGGAAATTAGGGGTAGCATCCCGGGATTCTTGGAGGCAGGAAAGGAGACAAGTGGCTGACTAACTAGGTTTATGAAAAAAAAGGCTTGTTATTTTCATCAGTTGTTAACTAAGAATTGTATTCACAGTTTATTGTTCTGTCAACTGAGCCTTATGGTTTTCCTCCAGTCTTGCCCAATTGCTCTGCCATCTTTGTATTTTTTCTTTCTTTCTTCCTCTCTGTTTTCCTCCTGCCCATGTTAGTCTAAACGTTTCCTATATTCTTGCCCTCATCTTCCTTTATGCCTTCTTCCTTTGCTCTCTTTTAAAAACACTTGCTTCATCCCAGTGTTCTGTTCTGAGGCTGAGAGGCTGACCCATCACAAGAAGAACTATTGATTGAGTAATTCTAATTGCTGACATGAGGAACAAAGCATCAAAGGTGTAGCAATGCAACATCTGCACAAATAGCTGTAGGCAGGTGGGTCTCTGCCATGCTACAGAGCTCCAGCATACTTTGGGAATGAAGGGATGCAATAATGAAAAGAGGAAAGTAGTCATTTTATTCTATGTCAGTGCTTGTCATATCCATTTAGCTGACTTCAACATATTCCTCAAAACTCACCAATAAAGCCATATGTTAGAGGGAATGCCGACTGAATGGTATTTTTGTTTCTGTTGTTAGTACAACAACCAGCCATATTAAAATCATTTTAGTTTATCCAGGATCCCACTTCCTAAGGGTTGGGCAATGTACTAATTGTTTTAATCAGCTAAGTTTTTTGTTCTAAAGAAAATTTTTAAAAAGTAAGAAATGTATTTTGTTCTGCAGAAATTTTTCTCCTTGTCATTTAAATTGAATTGTTTGTGCTACTGAAGGCATATTGGGGAGCTGAGGAAGAAGTATTTGACAACCCAGGGTCATCAGATCATCAACCTAGGATTTCCCATACCAAATCAAGAACCTGTCATGCCTTCCAGTGTAGAAATCTCTTCTGTCCAAGCTGAGAAATGTCATATTCCTTCTGTCCTGAATAGTTGACTTTCTTTAAGGCCCTTTAACACAGTCTGTCCTGTGACTAAAGAGATCCAAACTGATTGACCATTATGTGGGCATATCTCATACTGTTTGACTGGCTTGATTCATTTGGGCAATTTCATTTTTAAAAATTCTTTTCTGAGGGAAACTTGGCCATCCTTGGGGTTTTAAAGCACCAGTAATGTTTATTTTTTCTTCATTATATATGTCTAGTGCAGCTAAAGTTGACAGCCAGAGCAGCTTGACAAAGAAGTCCTATATAGAAGTCCTATATAAAGGTCTAGTTTTGATATCTTCTAGATATACTAAGGTTAAAAACAATGTTTGTTGATCATATACATCCTTGTTGAAGTAAGAAAGAATCTGGCATAAAATCAGTAAGCAAGGACCTGGCCAATCTCTTTATGCCCCCCGCAGGGCATTGTGCTCTGTGGGTGTGAATCTGTTGTAGGTCCCTAGCCCATGGGAGGCTCGCCTGGCTTTGACCAAGGCCAGGGCCTTTTCAGTTCTGACACTGACCTGGTGGAATTAGCTCCCGGGAAAGCTGATGGCCCTGATGAAACTAGCACGGTTCCTCAAGGCCTGCAGGATAGAGCTCTTCCTCCAGGTATCTGGTTGAGGCCAGAATATGGAAGATCTGGACCCCTCCCGGAGCCAGTCAATCCATCTGGCTACCCTGTGTTTTCTCCCTGAGGCACTTTTTAAGGAGTCTTGAGTACAGGAGGGTTTGTTACCATCTAGCGTGATTTAATGGGTTTTTAAGCTTTTTTAATGTGATTTTATTGTGGGGATGAATGTCACCTACCACGAGCCACTGCTAGTGAGAGTGGCAGGATACGAATTAAAAAAAAATAATAAAAAAAAACAACTGTAAAATGCAGTTACTAATTACATTTTCCCTAGAGATTTTCATCACAAAAATCCTAAATGCAAATTAGGTCCTTTCTGTTGGCTAGGGAATGCTTGGTGTAGGCCTCTTCCCATTGTTACTTTATTGACATGCAACAGAAAATGAGCATTGCAAAAAATTAAAAGGTGCCCTATTGACAATCTGTTTTGCAAAAAGACACTTCCCCCAACAAACTCCAGCAACTCTTACTGTATTAAGTGAGCTGCTGAGAGAATGAGAGAAGTTGAGCTTGGACCTGAATTTGTGCATAGAGGTGACCCACGCTTATATTCAAAGCGTATGGGAAGCCAAGAGATGGCAGTTATTCAGTGGTGGGGAGAGATGCACTGCATATCCTCAGAAGTACGTCATATATTATGGAACTCAGCCCTGATATTGAAGCAGATTCCTGGACTAATGAATCATGGCACAAATTAGGTGTGGGTAACAGGAGATAGTAAGAGGTTTACCTGTAACATGAAAGGGATGGGAAGAAGTTACCGGATGGAAAGTAAGGGAGGGAAGTCGTTGACTGTTGTGTGGAGGAGAAAATAATATACATGATGTCTGTTTGTAGTTTGTATTTGGGTTAGAGATGATGTCACTGTGTAATTTCTAAATAGGGTGCTAGTAGTTTGGTTTTTCTTTATTCAGAGTACTTTGGAAGGACAGCTGCGGAGTGCATTTGCCTAGCAGTAAGTGAAAGGCATAGATGCACATTACTGTTGCTTAGCTGTTATATTTGCTTAAGAGTTTGGTGACATAGATTTACTAACTGATCTTGAGCTAGTCACTTACCACTATGCCCCTGTGTTCCTGTGAGATGTGACTAATGCCCTCTAAGGTAAAGGTAAAGGTAAAGGTATCCCTTGTGCAAGCACCGAGTCATGTCTGACCCTTGGGGTGACGCCCTCCAGCGTTTTCATGGCAGACTCAATGCAGGGTGGTTTGCCAGTGCCTTCCCCAGTCATTACCGTTTACCCCCCAGCAAGCTGGGTACTCATTTTACCGACCTCGGAAGGATGGAAGGCTGAGTCCACCTTGAGCCGGCTGCTGGAATTGAACTCCCAGCCTCATGGGCAAAGCTTTCAGACAGCTGCCTTACCACTCTGCGCCACAAGAGGCTCTTGCCCTCTAAGGTATAAAGTCTATATTTATCATTTATTAGTATGTTAACATACTAAGATAACTTTACAGCACTAATGAAATACAATTAAATACTCAATAAAACCAGTCAATAAATTAATTAGATGATAAAAAGATAGCAGCAGTGAATAGGTCAATGATTCCCCCCCCCAAAGTGGTAACATAGCAATACAACATGGCAAAACAGCAGCACCATGAAATTTGCTATAAACCACATAAAGCCTGAATTATTTCTTTTGCTGTGATCAAACCTCTAATTAATTGAAATTCTCTTTTCCTTTCCATCCTGATGATGTGGGCTCAGTAGTCACACGAGGTCAAGAAGCAGAATTTCTGCCCATAAGCACCTGAGGAAACCAAGAGCTTGCAGAAATAGTAGGACTATAGCTAATTAAATCATACCTACTGAGAACAAAAAGATCCAGAGAGAAGACAAGCTTCTCCTAATACTGGGCAATCAGATCATAAATCCAAGCCTTGCAAATAATTAATTATGGTGTACTTAAGACTAAAAGGATCCTGAGCCAGCAGCAGAGTGTCAGGGCAGCCCCCGAGACAGCAGCTGGCGAGGAGGACGAGGAGGAGCTGTGGCCCGGTACCGACTGATCCACGGACCGGTACCAGTCCCTGGACCAGGGGTTGGGGATCACTGTGTTAGACCACCTCTCTTTGTCCACATGCCAAGACAGGAGACCATTTTTGGTTCTGTTTTGTTTTGATCTCAAGCTCCTGGCACTGTAATTGGAACAGTATGTTTTTATCTGCCTCTTGTTGTTGTTAGTTGCAAAGTCATGTCCGACCCATCGCGTCCCCATGGACAGTGATCCTCCAGGCCTTCCTGTCCTCTACCTTTCCCCAGAGTCCATTTAAGTTTGCACCGACTGCTTCAGTGACTCCATCCAGCCACCTCATTCTCTGTCGTCCCCCTCTTCTTTTGCCCTCAGTTGCTCCCAGCATTAGGCTCTTCTCCAGGGAGTCCTTCCTTCTCATGAGATGGCCAAAGTATTTGAGTTTCATCTTCAGGATCTGGCCTTCTAAGGAGCAGTCAGGGCTGATCTCCACTAGGACTTTATCTGCTTAGGATTCTTAAAATACTAAGAACAATTTAACATGGCTGAAAGATATTTGTGATACTTTTCAATAGTAAAAGTAGCAAAATATAAAATTCACATATCAGCTAATATGTTACTCTATTTCTCTCTAACATAAACACCAAACATAACTCAGTCCGAATTCTACCAGCTTACTGAATTCTCCACTCTTACGGTAGTCTCCACTATATATAGCTTTTGTTCATGTGCGTCCCATTATCCTTTTTGGTGGTGAAAAAACTGGTAGAGTACAGCCCATTGTTGTCTTATAGATGCACAGAGATTGTGGAGTATAACCACAGATGTTTCCTTTTCCTGCATTTCTACTTCAAGTAATGGGTGACAATATACTATTATATTGTGTATATAAAGCAGTGCCTTCCAAACAGGAAAGAGATCCATTTATACAGGATCTATGTTTGTAAATTGTCTAGGATACATCAGCATTATCTGTTTTTTCCTTCAGCTAGGAACTTTTTGCTAATTCATACTTGCTTCTAGGAAATACTTTACTGGGAGTAAGCACTAGTGAATGTATTTGAGCAGGGTTCTGAGTATATGAATGATTAATTATCTTCCTCTCTACAGATTAGCCTTGGAAAACTCACATTTATTTCACTGTCATATATTCCACATATTGAAATAAAGAGTTTGGAAGACTTGTTTCATTGTTTGATTGTTTTGTATGCAGTGAGTGGAATGTGTTCAGATGTATGCATGCTTTCTTTCTGATACAAGAAGATATCATTTAATAACTTATGGAAACCTGACCTTGACAGGAAGCTTCATGAAAGCAAACCAGCTACAGAATAGTTAAATGAATGCCTGGCTTTGATGATGATGTTATCCGTTCAGTCGTGTCCAACCCTTGGCGATTCTATAGGAAAGTCTTTGCCATGCGCCCCTGTCTCTGACTGCTTCTTTAGTTGGTTCATGGTCATCCCTGTATTGGCTTTGATCGTGTTGAGCCAGTGGATCCTTTGGTGACCACATTTCCTTTTGTCGCTGACCATGCCGAGCATTAATGATTTTTCTAGCGAGTTTGATTGCATGATGTTGCTCTGTTTATGTGTGTAAAGTACTGTCAAGTTGCAGCCGACAGGGTGACCCCAGCAACAGGCCTTCAAGGGAAGTGAGAAGCAGAAGTGGTTTGCCCTTGCCATCCTTGGTGAAGTTTTCCTTGATGGTCTCCCTTCTAACTACCAACCCTGCTTATCTTCTGAATTCTGATGAGATCAGGCTATACTATTCATTCTTCCTTCCATTTCATATTAGTGTTGAAACACTTAGGGTTTTTTTTTTTGCACACTCCACCATTCATATCACTAAGCTGTCAACCATCACGTCCCATATTTACATAACATGGGTGTGCTCTCCGGAGTAATCCCAGTTGCACGTTGCACAAGGTATATTTTATGATAAATGCACAGGGCAATGTGATGAAAAAAAATAACAGTCATGTATTTTTTCATAATCACATGCAAATGAAGGAACTTTGGTGAGAGTATGTAGAACTTGGTCTATATTTATCGTCTCCCCCCAAAAAAGACAAGGGTGTCACCTTTCCACTGTGATAAAGCCTATGTGATGTAGAACCAAGACTTACTGTTGAAAGGGAGGAGTTGTGGCTGATTAGAAGAGCACATATTTTGCTCATAGGAAGTCCCTGGTTTTGTTCTTGGCTTCTCTAGTTAAAGGATCCTGGGAACAGGTGTTGTTCTGTATTTGAGAACTATTGCCAGTTAGAGTAGATAATGACTGGATAAACACTATATGACAGCTTATTTAGTGGCCCTGGATTGTTGTGAGAAACAAATTACTTAATTTCATCTGAACTCCCTGGAAGGAAGATGGGACATGAATATGAGAAATAAATAACAAGTAGGAAAATTACTCTAGAGACTACATATGTGCTTTGTTAAAGTGAGACTGAAAAAGACCACTTAACAGCTTTTTACAGCAGGCCAACCCTGTGTCATATGTAATATTGGAAGGGAAGGTATCTGAATTTGAACATGAGGTAAACATATACCTAAATGTTTGCATAGATATGTTTCTCCATCACATGTCAGACAGGAAGTGGAACCTCTTCTATTTTTTGTTTTTGTTTAATACTTTGCCCACAAAGCAGACTTCAAATTGCCTAAGGAATGTGACGAGTAGTTGGTCTACTGCCCTCTTTAATGTGTAAAGCAATCTCAGATTGTGTAGTGGAGATACCAATGCCTGTTATGGTCTTGTTAATTTTATCATTGTCACACAGCAAACACAAGCCCCCACGCCCCCCAAAAATTAAAGTACTTTTTAATATTGTCCTTTGGAGAGAGGGGAAGAATATAAGCACGTTTTGATTACTTACAAATCCTGTGGGCTCTTCCTGGGACTTTGACAGTGTTGTTTTGAACTCTTGGCACAATATTTGGGACCAAAAGAACTGTATAAGAAGTTTATTTTAAACTAACTGAGAAAGAGCCTCCGGGGGGAGGCGGGATATAAATTTAATAATGATAATGATAATGATAATGATAATGATAATGATAATGATAACAACAACAACAACAACAACAATAATAATAATAATAATGAAGCAGTTATATGTGAACAGATCCCCCCCAATATGCCTATGATCTTTTAGCATTTCTGTCTATCCCTCATTGTCTCTTAAGCTCTTGGCCCTGTTGTTAAATATTTTACACACATAATTTTGACATTGAAGACTGGTCTTTGGTTGAGTTTAAATCAGCGGTCCCCACCCCCCAGTCCGGGCACTGGTACCGGTCAGTGGATCAGTCGGTACCGGGCTGCAGCTCCTCCTCATCCTCCTCTCCGACTGCTGCCTCGGGGGCTGCCCTGTCACTCTACTGCCAGCTTAGCTTTGGTGCTCTCCAGCGGCCGTCATGGCTGGGGCTCCCCCTTGGCATGGCACTGTGCAGCTGCTGCTGGCAGTGCCCCCCAGTGGGCGGCTGGAAGTCAGGGGCGCCAGTGGGAAAGCAAGTGGAACAGGGGCTCAGGCGGCGGCAACGTTCCTCAGTAAATGACTATCCCCCCTCCCCGGCCTCAATAAAACTGTCAAGCATTGACCAGCCCTCGGTGATAAAAAGTTTGGGGACCACTGGCTTAAATGATGTGAACAACAAAAGAGATAACAAAATAATCCAACCTGTAGGAACCTTAGAGGTTGAGCAGCAGAATATACTAAATATTAAAATACAAATATTTATTCTATTCATGTGCACATTAAAAGCATCAACATAAACAGCTATAATAAGGTGTGTATATGCATACAATGGTTTTTAATAGAAGCATTTGGATTTTTATAATGATTAAAGTTTGTATAAAACATTTTTATGGTGTATAATTTTGGAGAGTAAATCTTTTAATGGGGTGCTCCAAGAAAGATATATTTGGACACATTTTATAAGTGTGGGAGCCTCTTCTTTTATGTGAGTAATAATCAGTCTAAGTGTATATAACAAGAAAAGATTTTTCAGTTATGTGAGGAGCAAACATAAAGTAAAGGAGGCAATAGGCCCACTGTTGGGTGCAGATGGACAAACTCTTAATGGAGGATGCAGAGGAAGCAGAAAGGATCAGCGCCTATTTTACATCTGTTTTTTCCCACAGGTCAAAGGGTTTAGGCACATCTAGAGATGGCAGTAGCCAAGGGATAGTGTCTGGGTGGCAGTTTGACATGGACAGAGAGGTTGCACTGGATGAGTTTAAATCCTCTGGGCCGGATGAAATGCAACCAAGTGTGCTCAAAGAACTTTCCGGAGAACTTGCACAACCCTTGTCCATCATCTTCGGGACCTCCTTGAGATGTCCCGGAGGACTGGAAGAGAGCAAACGTTATTCCGATCTTCAAAAAAGGGAGGAAGGATGACCCAGGAAACTATAGACCAGTGAGTCTGATCTCTGTTGTGGGGAAGATAATGGAGCAGATATTAAAGGGAGTGATCTGCAAACATCTGGAGGAGCATTTGGTGATCCAAGGAAGTCAGCATGGATTTGTCTCCAACAGGTCCTGTCAGACCAACCTGGTTTCCTTTTTTGACCAAGTAACAGGTTTGCTGGATCGTGGAAATTCGGTTGATGTCGTTTACTTGGATTTTAGTAAAGCTTTTGATAAGGTTCCTCATGATGTTCTGATGGATAAATTGAAGGACTGCAATCTGAATTTTCAGATAGTTGGGTGGATAGGGAATTGGTTAGAGAACCGCACTCAAAGAGTTGTCAATGGTGTTTCATCAGACTGGAGGGAGGTGAGTAGCGGGGTACCTCAGGGCTCAGGGCTCGGTCCAGTACTTTTAAAAATATTTCTTAATGATCTAGATGAAAGGGTGGAGGGACTACTGATCACGCTTCCAGAGGACACCAAATTGGGAGGACTGGCAAATACTCCAGAAGATACAGACAGAGTTCAATGAGATCTGAACACAATGGAAAAATGGGCAAATGAGAACAAGATGCAATTTAATAAAGATAAGTGTAAAGTTCTGCATCTGGGTCAGAAAAATGAAAAGCATGCCTACTGGATGGGGGATAGACTTCTAGGTAATACTGTGTGTGAACGAGACCTTGGGGTACTTGTGGATTGTAAGCTAAACATGAGCAGGCAGTGTGATGCAGCGGTAAAAAAGGAAAATGCCATTTTGGCAGGTATCAACAGGGGCATCACATCAAAATCACAAGATGTCATAGTCCCATTGTATACGGCACTGGTCAGAACACACCTGGAGTACTGTGTGCAGTTCTGGAGGCCTCACTTCAAGAAGGACGTAGATAAAATTGAAAGGGTACAGAGGAGAGCGATGAGGATGATCTGGGGCCAAGGGACCAAGCCCTATGAAAACAGGTTGAGGGACTTGGGAATGTTCAGCTTGGAGAAAAGGAGGTTGAGAGGGGACATGATATTTTAAAGGTTGTCACTTGGAGGAGGGCAGAATGCTTTTTCCGTTGGCTGCAGAGGAAAGGATGCGCGGTAATGGGTTTAAACTGCAAGTACAATGATATAGGCTAAATATCAGGAAAAAGAATTTCACAGTCAGAGTAGTTCAGCAGTGGAATAGGCTGCCTAAGGAGGTGGTGAGCTCCCCCTCACTGGCAGTCTTCAAGCAAAGGTTGGATACCCACTATTCTTAGATGCTTTAGGATGCTTTGGGCTGATCCTGCATTGAGCAGGGAGTTGGATTAGATGGCCCTCCAACTCTATGATTCTATGATTTTATATACACAGATTTATATATAAAAACAGTTAATAGATTTTTATTATACAACAAACCTATCTCAGAGGGTTTTTTAACCACATTATTGTCCACATTACTGCATTACAGGAGTGTATTTACATTGTGGGAGACTGTTACTAAATATGAACACAGATTGCTATATTCTGTGGGTACTTTAACAATAAAAAAAAGGGGGGTGGGATTGTGTTTCCTCACCCTCAAATTAAGAGGAGGCAAATAAATCTGTTGGTAAAGTAGTTGGAATTGCTGAAAATAAGAAATTTTCAAATAAAAACAGTGTGGTGTCCAAATGAGGAAGTATTCCTTATAAAGGACAATTGTTCAAAGAAAAGGAAAAGCAGGCTATAGTGAAGCAGCAAAATCATTTTAAGGACAAGAATGCAAAATCATTTTAAGGACAAGAATGCAAAAATGTATTTCATTTTTGCATGCAAAAATGAGATACATCACATAAACGTTATTCCTTAATGAGATACTCTTCTAATTAATTTCATGTGGTGGAACCTGGAGTGAGATGCCAAATAGCTTTGTGCAAAAATTTCAGGTAAAATTTTTTCTGAAAAATGCCCTTTGCAGACAAAATCTCAAGAGTTTTTTAAAACTTTAACAGCTGTTTGGTTATAGCTTTTAGTTCTTGGTTCATATCTCTAGCCACCAGAGAATATTGTATGTTGTATAAATAGTTGAGGTCAGATACATCCAGTAGAGGGAAGTGGCTCACAAGGTATTGCTGTGCACTGTAAGAATGTGTCTTTCTGCTACCATCTTTCATAGTTTGCTTTGATAATTTTCATGTATTCCTCCTGTTTAAATGATTTATTGCTGAATCTAAAAATAAGGTCTGGGGTACATGATCCAAGCTACCATGATGTCTTTATTTTGCCTTGAAATTATAAAAGAACTTAAAGGACTATGACTGGAAAAAATAAAATAATATTCAAGACCAATGTTACACATTTCTAGTTAAGGAATAGAAACATAAGCATATCTTTCCCAAATACTTGAAAAGGCTTAATGTGTTCATAATAAAATAATAGCAAAAATAGTATACCAGGATTATAAATGCTATCATTAAAATATACACAGAAGAGATCTTTAAGGATGTCTCATATTTGTTAAGATATTTTATTTTCTTAATCTGTGCAAGTAACATGGTAGTATCATGGGAGTTGAAATAGTAGTAGATTCTGAAAATAGCATAAATCCTGCCTTGCTGTGGTGCTTCCTTTTTCTTCTTCTTTTTTCGTTTTTTGTTTCCTGGTTCTTTTTAGAGGAAAAGGAAATGAGCAGAGGCTTTCCGATCTCTTTGCAAGTATCTCAAACCATGAATGGCACTGGAGGCATAAATGTATACCCTCTCATTTTAAAGGTTAAAAAAAATCACACAACTCCTGTTCATTTCTTCTATGTGCCATTACAGGGATTTCCTCAAACTGTCAAAGGCTAAGCTGTGAATATACCGGCCCATGCCAGATGGATAATTAGGTAACTCAGAACAATACATACACTTTCCCCCCTATATTTTAAGACAGTGGTCCCCAACCTGCGGGCTGCGGCCCGGCGCCGGGCCGCAAAGGCCATGGTGCCGGGCCGCGGCTCCCTCTCCCTGCCCCCCCCCGCAGTAAAAAACTTCCCAGGCTGCAAGCTTGCGGCCCGGGAAGCTACTTACTGCGGGAGGGCGGGGAGAGGGAATCAGGGCCGGGCCGGGCCGCGCCCGTGCAGGCCGTGCCCGCGCGGCCCGATCCGCGGGCGTGGCTCGCGGGCACGGCACGAAATGTGGGCGTGGCCTGTGTGGGCGCGGTCCCCGCGGGCTTGGCCCGATGCCCTGCCGGTCCCCAGCCTAATAAAGGTTGGGGACCACTGTTTTAAGACACTTATGATGGCTCTAATGGCCTAATCTCACGATGTGTCAGTTTATTTATTTCATTGTTATTATGTCCTGCACAACAGGGATCTAAAAGAGTTTACATTCCTATCCTCGGGGTTTTTGTTATTTATTTATTTACTTATTTATTTATTTAGATTTCTACGCCGCCCTTCCCTACGGCTCTGGGTGGTTTACATTAAATGTTATGGAATACTTACATAGAATATAATAATAATAATAATAATAATAATAATATTATAAATAACAATAATAACATAACATGGCATAACATAATCATAACATAACATGAAAACCAGAACAGTGTTTTAACAGTTAAAAGTGATTTTTAACAGAACAACAATGACAATCCCTGGGCAGGTCAGATTTGTCAGTCATGGAAGGGCATCTGGGGGGGGCAGCAGATGTTTGAGTCAGTTGGCTTCATGCAAATGCCTGGTAGAGGACCTCCCTTTTGCAGTCCCTACGGAACTGTGGAAATTCGGACAGGGAGCTCTTCAGGGAACTCGTTCCACCAGGTGGGGGTCAGGACTGAAAAGGCTTTGGCCCTTGTTGAGGCCCGATGTGCTTCTTTGGGGCCAGGGGATCTGCAGCCAGTTGGAGGTGATGGAGTGTAAGGCTCTTTTGGGGGTGTAGGCAAGCAGACATTCTCTCAGATATACTGGGCCCAGACTGTGTATGGCCTTGAAGCTGATTACCAAAACCTTAAGCTTAATCCGGAATTCAACTAGAAGCAGCCAAGTTGTTGGAGTGCCAGCCGGATGTGAGATCTCCATGATGTCTCAGTGAGAATCCTGGCCGCAGCATTCTGTACCAGTTGTAGTTTCCGGATCAAGGATAAGGGCAGGCCTCCGTAGAGCGAGTTGCAGAAGTCCAGTCTAGAGGTGACCATTGCATGGATCACTGTGGCTAGGTTTTCTGGGTCCAGGTAGGGCACTAGTAGCTTGGCTTGGTGGAGGTGGTAAATGGCTAGCCACGCTACCTTTGTGACCTGGGTTTCCATTGTAAGGGAAGTGTCCGGTATCACGCCCAGGTTGACCACATCCAGCTTGCGATTTCTTTCATTTTAACTCAAACTTTGGGAATCCCAAAAATGCGCAATCACCTGCCGAATACCCAGCCTGTAACCAACCGAAAAAAGGCATGGAGGGTGAAATGTGCTATAGTATTCTCAGCTTTGTCCTGCCCTCACTCCCATTCTTCCCCCCTCCATTTCCTGCCCAGAGAAGGAGGCAGATTTCCCCTCCCTGTCATTTCAAACAGCATTAAGTCTCTCTTTAGTTGTTTTTAACGAAGTGTGTCCTTCCCTTCCTCTTTGGTTCTCATACCCCCATGCCTTCTTCTCCCCCTCCCCCCCAATGCTCAGAGGGATCAGAGAGGAGACAAACAGCAGCATTCCCAGGGCAAAAAAAAGGGGGGTCGAAGGATTTCAGCCTGGCATGCAAAAAAAATAAATAAAGGGGGGTTGTCAATGTGGAATGAAATTGACATGAGATGTAAAGAGAGAGAGAGAGACTGAAATGATAAGCCTGAAGCTTTGAAAACACCAATATTAACATTGGTTTCTCCCCCTTTTCCTGCATTCCTTTCTGTTCCCTTTCATTCTTGAACTAATGCTAAATGCATGTGCAGAACTTGAACCATGAGATTTAAATGGAAGGTACTTGCTGGACACTACTGCACAGTTGTGAAAGGACAACTGTGTAAATTTAAAAAAAAACTTGGTATACCCCCTGCTTCACATGTCACAAGTGACGTTCCACCCTGATTTAGAAAAGTGTGGGCTTTTTTATTGTAGCTGCAAAATAAATAAACTATAGGAAAAAGAATGGTGTGTAAGTTGGGCACAGAATCTGAAGTCAAGATTAAAGTCTTACTACTCTGAAAATCTGCAAGTTTTCCTTAGTCCAACAGTCTCACCACTATAACTGCAGGATTGTTTTTATTACGAGAATAAAATGGAGGAAAAGGGAGAATGATGTTATAAGCTGCTTTGTAAATCCAGTGGGTAGAAAAATATGGACATATATCTAATTAAATAAAATTCTTCATGATTCAAATTTAAAAAAAAATTTTTTTACTAAAATACTGTAGAGTCTTTATGGTACTTTCTTAAAAGCTTGTGCAACTTGGACTGTTCAGGAAAAGTGGCATGTAAACATTCTAAATAAGTCCACAGCCAGTTTTATCTCTCTATTGGTGTTGGTAGTCTTTGAATCCAGATCAATTTTTTGTTTTCTGAAGAATTCTGAAACAATATTGAGGTCATATTGACTCTGCTGTCAAGGGGTATAAGGCTATAAAGACTGAAGGTGGCAGGTAAATTGTGATAGTTATCATGCTTAATGCAATTTAAGATTGTGAGCAGTAAAATGGGCAAATTTATTTTTAAGCTATATACTCAGGAATTTGCACTGGGTCACATTTGGGATTTTGTCTCAGAAGCTCTGGGTATCTATAGCATATAAAAGAGTGTGTGTACTTCCATCAATGTGTTGAATGTTTTAAAGCCTTCAGGAAAAGCCCTGCCCACACAAGGAGGCTATGGAATGTTCAGCACACCAGCTGAAGTTTGTTTCTGAACCACCTTTGCAGGCAAAGCTGCGGGCGAAGGCAGGGGGAGGAGCATTTAAAGGGAGTGGGTAGCAGCTTTCTAGCTGACAATGACAGCGGCACTGCCCGATCTCTTTAAATTCCTCCTCAATCTGAACTACCATCTAGTTAGGGTGTTTTCATTTATGACAAGAATTTCTAACAGGAAAGTGCCATTTTATCTTTATTTCTCATTTTTGTTTCTCACCTTTTCACACTATATAGTATACGAAGAAATACCTATAAATCAAATTGGGCAGAAGCCCTTTTGTCACCTGTTTCCAGAGCCTGAGCCTACGTTTGTCCGAATCTAAACCTGTTTTGCCATGGCTCAGTCCTGGGAAATGGAGCTTGTAATTCGGAGCATGTGCAGAGTGTTATCCCCAACTAAGTACAACCAACCCTTCAAAAGCACAGCCAGGTTAGGGGCAAGGTTTTTAATTCAAGTATTGTAGCTTGTAGGAAGATTTTAGCCTCACTTCATTTTAAGGCTCACTGCAGATTTTTATCTTTAAATGACTGCTAACTATGTAGAAAGAGAGAAAATAGTGTTTAAATTGTCTGAATAGGATATAGAAGATCTGGCTTCAAACCCCCACTGTGCTATGAAATTTGTTTAAGCTGGGACCAGTCACTTTATTTTAGCCTAACCTATCACAAGGTTAGGCTAAGAAGAAAACAAAACAGGGGGGACCATAACTGCTGCTTTGAGTTCCTATGTAGAAGGGTTGGATGAAATGATACTAGATAAAGCATTATATCAGTCATTGAGTAAAGCAACCTTTCCACCTTTATATTGTCCAATTTGGGTTATGTAGGGCTTACATAGACCCTCATTTTTCACAGCAACTGAAGAGACTTTAGGACTACAGTGGTATTCCTGCAGATCCTGCAATAATAATGTAATTGAACACAAATGTACTGCAGATGGGAGTTGCTCCAGTAGCCTTTAAACAGGGGAGGAGAAATGTAGGCTATATTTCTGGAGTATGGAAGCAGCTGATACCCTTCAGTTACTTTAAATACTACTAAAATGGTGAGGAATCAGGAGAGCAGACAGGGAGGCATGCAGTATTCTCCCCAACTCAATCATAGGGTAAAGTGAACAGGTGTTCATTCTTTACAAAACTAGAAAAAAATTACATGGAGTGTGGGTTGGAGGGAGAGGTTTTGGATTTTAGCAAATGTCTCCAAAGTCATTATAACAACCTTGAAATGATAGACGTTTGTCAGCAATGGAAATTTAATGTAAAATTTTTAAAGTTTGCAATGTTGTAAAAAAAAGAAAACAAAACTTTTCATGTTTCTGGAAATTCATCTAATTTATACCCTGTAAGAATTCAGACATGACTCGGTGCTTGCACAGGGGATACCTTTACCTTTTAAGAATTCTAAATGCACCCACCAAAAATAATAACAGCAGATGAGTATAAGAATGTAAAGATCTGATAAAAGTATAAAATAATACTTTCATTAAAGGTGTACCTACCATTCTAAAATCTAGTCAGCTCATGATTGTTATTATTAGGAGGCCCCATGGAGGCTGCAGTTCTAAAAAATGTTAAGCAGTCCTTAGCAGGTCTGTTCAAAAGTAAGTCCGGTTTTATTCAGTGGAGCTTACTCCTAGGGAATCGTACTTAGAATTGCTGTGCAATGTGACTTAATGGTGGTGACACTCTCAGCCATAAAATGTGCTGCTGCTCTGTATGACTTTTCCTTGTGCCATTCAGTTTTCACACCAGCATGAGCATTCTTAAGACTGACTAATGCTCCATGCCAATGGGATGAGCCACAGGAAAACAGCACTTCCTGTTATAAGGGGAGCAGTAGTGAGCTGCCATGGAAGACTTTTTGATAAGTTTTTATGTGATAGGCAGGAGTACAGTGTTTAGCTATGCCCCTTTACATCCAAGAATGGCTGAAAGAATGGGTTGCAATTCAGAGAGATTTACTTGTAAATTATGCTGGAAAAGAGCACAGGGTGAGAATATGTACATTTGGAGCGTGGCACTTCTCTGAGCTATAGCTGTATCCCAATCTTTGATCGGAGGATGTAGCCCATCCTTGTTTCAAATGATCCCGCTAACACCTCAGCTTATTCTTTCAGCCTCTCCTTTTCTAGAGTGCTCAAGAGAGGACAGCAATACCCTCCTCCCTGTTCTTTGTGCCTGCACTGCATCACTTCTTGTTTACATTCCAGACTGTTTGGTTTTTGACCGTGTGGGCAGCAGCTTCTACCTGCTTTGTGGCACTTGGAAAATATCAGCCTTCCTAAAGGCTATAAACTGAGATCATTTTATTTACTGAAGCTGTCGGTGGCCAAGAGAGCTCACGCAACCTGCCCTTTGTGCTCTCCCTGCCTTGAGAAAGCCACGTTTCCTCCCTCTCAAAGCCGGCTCACTTTGTCTGGCAACTGGCTGCCTGCAAAACAACTCTAGATCTCTGGAAAGGACAGCATTCAGCCACTATATGAGAAAGGAAAACAGAAAAGAAAAAAGCCGACTTACCAGGGTGTGGTTTGGGAGCTATAAATGCAACAGCAAAGCTCCAGCATCCTGGATTTGTGGGATGTTGGGGGTTGGATTCCCCCTGTGTCCCCATACACATTAATGATTTAACCGGCAGCCTGGTACATCTTTCCTTTGGCCTGACGGGGGAGCCAAATGCTATTGATTTGTAACTGGAAAGCTTAAAAAAAAATCCATCCCTTCCCTGCCCCCGCTTCCCTTCTGGTTTTATTGTTGGGCTACTCCTAAGGATCGTTTGTGCGCTGGTTGCCAGAACACTGGGCCACTCTTTTCCCGCACACATCCTCCCACAAATGCTTTTTCATTAAGCCACTGTCTTCTGATCTACCTGCGTGCTGTCTGTACAGGGATTAATCACATGAGCAGACTATAAACAACAATGGTGAGCAATCTATTCATTGATATTTTTAATTTGTTTATTCATTGAATTGTTAAGAAGGGCTGAAATCCATAAGTGGCAGATTGATCTTCCTAGAGGGTGATCTAAATAGTACAGAATGTATTGCTTTAGTTTGGAAATGGGATTTTTTTCCTGCCTGTCTCACTATTGGTCCCCCCCCCCTCTAGAGCTCTGGAAACGCTTCCTACAGATGCTCCATGTCATCCTCTGCGGATTTTTCTGATGATGATGATTTCAGCCAGAAATCTGGTTCACTGTCTCCGGCTCCGGGTGATACCCTACCATGGAACCTACCTAAACATGAGAGATCCAAGAGGAAGATTCAAGGTGGATCTGTGCTGGACCCAGCTGAGAGAGCTGTGCTCAGGATAGCTGGTAAGACTGGATGTTATATACAAATGTATTTGGATTATTGTGAGTTTGTGCATTACAAAGAAGAAAACAAACCTTGGATTGTTTTAATAACTTTGCTTTTTAGTGCTTAAAAAGATACACACAAATCTGTCTTCCATGCTTTTTTTTGAGTGGTGGTGACTAAGCTATTTGGCTGTCTTTTCCAGTTGAACGGATTAATGCATGTGGGAAAAAATAAACTGCAATATGTGCAGGTGTGCGTATTAAACTTTCATGGGAGGCTGCATTACAGTGCTGAACAGAAGTAACAATTTCATATCATGCGTGCAGCATGCTGCTTTGCTGATGGAATGTATGGATTTGAACTGGCTGTGTGCTTAAAGATGCAATTCTGTGCACATTAGTGCAGTGGCACTTACTTTTGAATGATTGTGTATAGAAGTTGGGCTACAGTAGTTTTTGTTTTAATCCAAGAGATATGTTTTTGCTGTAAAGGAGAGGAGCTATTGGAATCTTATGCTCCTAACCTCCCCCCCTAGTTTTGTGTTTGACATGGGTTGTGTGTGAAGTGGCAGTGTTTGCTCTGGAAACCAGCTACTTTGTTTGGCAGGAGCTGAGCCATTGAAAAGCATACTTCTCTTCCCTCCCCTCCCCTGAATAATACAGGAGAGGGAGGCCCTGCTGGGTTCTCAGTATAAGGCACCAGAAGAGTTCATACTCATTGGTGATGAAATAGTTCAGGGTCGGCTGCAAACTGAGAAGGCCACGTAATGTGATCATTGGGAGACATTGCAGCGGTGGTGTCTGTGTTATTCTCAGAGGCTGGCAGGAGTTACACAGAAGAGCACACAATGCAGAGCACAGAAGTTATTTGCACGAATAAACCGATTCTGCTGTGATTGCTAATTGGATGCAGTGAGAAAAGTGCAGTGAAGAAGCTCACTGGTTGAATTTCTGTAAAACAAAAGCAACAAGACTCAAACCAATGTGGAAGCAATATACTGGAAGGTCCATATGATGGGGAGTTTGGTATGGGTTAGGGTTCATGGTGATGTATAGAAAGTAAGGTGACCAGATTTTAACATTGGTAAAGCGGGACACCATTGACAGGGGGGGGGGGGTTCTTGATTTAAAATTTCGTCTATATGGAGCAACAAAAAGTTACACAGAACGCAAAAATAGTATTGTAATATATATTTTTAATTTCAATATAACTACAATTTGCCAGGTGCCCCCAGATGTCCCTCCAACAGTGGGACAATCTGGTCACCTTAATAGAAAGGCACTTTGCTCATGCTTGGCTTAACTTCACAACTCAGCCCTGAAATATGAAAAGTTAAGCCAAGCATGAGGAAAGTGCCTTTCTGTTCATCACCACGAACCATACCAAACTCCCCTTCAAATGGACCTTCCAGTATATTGCTTCCACATTGGTTTGAGTCCTGTTGCTTTTGTTTTACCGAAATGCAACCAGTGAGCTGCATTGTTCTTCTAGAACTTGGCCTGATTCAAGTCAAAACTGGTGGGGAGGAGGAAGAGAGTGAATCTGGTAGCACAAAACTCTGCCTTCTCCTCCCAACTGGTGTTGCATGATAATCTGACCTGGGATGGGCGTCCAAGGATGAAGTGCCTGCTTGCAACTGGTATTGAGGGGATCGTTATTTCCCCCAGAAATCCGGCAGAATAATTCTCCCTGGAAAAACAGACCATTTTGTTTTTTTTCACCACTTGCATTTACATTGAAGTGGTTTAATGGGTAGCAGAGAAGAATGAAGACTAGTCTGACAAAGGAAAGCTCACGCCTTGAATAACTCTTTGTTGGTCTTAAAGGTGCTACTGGACTCTGATTTTATTAGTCTGTATCCAGCTCAAGAAGGGGGGGGGAGGAACCCCAAAGACAGTAGGGAGAAGACCGAGTACAGGCCGGGTCCTGCATTCCTGTCGGAAGTATTTGCTCGGTTCTCTCCCTTTGACTGAGGCAGGATGAGTTTGAAGGTGTTTGACTCTCAAGGCTTGAACTGCAATAGCGAGACCGTCCCATTTGCAGTGAACGCGAAGCCGGTGGGGCACAAGGACCCAGGCCCATTGCGCAGGGCAGAAGCGAGAGAGAGAGAGAGGACCAACCAGCCAGCATCCGGGAAGCGCATGCGCTGGTGTGACCACTTGCGTCTGCTTTAAATAGCGTGTCTGGCGGCGATACCTGCGGCGATCAGGCCCCGCCCAGATCTGGTGAAGTTTTTGTTGTTGTTGTCACCAGCCTATAATGCGCAGAGGGGGCGGAGTCGGCGCTAACGGGGGCGGTGCTTGTGACTCTGCTGCTGGTCTCCGCGTTTTCGAAGGAGCCCTGTGGAACTCTGAAGGGCAGCCTGGAAAGCCGAGAGCCATTTCCACCACTGATGCGAGTCAGACGAGGCAGAATAAGGGCGGGTGGGCGGGAGCGGCCGAGCAGCAGTGGCCCGCTGCTGCAGCGGCAGCGCCTCGCTGTGGGGCTTGGGAAGGAACCGCCACCTGCAACAGCGGCGTCAGTGGGGATATTAAGCAAGGTGCGCCTCGTTGAGATCCAAACATCGCATCTGGCCATAAACACAGAATCACCGGGGGGCAGACGGGAGTTTTGCCCCGTGGAACTGTCGTATTTTGTAATCTCAGAGGCATGAGTATGCCGGTCCGTTGCAGGAGGGGGAAAAATAGACTTGTCAGTTTAAAAACGGACGCTACTCATTCCCGCAGAAGCTCCTGTCAGTCAGAGCTCACTGAAGAACTGCATCGACATTAGGTCGTGACCCTTTTTATCGGACTTTTCAAGACCGCCTCCTGTGACATTCTCTCTCCCCCGCCCTTATGCGCTACTTCAGGTGCACCTGACGAAAGGAGCTCTGGCTCCCGCCGGAGTAAAATCTGGCTCGCCTTTAAGGGGCCGCACCCCCCCCCCCCGTTTCCTTTGGGTGGGGGCAGTGCGGGGGGGACACGGCATTCAAGCCCCCGAGGCAGGTTGCCGACGCAGCAGCAGCAGCCCTCTGCAGCCGCCGTGCTCTCCGGCGAGGCTCCCTCGGGCCGGAGCGCCAGCCTCGGAGCCCGCAGGAAAGAGGGTCCGCCCGCCTTTGCGCCGGCGCCCCTTCCTTTTGAGCGCGTTGAAAGAGCGCTGACCGACTCGCTGCCTCGGAAGGGAGAACAAAAAGGCGCGCCGGGCGGCAGGCCGGGGGATTGGGAACTGGCTCGCAGGGAAAGAAGGCGGCGGGCGGGCGGGAGCCGCCCGAGGTCACCGCCATGGCTGGGGGCTGTGACGTGCCGGAGTGGCCGGCCGCTGCCTTGTGGGCGCCGCGCTCCGAGAGCCGAGATTTGCTCCTGCTGACATGCGAAAAGGAGGCCGCCCTTTGCCAGGGGCGGCCCACACGTGCTCCCGCGCCGCTCGGGGAGGGCGCCTGGGCGTTTCCTCGGACGGCTCGCGCGGCGGCCGCAGCCCCCTCCCGCCTGCCTTTCTGTGCCGGCCCCCGAAGGCTGGGAGCGCTCCGAGCAGACAGTGTCAAAACTTGCGCCATGGCCGGCTACCTCTCTCCCGGCGCTCACTGCAACAGCGAGGAGCAGGAGTGCCTGCAGGCTTATGAAGATGTGCTGGAAAGGTACAAAGGTACGGCGACGCTTTAGAGAAGGATTTACTGGCGATCCGAAGCTTTGCCTTAAAATAGCTACTAGTGGTTGCAGCGGAACAGGTGGCAGGATCAGGTCCTCCAGACGGTGGCTATTCCAGGCCAGGGAAGGTCTAGAAACACCCTGTGCTCCTTTGCCTCATGGCGTTTGCCTTGGGGATAATTTTCTCCCTTTTAGTTTATTTTTCTTGAATTGCTGAAGTCACTGAATGTATTCTTAGGCTGCGCTATGGGGGGCGGGGGGGGGGTAGTTGTCTAGGTCAAGATCTTCTCTTTATGCGTTCTAGCATAGAGCGACATTCTATGTTCAATGGTGAAAAAGCCTTGTGAAAGATGCTTTGAAATATATATCACAAAATGGGTTTCTTACAAAGGAAATGCCTATATAAGCCATTTCATTAGAAATATATCTATCCTTAACACTTCATCCTGTTTTCCTTTCAACTACTGGTAGGAGGATGACTGTGCATCTTTCAGGCTAGCTAGGAGGACAGTAGAGCCTTTCTCCCCCACTTTCTCTTAATTTAGCTGAGGCAGTTCTCTTATATAAAGATCCCAAGGATTTATCATAGTAGAAATGCCAGTTGTGTTATTATTGTGGGTGGGATAAAGACATAGGAAGGTCACATCGGTTATCCACTGGCAATAATGAATGGTTTTTTTTCCCTTAATCTAAAATCATTCATAGTTAAAGAGTTAATGAAATCTGAAATAACTGAAGTTTTATTTTAATAGTGAAATCGAGAGTTTGGGCAGAATCTGCATGGCTGACTTTTTGTTGTATGGTTCCACCTACTGTTTGAAGCTCCCAAGGGGAAACAAACTGGTACACAGATTTTTGGCCTTGATTATACTGTTTTAGGAGAGGATTTATAATAATAAATTTGCCCAAAGTTGATCTACATCCACTGTTTTAATGGGAGTGACATGGTTATAGTGTGTGTGTGTGTGTGTAAAATTAATAGCATTAATTAAAAATTGAGTAAAATGTCAGTGGAAAAACAATTTTAGTACTGATATTAAGAGTAACTCTTAAAATAATTATCATGTCATGGCAATTTACTTCACTTACAAATATATCATTAAAGGTTGCCTAATGATTCCTTTTGTGTCTGTGGCCAGTTGTGTCATTGCAGCTATGGAGCATGTGCAATAGTCCAAGAACTAAAATGCATTAAGTCGCCATTAGATGAAAACCACTCAGCTGCTTTGAAGAGACTTGTAGAAAGAAGATCAATTATATTGTTGTGGGAATTTGCCAGTACTTATATGCAGATTAGCCTGTTCAATGACGGCCGTTTTCAAGTAAAAAAATCAAAAATACTATACATTGCATTGTTCTGTCACTGATCTCTGAGTGCATTTATATCATGAAAGTTATAAAAAGTTTTGCTTTCCTGTCTATCAATTTCAGTAATCTCCAAATTTGTAATAGGAATACTGTAACTTAATCTGACGAGTCTTCAGTATGTCTTATTTTACCAGTTTCCTTTTGTAGGGCTGTGATGATGGAACTGCAATACTGATCTTCATTACATGGATATAGTCCTACTGAAATAATTGAGAATAAGCTTTTCCTGAAACAATCAGACACCGAAGATACAGTAATTATATTAAGTATGATGATGATATCAAGATGTACATCTTCAAGCAACCGGGGGACACAGGCTAAAGTGCTGCAGCTGGCCATGACTCCCTAATGTATGACCATTGCACATTGGGACAAGAGCACCTCCCCTTGGCATTTGCCATGTTTACTGTGACAAAACTGGTGCCATTGTTACTGGCCCCAGTTCACTTGTAGCCACGGGTACCTAGTCATAAATAAGGACTGGTGACTCTGGCTGTGGATGCCTATTTCTGTCTCAAGGCTCATCCAGTTCGTTTATTCACCTCAGCAGTATATCACAGTAAAAGACATCTGCAGCTAGTTTAAAACAGCTCAAATAAATGTCACAATACAAGCAAAAATGTGTATTCAGGTGGGCATCTGAACGCATGCAAAAGACTGTTGATTTGTTGGCTTTCTCTCCAGGTGACAGTCCACCCTGGAATCTGACTGATGTAGCTTGTCTGCCATGTAAGGCAGGGGTAGTCAACCTGTGGTCCTCCAGATGTTCACGGACTACAATTCCCAGGAGCCCCTGCCAGCATTTGCTGGCAGGGACTCATGGGAATTGTAGTCTGTGAACATCTGGAGGACCACAGGTTGACTACCCCTGATGTAAGGGATGCTCTGGGGGTTAAAAGAGTAGTTTAATTTCTCTAGAAGTTCTTGGAAGGATTGTTTCAGGGAAGGTATGGACCAGGGGCACTGTTTGAAATATAACAGGATCTTTACAGTTATAATGGTTTTGGTATAGACAAGGATTATGTGGTCCAAGCCTCTGCAATCCACATTCTATTCCTTTTTCTAATGGTTGACCTACTTGGCCTGTCAGTATTTAAAGGCTCATGAAATAAAAAATCTAGTCACTATGCAGGGAAAGAAAGCTTTTGAATACACTATGAAGGCTGGAAGAACTGGCCAGTTTATTGCAAAGTGATGTATTCTCAAGCTGGTTGTATTTTCCCATCAGTGGCATGACTTCACTACAGTGATTGTTATCCTGATGACTTGCTATGGGAGGTGATCTAATATGAAAAGAATGACAACAATACATGCTGTGCATAGAGAGTGGCATTTTGCATAATGTTGAAAGAGGCTAACTATCTTTATCAAAAATGATAACTTGTCCTGCTGATCAATTACTTGCATTCAATCAGCATGTAATCAGTTACTTGATTTCAGATATGTTTTTTCTTAGTCACAGAACACTCCCAGCATTCATTTTGTATGTTATCAATGTGCCAAGTTATCTCTGGCCCAGCTGTTGAATACTGTAACTAACAGAGTCAGCTGTAGAGAATTTGTTGCCGGTTTTGTGGGTGGGAATCACATGATGATGTATCATTTTGTAAATTATAAGTATTTGATTTAAAAACTGACACTTAAAGAGTTTCAGTTAGGTTAATATTTTTTTCTAGACATTTAATATTTTGGATTGGCAACTACATATTTCCCGTAATCGTTATTCTGTTTGCTTTGAAAATGCAATCTAAGTATACATTACTGTATGTGTATAAATGCTGTCTGTTGGATATGCCTATGGCAATAAATGGGCAACTGTAGTTGAGCTATGGTCTCTTGTGGAAGAGAGAGAGATTTGGATTCATATTGGGTTGATTCTGATTTATTCCTTGATACCTTTGAAGGTTCTTCAGACAGAAACTTTCTAAAACTTTCCAATAGGAAAAATGTCTTACCTAAGCTGATAACAGAAATAAAGTTGAATTAAACTGCTCACTCAGTGAGGGAAAAAAATGCTTCTTTGTTTGCTCTTTCAAAAGCAATCCAATATGGTACCTTTTTTGCTGCTGTGAAATTTTATGGACATTGACATATTTTTTACCTTGCACTTTTAACATGAATGTTGTAGAATAGTACCACATATGCATATAAGAGTGTGCATTTGACTTAGAAATTCCATTGATGAGTAATGTAGACTCATGGGAAAATTTCAATTGGGAAAGTATGTGGACAAAAAAATACTTTTAAAATACTCATTTATGCACACTTAGTTTACTAATAAGCTGTAGTATGAGAGCAGCTGTACTGTCATGGTGTGCATGGAAGCACTGGGGCATTAGTTAAAAACAAGCAAACAAAATATGAAACTCTTTTCCTTTCAGCCCAACAGGCCATCTCCTTATTTCTCCGTGCTCCATCACACGTCATTTTAAGTCTTCTGTAGGTGATAGTTTTAAAAATAAGAATGTATGTAGGAATGTTACATGATGCCACAGTCTCTCAACCTTTGGCTGTACTTGTGCAAATACAAGTGTTGATACATAGTTCACATCTCAGCTATCATGGTCTGAAATACATTGAGAATCTTAGCCTTGTTTACTGTGTCATGTCACTCACAGTATATTATATCTAGAAGCCTGTGTTTTTGTATCTCTTAAAGGCCCTTAATCTAGTAGCAGTGAAATTTGTTTGGTAGTATGAGTGTAGGTTTTCACATATTTAATGATAGAGTTCATGCATTTGAAAGAAATCTATTTTGCAATATGTAGATTTACATCTTCAGTTAAATACATTGATGCAATAAGTAAATAGTCCCAATTCTATTGTTTTCTCAGCTATGACTTGATGGCCTTTAGTGAAATATAGAAACCGAAGCCAAGCAGTTGCAATAGTTCTTTATTTTAAATAAATGTTCATACAACGTATTTACCCCCACAATGTTTCATTTAGTAGTTAACAACATGTATCTCCTGGTAAGATATAGAGCAGTGGTCCCCAATTCCCGGGCCACGGCCCGGTGCCGGGCCGTGAAGGCCTCGGAGCTAGGCCGCGGCTCCCTCTTCCACCTCCCCACAGCGAGAAGCTCGCCAGGCTGCGAGCAAATCTGCCGCCGAAGTGGCCGATCAGCTTGCGGCCCAGCAAGCTTCTTGCTTTGGGAGGGGGCGGAAAGAGAAGCTTGCCGGGCCGCAAGCTAATCGGCTGCTTCGGCGGCTGATTTCCTTGCGGCCTGGAGGGGCAGGGAGAGGGAGCCGCGGCCGCTGGCATGCTGGCGGCGCAAGCGCAGACTTGCCGCACATGCGTGTTTGTATCCGGCGGGGGCGCAAACACGCACGCACGGCAAATCCGCGCATGTGCGTTTGCGCCGGGGCTGCCGCGCACGCGCGGGGCCCCGGGTCACCCTCTCTCCACACCCTGGCACAGCGGTCCACAGTCTGGCAAAGGTTGCGGACCACTGATTTAGAGGATCTGTCTTTCCAAATACGATCGGTCACTGCTTCTCACATGAAGTCCCTGTTTTTCAGTGGAGGACATCTGGGATTGGATTTTCCTACCACTTAGCCAGGGAGGCAGGTACAGCAAAAGTTCTTCCACTGTCTCTTTTGGTGGAACAGCCCCACCTCCACTTTTTCTCCTGCCTGAAATGGGAGAGCAGCTAGCTTGAGGGCTCTTATTCCCTCTATTCTATCTTCTATCAGTTCTTTATCCTTTCTCATATCACTTCTACCTATATATCTAACTCTCCTTCCTCTCTCTCATTCGGCTGCTCCCCAATGACTAGTAACCTCTTAGCTTCTCAGAGGGGTAAGTAAATCAATCTTAACACTGACCTTTTGGTGGCAGCCGTTTTAGCTCAGCCAAGAGCAATCTATGGAAGCTGCTAGCTATAGTTGAGAGGGAACAAGGTTGAGTCCTCTCAGTGATCTTGAGGTGCCCATTTTGGCTGGGGATGTGAGAAAATAGATCCAGCAGGCACTGCCCCTAATTAGCCTGCCCCAACTGTGGCAAAGAAAGAGCACTGGTGAATGTGCTGTGTGAAATGCTCCACTAATAAGTAGGGAGCCAGGACCAAACGATGCTGGTAGGTGCCTTCTCTAAGGCCATCCCAATCAAAAAGTACATGGAGTGAAATGCAGAGTCAGAAAAGCATGCCAAAAATGTACCAGTATCCAAGGCTCAATTCTGAGGTCTGAAGCCACTTGGTCGTTTTGTAGTGTTCCAAGGGCATCCAAAGCTTTCTCTAGTTAAGCAGGTGTTGTAATACAGACAGACACCAGCAACCCTGAGGTCTAAAGAAGTAATATAAGTGCCTCTGGGCCATTTAATTTGCTAGGAAGGAAAGAATTTCCAGTTAGGGTTGTGTGCGGCTGTGTCTGAATTGGCCGTTCCAGGCCAATTTGTACGCCTCCATGCTCAATGGGCCCTATTGGTCCACAGTGAAGCCAACTCTTGTTCCCTTTTCCTCCCCAAATATGAGGGACAAGGAAACTGGGAGTCAGATAAAGCTACTTCTTCACTAGCTAAAGCTTTACAATGAGGGGAACATGGTTGAGGGTTATAAAAATATTGATTAAATAAAAAGGTCTGGTCAACTAAGACAGTCTGGGGAGAGGAAAGAAGTAGCCCCTGAAGGAATCTGCACCTCCTCAGATGGAGATTGCATTATTTAGTGAGTTTAAATCACAAGATTAATGGGTGCATCAGAGAAGAACTGGTTTTTTATACCCTGTTTTTCTCCCCTGGTTCTAGGATTCCATCCTTGATGGGTGGTTCTCACTGCTGTTGCTAGGGAGGCAGGACTAAAACTACTTCCCATCTGCTCCAGTTTTTCTCCTGCCTTGCAGGAAGTGTGGTCATGTGAGCATTCGCTCTTCACCCTTTTTGCAATAGATAATTTAGAATTGTTATATTTCACTCTAATTCCTCATTCCCCCTTTCCCCCCCTTTCTTCTTAAGCAGGGGGGGGTTTAAGTCTTGTTAAGTGTAATAGTTTATAGCAGCGGTCCACAACCTTTTTGTGGTTGAGGACTGCCTCCGGGGGTGGGAAAGAGCTAGCGGCCTGGGCGCCGTGCATGCACGGCAGCTGCATGTAAATGCACATGTGCAGTTGCTGTGCATGCATGTTTGTGCTGGCAGGGAGTGCTAATGTGCATGTGCAGCAGTTCCACACATGCACGTTTGTGTCCGCCGGTGGCCACGCCTGCCTCTTCCCCTCCTCTCGCAGCGAGAAGCTAGCCGGGCCGTGACCGGTTTCATCTCTGAGTACATCTGAGAGCCAGTTTGGTGTAGTGGTTAGGAGTGCGGATTGGTAATCTGGCGAGCTGGGTTCGATTCTGCACTTCCCCACATGCAGCCAAGCTGGGTGACCTTGGGTTTGCCATGGCGCTGATAAAGCTGTTCTGACTGAGCAGTGATATCAGGGCTCTCCCAGCCTCACCCACCTCACAGGATGTCTGTTGTGGGAAGAGGAAAGGGAAGGCAACTGTAAGCCGCTTTGAGACTCCTTCGGGTAGAGAAAAGCAGCATATAAGGACCAGCTCTTCTTCCTCTTCCTCCCCCGCCCCTGAGGGCAGAAAACATCTAGGGCACCTTGAATGTTCAGGAAGATTCACTCAGCCACCAGGAAGACTCAGAGGTGGAATGGTCCTTGAACATCTGGGTGTTCCAGTTGATTTTGGAAGACTTCAGCAATCGTCTAGTGCAGTGGTCCCCAGCCCCCGGGCCGGGGACCGGTACTGCTCCGTGGATCAGTCAGTACCGGACCGCAGCTCCTCCTCGTCCTCCTCCCTGGCTGCTGCCTTGGAGGCTGCTCTGCCACTCTGCTGCCACCTCACCTTTGGTGCTCTCCAGTGGCTGCCATGGCTGTGGCTTCCCCTCGGTGTGGCGGCTGCTGCTGGCAGCGCCCCCCCCCCAGCGGGCGGCAGGAAGTCAGGGGTGCTGGCAGGAAAGCAAGTGGAGCAGGGGCTCAGGCAGCGGCAATGTCCCTCGGCAAAAGATTACCCCCCCCCGACCTCTGTAAAATTGTCAAGCGTAGACCGGTCCCCGTTGATAAAAAGGTTGGGGAACACTGCTTTAGATAGTTTCAGCTGGTAGCTGTTTCTATCTATCTTCAGTAGAACAACTAGAATTGAGCCCAGGAGCACCTTAGAGGTCAACAAGGTTTTTAGGGAATGAGCTTTCGAGAGCCGAAGCTCCTCCCTGATGAAGGGATCTTTGACTCTTGAAAGTGTATACCTTCAAATTCTTGGTGTTTAAGGTGTCATTGGTCTAGAATCTTACTATCAGTTTGGTGTAAAGGTTAGGAGTGAGGACTTCTAATCTGGCATGCCAGGTTCAATTCTGCACTCCCCCACATGCAGCCAGCTGGGTGACGTTGGGCTCACAACAGCACTGGTAAAGCTGTTCTGACCAAGCAGTGATATCAGGGCTCTCTCAGCCTCACCCACCTCACAGGGTGTCTGTTGTGGGGAGAGAAAAGGGAAGGCGACTGTAAGCCACTTTGAGCCTCCTTTGGGTAGAGAAAAGTGGCATATAAGAACCAACTCTTCTTCTATCATCTTCTAATGTCTGTTCCATCTTCAGTATTTCAATTTTCTTAATTGTACATCTTATTTTAGTTTTCTAATGATTACACCATAGCAGGTTAATCACAAAAGCAGTGTTGCTGCACAACTTCTACAATTCTGATCCAGCAGTTTTAGAAGTCCAACCACAAAATCTGTTTCTACACTTTGGAATCTTGTGGCACCTTAAAATCTTGACACACATTCCTGCAAAAGATTAATTGAGTAGAGCCCACAACATTTGGATTTTGCATATAGATATTTGTAATATTATGTGTTCTAATTCCATTGCATACCTCTGGCATTGCAAAGTGACTCATGCATTTATGACATCCATTCATTTATGACATCCTGGTTTCATGGAAGTTAACACAACGTGTTGAAGCTGCATTTTTCAAGAAATGACTTAGAAAATGTACGTGATCCAAAATGTTTTGGCTAGGGTGTTGATAAGCACCCCATGCAGTGTATTTCTGTATTGAGAGATTTTGATTGCCTTTTAGTATATTATTTATTTATTCAATTTGTATACCACTTCTCACTGAAGTGCTGGTTTTGAGCACTAAAGCCCATAATGGTTTGGGGCCAAGATATATGAAGAACCATCTGCTTCCATATTGTCCAGCCAGTTCTGGTCATTGAATACTTCTATGGGGACTGTGCTCTTTGTGCCTCTAATGAGTTAAGAAGAGGTGAGCTTTTTGAAGGTGGTGTGTGATGATTCTGGAATAGCTTCCCCCTACAGCAGTGGTCCCCAATCTTTTTTAGGCTGGGGACTGGCAGGGCAACTGCCCCGCCCATGCATCGCGCAGGCGCGGCCCCGCATGAACGATTTCGGCCGCGCATTCACGATGCTGGCCCTGATTCCCTCTTTTTTTTACTGTGGGGGGGGCAGGGAGAGGGAGAGGGAACCGCGGGGAGAGGGAACCGCGGCCCGGCGCCATGGCCTTTGCAGCCCGGCACCGGGCCACAGACCGCAGGTTGGGGACCACTGCCCTACAGGATGAAATTTCTATTTCACTTAGCATTAGTATATTGTTGATGTATTGTTCTGTTGTTGTCCTTGATTGGATGCTCTTGAGTTTAATGTGCATTTTATCTGCTAGGCATCCCTCCTTAATATCACCTTTTTCTCTAACTAAGATGGGATGTTTTGTCTGTATTCCAACCCCCCTTGTTAGAAGTTGTTTTTTTATATATCCTTGTTTTCACTATCTGCAATAATAAAGCAATAGTAAAGTAATAGTAAAGCAGCAGTGAAGTAATAGTAAAGTGGTAGTGAAGCAATAGTAAAGTGGTAGTGAAGCAATAGTAAAGTGGTAGTAAAGCATTAGTAAAGTGGTACTAAAGCAATAGTACAGCAGTGGTACAGCAATAGTAAAGTAATAGTAAAGAATTAGTGAAATAATTGTAAAGTGGCAGTAGTAAAGTGGCAGTCAAGTAGTAGTGAAATAATAGTAAGGTGGCAGTAAAGTGGTAGTAGTACTCAGAAAATGAAGCTGTGTGGCATTAATAGGAAAGTGGCATCCCTCCCTAACATCACCTTTTTCTCTAAGATGAGATGTTTTGTCTGTATTCCAAAACCCCTTGTTAGAAGTAGTTTTTTAAATATATCCTGCTTTTCACTATCTGAAATAGTAAAGCAGTAGCATAGTAAAGTGGTAGTAAAGCAATAGTAAAGTTGTTAAACAATAGTGAAGCATTAGTAAAGTAGTAGTAAAGTGGCATTAGTAACATGGCAGTAAAGTAGTAGTGGTATTAGTCAGTTAAAGCTGTGTAGTTTTAGCAGGAAAGTGCCATCTGCCCACCTCTTTCAATTTTGCAGTAATGGAGCAAGCTGTATGAATGAAGCTAAAGCTTGTATAGGGCAGACAGTAGGGGATAGATTTGGAACAATATTAGCTTTTTGTAGCAGCCCACTTGTACTACTAATCTTAAGCAGTAACTTTTGCATTGGGTGCATGATTTGCTGTTGAAGCTGGCTGCCACGATCTTGTTCCATTAACAACCCAATGAAAATAAATTTCAAAACTAATTATTGTAGGTCACTTAAAAGTTACCATTAATACTTTTTCTGTTCAGACAATTCAGAATCTCCAAGTTATTTGTATTCATTACAGGCATACATTTATTTCTAGTTGTAATGCTTATCTTTGATTTAGTGCTAGACTTTTAGCATTTGGTTTCAAAAGGCAAAGATGTCTTTCCAAGTCTGTTGGCTTAGTAACCAATATCATACACTGGGTGTGCTTACTCTAGTAGCTATTTATTTGTATATCTAAAAATGCAGAGCTGCCTTTCCTAATTGCCTTATTCTCCTTCCTGAGCTGCCTGTAGCTTTTGGACTTCTTATAGCAAGCTATCTTGAAACATGCTTTCTATTGCTGCCTCTGAAGATTGAGGTCATTGCGATGCTGGGAATATTTATCTATTAATACTGTGTAATTTCCGTGGTGATAGTTTACTTCTTGACAGGTATTATATGCAGGACTGGAATTTTGCAGTTGGCTAATCACGTGTGCTGAATTCAGTTTGCTGAGTACAGCTTTCCCCCAAAAGTTCCTTCCACTTTGAAAGGACAATATTGTTTCTGAAAATAACACTGAATCATAGCAGAGTATGAAATAATTAATACCCTCTAGATCAGTGGTCCCCAACCCCCAGGCCAGGGACTGGTACTGGTCTGTGGATCAGTTGGTCACAAATCTTGCTACTCAGGAATCAGATGTTTGATCTTTCTCCCTTGAAGTGCCCAATTACTTTAATTCAACAGCAAATGATTATGTTTTCTATTTGGAAGGCTGTTACCTTTTCTTGAGCAGAGGTGGTGAATTTTTTTTCATTATGCATTTGTTAAATTTTTTCATTTGTTAAAATCCAGTACAGGAGCAATCAGGAATACCCAGCATTACTATAGAGGTGCTTTTTGCCATGTTTGTTGATAGTTATAGTGAAGAAGAAGGCTGGGAGTAGCAGACTTCTAGGTTCTTTAGTGTGGTTAAAGGTTTGATTAGAGTTATTTGGAGTGCCGATGTTGAGGACACTACTTTTTTGGTGGAAACGTTTATTCATTTTATGACAAATATACATGTGTACTTTAAAATATCAGAATTAAAGATGTTCAATAAAGAAGAAATACTTGTCAGCTCTATTAAGGTCACAACACCAAAGACACTGTTGGAAGGATCTATTCTCTTCTGTTACCATAGTTCGGTTTCATACCGAAATTAGGATATAATTTCATGCCTTTAGACTGTAGGTTGGATCCAGAGATTGGTTTCTGCGGCCCAGAGGTCTTTTCCACTGGTGCCAGTGGGAGGAACAATTTTCACTGATTGTACCCTCCTCCTGCATACTTCGACTTTATATCCAGTGGAGCTGTCTCACACTGTTACTGTGCGTTGTTGGAACATTGTTGCTGCTAAAGTGAGTCTAAATTCAATTTAGGGAAGGTTTTTGCTGCAAGTTTTAAGTTTTTACACACAGCATGAAGAATCGTTTGGTGAAAATCCTAGGAACAATTTGGAATAGAGCATTGAAGACTGGAATATTGGAAGAGGCAGTTCACGATTAAGAGATTAAAATGTCTTCATAAATAAGACACACAGAATAACATGAGGCAAGCATATATAGCACCCAATATTAGAATATCTACAATAAGATAAAAATCCCAAACACCTACACAACTGTTTTGTGCTTTATGTGAATCAGAGACAGAAGTTTGGGGAGGGCTTGTAGCAGGGGAATTTTAAGTTAAGCCATGGGAAGAAATCTGTGCAAGCGTTCACAGAGAAGATGGCCGAGCCTAGCAAGGACGCTGGGTTCAGTGCTCACTGCTGACCAGAAACACTTCAGGATCCTATTACTGGGTACATTTGGGGAAGTTACTGAAACTCTGAAATTCTCACGGAGGAATATTAGGAGCAAAGGTCAGCTGGATTGAGGCGGTTCAGCCATGCTTGTTCTGTTAAATCTATCGGCCACCTTTGATTGGTTGACCATGAACTGCTGGCCCACCACCTAACCAGGACAGGGATATGGGGCACAGCTCTTATATGGTTACTAGTAATAAAGCCCGCTGTATGCTGAATACAGCGGGCGCTAGAAACTGACCTTGTCGGGTGGCGGCTCTCTCGGGCGGCTCTCTCGGGCGGCTGTCTTTTGGGGCAGGCGGCGGCTCTCTCGGGCAGGGAGCCCCCGGCAGCCGCGCTCCACGTGACAGCCGGGGGTTACTTCGGGTGGCGGCCTGATGCGGCGAGAGGCGCTTTGCAGTTGCTGGGGCTGGGAATCAGAGGGATCAATCGGCAGGCGCAAAGCGCCTGCCAATTGGTCCCTCCGATTGTCTGTCATGAGGAAGGGTCCAATCCGGACCCTTCCTCATCCCGGACACATCCCGCCCCAGAACGCCTTACTCTTTTATTTAGTCCGTGGCACCCGCGGCGCCATGGGCGGTGTTCAGATGCTCCTTTCTCCATAACCGGACCCAGAGGGTAGCTCTGGGGAGATTAGCTGTCACGCTCCTATCAACTCCCTTGTGGGGTTCCTCAGGGCGCAGTGCTTTCTCACACACTATTCAACATCTTTATATGCCCTGTGGCCCAGCTGGTGCGGAGTTTTGGGCTGGGTTGTCATCAATATGCTGATGACACCCAGCTCTATCTCCTCATGGACAGCTGCCTGGACTCCCCCCTGGATCCATTTGCCAGATGTTTGGAATCTGTGGCTGAATGGCTTAAGCAGAGTCGTCTGAAATTCAACTCCTCCAAGATGGAGGTCCTGTGGCTGGGAAATAGGAGGGCTGGACAGGAAGTGCACTTACCCTTTTTAATTGGGTTTTATTGGGGGTTTTAAATTGTGGATGATTGTAACCCGCCATTAGCCGGTTTCAGGAGTAGCGGGAAATAAAAATTGAAACAACAACAAAGCTTTGGGATTTGAGAGAGGTGGGGAATTCATATAAGCTTAACTGTCAGCTGACTTGTAGGCTGCACATGTGATTGGGGAGTTACCATGACACAGGAAGACTTCTAAATAAGGAAATGAAGGAAAGGCTAGCCCCCAGGTAGGTGAGTGAGAGGTGTTTTTAAAATGTTTAATGGTTTTTAAAATAACTGTTCTATGGTAAATGTTATAATGGCATTTATAAAGGTGGGTGTGATCTAGTCAGAGCTAGTCATTAACTCAAGTCTAATGGATATCAATGGGACAATGAGAAACATATGCTTTCTTATTTAAATAACGGGCCATGGTTGGGCTGGATAGTTGCAAGGATTAGTCATGCCTCTTTAAGGCTAAAACCATGCCTACAGTGTACATTCCTAATGTGCTAGAAGTCGAGCATGTTTGTTTTCATGTGTGGTACGGTTTAGAAAGATACAAGTTCTGAAAATGTCAGCTATTCATTCAGGGTTTTTGCATTCCTGAAATGGTTCTTAAAAGACAACGCCTTGATTATCTGACACTGGAGTAGATGTTTCATGCATTGAATTATTTCTGTGTGTCCTAGGGGGAAATAACAGTTATGCATGCACTTTAAAATATTATGCATAATGTATTATACTATACTCAATCTCTATACTGTAATGAACCTTTTATTTGTCCTGAGCCCAGTCTCATAAATGGCATAAAGGAGGGGCAGGAAAAGGAGTTAATAGGAGGGGCAGGAACTTATCATCTTGCAACACTTATTATTCCTTTCTATTTGGGATTTAAAATCTAACTTGGATTCAGTCATAGAGCTACTCTCTTTGCTGTTAAGCTTATGATGCAAGGAATGGTTGCAGCCATACACTATAGTTCTGTGTAGAATTGTTGTTGTTGTTATGTGCGAAGTCGTGTCCGACCCATCGCGACCCCATGGACAATGATCCTCCAGGCCTTCCTGTCCTCTACCATTCCCTGGAGTCCTTTTAAGTTTGCACCTACTGCTTCAGTGACTCCATCCAGCCACCTCATTCTCTGTCGTCCCCTTCTTCTTTTGCCCTCGATCGCTCCCAGCATTAGGCTCTTCTCCAGGGAGTCCTTCCTTCTCATGAGGTGGCCAAAGTATTTGAGTTTCATCTTCAGGATCTGGCCTTCTAAAGAGCAGTCAGGGCTGATCTCCTCTAGGACTGACCGGTTTGTTCGCCTTGCAGTCCAAGGGACTCGCAAGAGTCTTCTCCAGCACCAGAGTTCAAAAGCCTCAATTCTTTGACGCTCGGCCTTCCTTATGGTCCAACTTTCGCAGCCATACATTGCAACTGGGAATACCATAGCTTTGACTAAACGCACTTTTGTTGGTAGGGTGATGTCTCTGCTTTTTAGGATGCTGTCTAGATTTGCCATAGCTTTCCTCCCTAGGAGCAAGCGTCTTTTAATTTCTTTGCTGCAGTCCCCATCTGCAGTGATCTTGGAGCCGAGGAAAATAAAATCTGTCACTATCTCCATTTCTTCCCCATCTATTTGCCAGGAATTGAGAGGGCCGGCTGCCATGATCTTTGTTTTCTTGATGTTGAGTTTCAAGCCAACTTTTGCACTCTCCTCCTTCACCCGCATCAACAGGCTCTTTAGCTCCTCTTCACTTTCTGCCATTAGAGTGGTATCATCTGCATATCTGAGGTTGTTGATATTTCTCCCTGCAATCTTGATCCCAATTTGTGACTCCTCTAATCCCGCCTTTCTCATGATGTGCTCCGCATACAAGTTAAATAGGCAAGGCGACAGTATACAGCCTTGCCGAACTCCTTTCTCAATTTTGAACCAATCCGTGATTCCATGTTCAGTTCTCACTGTTGCTTCTTGACCTGCATATAAATTTCTCAAGAGACAAATAAGATGCTCTGGTATTCCCATCTCTTTAAGAACTTGCCACAATTTGTTGTGCTCCACACAATCAAAGGCTTTAGCATAGTCAATGAAGCAGAAGTAGATGTTCTTCTGGAACTCCCTAGCTTTTTCCATGATCCAGCGTATGTTGGCAATTTGATCTCTAGTTCCTCTACCTCTTCGAAATCCTGCCTGTACTTCTGGAAGTTCTCGGTCCACATATTGCTGGAGCCTAGCTTGTAGGATTTTGAGCATAACTTTGCTAGCATGAGAAATGAGTGCAATGGTGCGGTAGTTTGAACATTCTTTGGCATTGCCCTTCTTTGGGATTGGAATGTAAACTGACCTTTTCCAATCCTGTGGCCATTGCTGAGTTTTCCAAATTTGCTGGCATATTGAGTGTAGCACTTTTACTGCATCGTCCTTTAAGATTTTGAATAGTTCAACTGGAATGCTGTCACCACCACTAGCTTTATTGTTGCTCAGACTTCCTAAGGCCCATTTGACTTCACATTCCAGGATGTCTGGCTCCAGGTCAGTAACTACCCCACTGTGGTCATCAGGGATGTTAAGCTCGCTCTTGTATAGTTCTTCTGTATAATTTTGCCACCTTTGCTTAATCTCTTCTGCTTCTGTGAGGTCCCTACCATTTTGGTCCCTTATCATACCCATCTTTGCATGAAACGTTCTCTTCATATCTCCAATTTTCTTGAAAAGATCTCTGGTCCTCCCCATTCTATTGTTTTCTTCTATTTGTTTGCACTGTTCATTTAAGAAGGCATTCTTATCTCTTCTAGCTTTTCTCTGGAATTCTGCATTCAATTGGGTGTATCTTTCTCTTTCTCCCTTGCCTTTCACTTCCCTTCTCTCCTTAGCTATTTGTAAAGCTTCCTCAGACAGCCATTTTGATTTCTTGCATTTCTTTTTCTTTGGGATGGTTTTAGTTGCTACCTCTTGTACAATGTCGCGAACCTCCGTCCATAGTTCTTCAGGCACTCTGTCTATCAGATCTAATTCCTTAAATCTATTTGTCACCTCTACTGTATATTCGTCGGGGATATGATTTAGTTCGTACCTGAGTGGCCTAGTGCTTTTCCCTACTTTCTTCAATTTAAGCCTAAATTTTGCAACAAGAAGCTCATGATCTGAACCACAATCAGCTCCTGGTCTTGTTTTTATTGCCTGTATAGAACTTTTCCATCTTTGGCTGCAGAGTACATAGTCAATCTGATTTCTGTGTTGACCGTCTGGTGATGTCCATGTGTAGAGTCGTCTCTTGGGTTGTTGGAAAAGAGTGTTTGCTATGACCATTGTATTCTCTTGACAAAATTCTACCAGCCTGTGCCCTGCTTCATTTTGTACTCCAAGGCCAAACTTGCCTGTTATCCCAGTTATCTTTTGGCTTCCTACTTTAGCATTCCAATCCCCCATGATGATAAGCACATCATTTTTTGGCGTTGCTTCTATAAGGTGTTGTAGGGCTTCATAGAACTGATCAACTTCATCCTCTTCAGCAGCAGTGGTTGGGGCATAGACCTGGATCACTGTGATGTTGAATGGTTTGCCTTGGATTCGAACTGAGATCATTCTGTCATTTTGGGGATTGTATCCCAAGACTGCTTTTCCTACTCTCTTATTGATTATGAAGGCTACTCCATTTCTTCTGCGAATTACTCTGGCCTAATTACACAGAAGTCAGTGGTCTTAGATTGGGGTAACTTCATAGGACTGGAATATAGCATGCTCATGAAGCTCCCTTGCCTAAATAGGATTAACTTTATTGAAGGTTATAGTACAGTACGAAATATGCATAGTAGATGTATTCAAGTGTGGGAGTTTCTAAATTGCTGCTGGGTACCTACGAGCAGGAAAATTTGCACATAAGTAAAAACTCCAGCCTTCCATGTCAGGCAGCAAGTTTCCTTATCACGTCTGGGCAGACGAGTACCAATACAAACCCAGGGAATAGGGATATAACATAGATCAGGTGTCTCCACCCACACCCAGGCCTTTAGATCATTCTGGACGTGGATTAGACTACAAAATTTTTATCTTGGATAAAGTGCTGATCCAGAGGTACAGCGTATTAAAGCAGGCAGCGAATTATTTCCATTAAGTGGATCAATATCTGTTCCTTGTGCTACAATGCTTATAAACTCTTAGCATCTTTCCTACTGCAGTTCTGATTTTATAGCTCTTGTACAGGAATAGTTAAAATAATATGTTCCTCTTTGTTAATTTGACTAGATGAAAAAGAGTTAATAGGAGGGGCAGGAACTTTGTTACTCTAAAATGAACTTTCTGTATGCATTTATCTGCCAGCTGGAACAGTTTTTACTGCTTGGATCAAAAATCAGCAGCATTCTGTATCTCTTCCCCCCCTCAAATGTTATGTATGTATATATGTATGTATATATTTTTGCTTTGGATTACCAAGTGCACAAAAGTGAGAGTTATCCACATGCAACTAAATGGATTAGAACATTGAACAGGCAGTAGGAGAAACATAATAACATGCGTGGGTATTGTTCCTTTCCCTTTGCTCTTTTATACTCCCATGGTTACATTCCAGATGGTTATTTTTGATCGTATCTTGTTGGTAAAGGGGGGAAAATGTAAATTGTTGACAAAAATCCTCAGTGGGCAGCATTTTAAAATAATAATCCATCCTATTTAAATGTTCTTTGTCAATTGTAATGAAACCATAGTAATGGGAGGCAGGACTCCTACTGATTTGTGGTGGTGGTTCAAAGATAGGACTCCAGAATTAGTATTAGGTTGTTGAACGATTTAATACTAGAAATGAATAATCAACCCAACTAAAATTTAGAAAATTTGGCATGTCTCATTTGTGAAAATAGTTTGGTATGCTTAGAGATACAAATCCCTGGAGAGTAGAAGGGAGTAGGGAGCAATGAAAAATGTCAAGTCTCTTTTTTGTTTTAAACCATGATATGTCGATCTCATTAGCATGCCAAAATAGAAGATTTTTCTGTATTATTTCCTTACATCAGCTCTGTAATGGACTGGAATTACTTTGACCTTGAAAATCTAACACACAAAGATTATTTTTATAAGAAATATTTTCCTTTCAGCATTATCTGTAACCACTTCGCATCGCAGAGCGGTATAAATAAAACAGTAAGGGGTGGGGGGAGCTGTCCAGGATGGGGGGCAACGATTGGCCCTTGGCCCCGGACTGACCAGTTGGAAGGCGCAAAGCACCTCCCAACCTGCTCACCCCCCCCACATGGGCCAACTTCGCCCCACGGTGGCCATTTGTCTGCTGGCCACCGAGAGGCAGGCCCAGAGTCCCAGGGAACCTGGGCCGAGAGGGAGAGGCCTTTGTGGCTGGCCCATGAACTGGGGGCAAACCCTTCCCGCGGGGAAGCCCTTGCAGCTCCCCCACACACCCCCAAACCACCGACCCCTCCTCCCTCCTTCTCCCCCATCCTTCCCCCTCTGCCCTGTCCCCTTCCATGACACCCACCTTCCTTCGTTCTTTCGTTCTTTCGTTCTTTCGTTCCTTCGTTCTTTCGTTCCTTCGTTCCTTCGTTCTTTCGTTCCTTCGTTCCTTCGTTCCTTCGTTCCTTCGTTCCTTCGTTCCTTCCTTCCTTCCTTCCTTCCTTCCTTCCTTCCTTCCTTCCTTCCTTCCTTCCTTCCTCCCTCTCCCTCTCCCTCTCCCTCTCCCTCTCCCCCTTTCTCTATGTCTGCCTACCTGCCTGCCTTCCTTCCTTCCCTCTCTCCCTCCAAGGGGAGAGCCCTCCTGCACCCACCCACTGCCCGCTAGCACCCATTGTATTGTTCTTACAGCAGGCTTAACTACTAGTAATTGATATATGTCATTAATGGGTTTCATTTGGACCTCAATTTCTGAGTTGATTTCTGTCTGCTAAGCCTACTAATATGATTTTCCATTTGGTTTACCAAAAGGTTGTTGGTTTCCATTATTGACTGTTTTTTCCCTACTTTCCAACTGGAAAGAGGAGTATTTAGAACCTTCCTTAGGTTTGTAGCAGATCTATCTCTATCCTTGGGTTTATTTGTAATTGTGTTTGAATATTTTGTTTAAATATTTTTGTAAGTATTTCAGTTATTACTGTAGTAAGGTATACAGAATGCATTTCATACACTTTCGTACACATTTTGTTTTGATAAATCAGTATTGTAGATAAACTGGATCCTGCAATTCGCTTGTTCTAGGATGATGGACCCTTGTACATACATTGCAGATTTCCCCCACTTTCCCTTCTCCCAAGAAGTCTTTTCTGACCCTGGCAAAGATGATTCCAAAAGTTAGGACCACGGAGTAAAAGCCACAAAGGCCAGCAGGCTACAGAGGAGAAGGTAAAGGCAATGGAAATGGCCATTGTTTCCAAAATAGTATCTGGCTTGAAAATTTCCAAAATGTTTATCAAAGCTCTTGAAAATTTTGAAGATGATAGTTCTTATGATGCAAGAACTTTTCCTTCAAAGGGGAAAAAAATCCACAAACAAGAACTCTTTTTCTGTTAGATTCAAATCTTAGTAGCACTTTAAAGGCTAACAAGAATTTGGGTGTGTGAGCTTTTGAGAATCAAAGCATCTGCTGTCAGATGAACTTTGTCTCTTGGAAGGTCATGTTAGGACCCAATGGACTTAAATCTAGCTCTTCTGCTGCAGGCAACACAACTACTCTATGAAGCTGTCTTTTCCTATTGGTCATAATGATCTGCATGCTTGTTTTTTGTCCCAGGTTGCTGCTGTTCTAGCAGTGTTGGGGATGGGGCAGGGGCTGGGTTTTCACAGTATTTCCCAGTCAGTTGGGCTAAGTCATGTTTCTTCTGGGAAGCCAGTTATTTCCTCTCAGTTTAAATTTATGTGAAGAGAAAAACACTCCTGTTAGCTGAGTCAATTGTATTGTTTTGGAAATGGGGAGGTTTCACATTTTGCCATGTGGCAATTTCTTTGCAGCATAACTAGAATTATAGATCTGGAAGGGATCTCCAGGGTCATCTAGTCCAACCTCCCCTGCACAATGCAGGAAACCTGCCGATGCACAGTGACCTCAATTCCATGCCCATATGATGCCTCCCCCCCATAGAATCCCTGGCCAATCTGGCCGGGTGAAATTCACCTTCTGACCACGAAGTGGCAATCAGCATTCCCCTGGGCCTGCAATAAAGAACCGCAGAGCAAAGCACTGACACAACCTTCCCTGTCCTCCCACTCATAATCTGCCTAAGTTCGCAGAATGAGCCTTTCTGTGAATTTTTCACATAGGAAATTCCATAAATTACTCATTTGGTGTTACAATTTACATATGATTGATATAAAATGTATTCTTATCAAAATAATCCTGAAATCTAAGACTTAAAGCACAAACAGAGCATCTCCCACATGCATGATTTCTAATAGGAAGGGCTGTACCATCTAATCCTATTTGTTGCTGAAGAGGATCTAAGTTGGTTTCTGGCCAGTATATCTCTTAAATTTCTCTGGGGCAGCTGAAAACAACTCTGCTCCACCCTCTATATCAGTGGTCCCCAACCTTTTTACCACTGGCGACCGGTCAACGCTTGACAATTTTACTGAAGCCGGGGGGGGGGGGTAGTTTCTACCTAGGGACATCCCCGCCACCGCCTGAGCCCCTGCTCCACTTGCTTTCCCACCGGCACCCCTGACTTCCCGCCGCCCACTGGGGGGCGCTGCCAGCAGCAGTTGTGCAGTGCTATGCCGAGGGGGAGCCCCAGCCACGGCGGCCACTGGAGAGCACCAAAGGTGAGCTGGTGGCAGAGTGGCAGAGTGGCAGGGCAGCCCCGAGGCAGCAGCCAGGGAGGAGGACGAGGAGGAGCCATGGCCCAGTACCAACTGATCCACGGACCGGTCCCCGTCCCCTGACCGGGGGTTGGGAACCACTGCTCTATATGACATCCTTTTAAGTACTTGAAGATGGTTATCATATCACCTCTCAGTCATCTTATCTCCAGGGTAAACAGGCCAAGTTCCCTCAACCTTTCCTTATATGACTGGGCCTACAAACCCCTCACCAGCTTTGTTACCCTTCTCTGGACACATTCTGTATAGGCATTAGGGTTGGATGCTTCGGCATCAAAAGTGGCCGTTCGCGCCCGAAGTAGCCAGCACCGAGTCATGAGGGGAGGGAGGCACAGTTGGTGGCACACCAGTTGGCGCACACACGCAGGCACAGAGCTCTATGCCTGAGTATGTGCGGCTACTGGTGCGCCGCTGCCCGCACCTCGTCCCCCCCCCCCCCGCGACGTGGAGCTGCCTCCTTTGGGCGTGAATGGCCACTTTTGATGCCGAAACGCCCAACCCTAATGGTGATTTTGTTCATTTGCATTAATTACTTTCAAAAGAATGCTTATTCAAATGAGTTTCCTCATAATCCATTCATAGTCCAACACAGCTAATCAGAGTCCAACCAGAGCCCAAGGGCCCTCCACCATTCACTGCACTAACAGAAAAAAACAGAATCACAATGCAGAAAAGCTGAGTTACCGATTGTTAAATGTTAAATTATGAACTGTGTTATCCAATAAAAGTTCCCATTGTTAAAGATGTTATTATATCTCTAAGTCAAGATGTTTATTGTATTGCATTGTACTATGAAAGTTCCTAATGTGAACTGCCCTGAACCAAAAAGGAGGGCAGTATATAAATACAATATATAAAATAAATAAAATGTGTAGTTTGTATATTATTTAAATGGTCTTAAAGGTAGATCATGGCTAGCAAGGCAGTGCATTTACCTTAGCAATAGGAGTTTGTTCATTATCCAAGTAAATATTTTTAGTTCTTCCTGCAAGCGAGTGTATGTTTTTCCAGAAGATAAAAAAATGTTGGTGAAATTGTCCTTCCCCAATCTACTTTTGAGCTTAGCTTTAAAGTTCTGTAGGCGAAAAATCCATCCGTTGCTGTTCTAAGATCTGCAGTCCAATTAGTCAGAATTTGCTATTCTGATCATTCATGTCACAAGTAGTGTGGCAAGTTCAAAGTTCATAAACCTCTTTCCTGACCTCCTAACTCTATTTCTTAGCTTCTATTGCAGCAGGCTGCTCATGAAGGAAATCAAGCATTTCTGTTGTAAATTGGTATTGTGAAACTTTCCAAGTTGTTCCTCTGGAGCTCTTTTGTTTCATCTTACCATTCCCCACCTTTCTGTTAGTATTCTATCCGTTCCTTTTGAGTTGTTCAGGGGATCAGCTCCTGTATCCGTGTATGTGAATGCGTATATCAGGAATATATCAGGAATCTGAAAGGCCACGAGAAGCACCATTACTAGAACACTCACAGCAGATGAATAACATATCATTTAACCCCAAGGGTCCAGTGCCTGGAGACAGCATCCTACCAGTCTCTTTAGATGAAGCTGTTACTCTTGCTGGATCAAGTCAGGGCAGTTGTTGAAGCCTTTGGCTATTGTAGCTATTATGTTTAAGATGTGGGTTTTCCACAGAGACTTCTCATCTTCATAAGCAAGAAATATTTTTTCCTGTATTAGTGTTGAGGTATTGGTCCTGAATTATTTTTATTGAATCTGAACACTTCTTTGTCACTATTAGTGCCATCCTAATGTCTCTGACTGCATGCCTGTGGATATAGAGGGGGGTACGTTTGCTTAAGATGGCACTACATTGCTGTAAAAGTTTCCCTTAGCTTTTGTTTGGATTCGGCACACCAGTGTTTGTAGTTATTTTCACCTTGGGGATCAGATCAACCTGTCTTTGTCTTGCACCTTATGCCATACCTTTCTTTCTGTTTCCAGAAGGTTTCGTAGTCAGAGATAGATCATGCATTTTTCACCTGTGATTTCATGTCGACTCTTTTAGCTATTGGCCCTTGCATGATTGCTCAAGATCATATTTCCTTTAAAAGCAGTCTTTTCCCTTCCAGGGCTTTGTTTGGATTGACATTTGAGCTTTCACTGCCTCCATCATATTTCAGAATCTGCAAGGTTGTTTAGTTAAAGGTATTATCTCAAGGCATCTGCAATATGGAGAAGTTTGTAGTATAGTTGAAACATAACATAGGTCTGGAGTTTGCAGAAGATTTACAGTAAAGGAAGAATTTTGATTAGCAGAGTGTCTTCCCTGCATTTGTGACCTTGCATTTTATGGTTATCACTTATGCTTAAAGAAAAATAACAGTGACTTCTGTTTTACTGTTTTGGGTAATTTGAGAGTACTGTGATTTCACTTTTGCCATCCAATCAGTTGCCTAAGTTAGCGATCCCCAACCTGTGGGCCGCAGACCTCATATTGTCCTTTGACTAATTGGACGTGGGCCCCGAAGGACGCCTTCTCCCCCCCGGCCCTTTACTTCACCCCCCCGACCCTTTACAACACACTTCGGGTGTCATTGTCTCCCATCACTCCCAGATGGGACTATCTCGTTGCAGAGAAACAAGCTCAGGGTTCCCATTGATTTGTCATTGTCATGAGTTAAAATTTCCATGAAAATAAAATGTTCCTTATGTTCATTTTTGTGGCGTGTCTGTATCTTATTTTGAAGGGATGTTTAAACATTACCATAGCGATCAGAGAGCGTTAGGGCGGTGGTTGAGAGTAGAGGAGTAAACTACCCCCCCACCGGGCCTCAGTAAAAGGCGTTGAGTGGTCCTCGGTGATAAAAAGGTTGGGGACCACTGGCCTAAGTGACATCTATTGATTTTTTTACAGTATGCACAGAGACATGCAGCCAATAGGGATAATCCAATAAAATACCTTTGCACGTATAATTAGGGCTTCCTAGTTACCATCTGTTGTTGGAGAAAGAGCCCTTTCTGCAAATATAGTTTTATCTGCCATAGTGGATAGTGGGAACCGAATGTGCATGCTGGCTCTGGATCATAGCTGCTGTGGGATTATGATTATACACTGAATGGTTAATGTTACCTTATGCACCAGGACCCCGGCATACATTTTCGCAGCTTCATTAGCATGTGGAATACAATGTGTAGCTTATGTTTTGGTATTTAGAATATGCAACTGAAACATTTTTAAAGCATTGATCACTGTGTAGTGCCCAAGAGCACACATGAAATTAGCACCTTACTTGTCAGCACCTGACCTGACTGCTGTGATCCATGCAATGGTCATCTCCAGATAAGACTACTGCCATTCACTCTGTGCAGGGCTACCCTTGTATCTGACTTGGAAACTTCCAACTAGTCCAAAATGCGATAGCTAGACTCTTCACAGAAATCAGGTCCAACTCATATCCAACCAGTACACTTCCACTTGCATTGGCTCCAAATTGAAGACTGAATCAAGTTAAAATTCTGGTTTTCGCCTTTAAAGCCCTGGGGTTGTTCCCGGCTCCAGGGAAGCGCACCTGGCCTCGACTAGGGCCAGGACCTTTTCGGTCCTGGCCCCTACCTGGTGGAACAAGCTCCCAGGAGATCTGCGGGCCCTGCCTGAACTTCCAGCATGCCGCAGGGCCTGCATAATGGAGTTATTCTGCCAGGTTTATGGTTGAGGCCAGGGCATACTGGCCTCAAACTGGCCTCAAACTGAAGAAGATCAGTTTGGGGTCTCCCCCGGTGTTAGGCATTAGTTAGGCCATTACCATCTTGGCCCCTCTTTCCACCCTCACTTGAGGTAGTTGTGGGCTGGATTATTGTGAAATTCTGCCGTGTTTGTGCCAGTTTGTATTTGTTTTTTGTCCTGTTTTAATGGGGTTTTATTGGTTTTTTTTATTGGACATTTTATAACCCACCATGAGCCGGTCTCGGGAGTGGCGACAAATAAATAAATAGATAAACAATCAAACAAATAATAAATGGTATGGGACCTTCTTACCTTAGGATTGTCATTACACCCCTCAAAGACAATTTCAATTGAGCACTCAGAACTTGCTCAGCGTCCCTGACCCCAGAGAAATAAAACTGGCCTCAACCAGAGCCAGAGCCTCCTCATCCCTGGTGCCAGCCTGGTGGAACGCTCTTTCGCATGAGATCGGGGCCCTGTGGGGTTTAAAACTGTTGTGCAGGGGGTGTAAAACATAAGTGTTCCACCAGGCTTATGGTTGATGGATAAACATATACCATTAATAAACTTGACCTTCCTACGCAAATGAAGAATGCCTGGACATGATCTCAGATAACTGAGTATGCTCTCGATAGTATGAGCACTTTATTCTCCTTCCTCTCTGAATAGAGGAAAGGCAGGTATTAATTTTAAATGTTAGAATTTTAATTTGTTGTAAAATGTAACAGTTCTAAGCTGCCCATGGGCTAGGGTAGCATATAAATTTGAGAAATAAATAAAATAAAGCATCTCATGCCCCTTCATATTATGAGCAATTTTGCTTGTGTGTGTATGTCACATCCGAATGCAGTCCCTGTGTCTCCTCTCTGACCAAGAGGTTAGGCACTTTTTAAAATTAATTAAATAAAAGATTAGATACTTATGCAATGCTAGAAAAAATATGTAATAGTCCTCAAGAAGGCCTATCAGGTTCTCTCCCTATTAATTCTTAGGCACGTGGTAAAAAAACTTGCAAAAGCATCTGATTCATTTTAAAAAATGCTAGTGGCTTTAAGCTTTTAAAAAAAGAAATAATATATGATGCAAGCCACTTAGGTAGATAGCTTCAAGCTTAAAAGGCAGGAGAATACAAAAGAAGTAAATCTGCTGGATCAGACAACTGGTCTTTATCACTAACAGGGTGATACAAACAGACCATGGATACTTACATGTAAGACAAGATAAAGATATCCCGCGGTTGGTCCTCAGAATGTGGTAATCACTTGTATTTTTACTGTAATAATGACAGTACAGAATAGAGCATCAATATTTAATCATTTCCCAGCTGTTCAGTTGTGTTGAGGTGGAGGATTTCTGCCCACCATATGCCATTTGCTAATGAAAAATGAATAATGCTAGAAACTTCTGGGGATGCATGATATGCTGTATTCCAGTAGCATCATCTTGCTCCACAGATGACAGTAGGAACAGTCATGTACCTGTATGCTATGAAAATATTCTGCTGATGTCTGAAGAACTGCTGTTCTTAAAGGTGCAGGAATAGATCAGTCTGGTTTCTCGGTCAGTTGGCAACCGTAGAATCTAATTTGAAACACTGAGGATTCTAAATATGTAAAAGAGGGAATTTCAGCAGGTTCGGCATTTCTTCGGTCTGCATGCTGAGCTTCCACCTGCTGAAATTCTTTTTTCTACGCAGCTGCTTTCAGAAGCTCTGCATAAGTACATGAGGGTGCAGGCCTCCGAAACCAGAATGGAACGTCGTTCCTTAATTCACTTTGCTTGATACTCTTGCCAATTCCTGTTCTCAGCACTTGAAGGGTTGATGTATCTATGGCTTTTCCCTTCTTGATTGTGGTTAAGAAAGAAGGAGAAGAATGTATTTCTAGCAAATGATACATTGTTTATGTTGTTTATTTTAAGGGATGGTGGTCTGGTAGAATAGACCAGATAGAGGCCAGATGTCCATACAGTTCATCACATCTGATTCAAGAATCTTAAGAGTGGGACTCCAGAGGCAAAGGGGATGATAAATATAGAGAACAGCAGGTGTCCATTAAACATCAAGTTATTTATTACAGAAATACGGTATAAAAGAGGAATCCAGTGGTTGTCATCATTTCCACACCAGATTTCAGTTCTTAATATCTTATAAACCCATCCCCTGGCTGGGGATTTTCCCTGATGGGAGGTAGTCAGCGATTTCCATTTTCTCATTTGCTTGCATAGTTAGTATTTAATGTCTGTCATCTTTCCATTGCCTGCTTCAGACACCTGTATTTTCCCCCTCAGTCTAGGCTTCTGGCACATAATCCTATAGGTTGTCAGGCAGAGACCTTGTGTACACATAAAAGTGTTATTTTTGTTAAATTCCTTATTACTTTGCCAATTGTAAGGAAAGAAAGTACTTGATACATCTAGCTATGCCAAGTTTTCTCTCTCATTTTTTCCTTAGGAAAATGCATTAGCGTTCCACCATCATTATTATAGTTGTAAGTAAATGTTGTTAGTCATTCAGACTACAAGAAAACCACAAAGCCATATAAATATAATTGTAAAACACAATACAATTAAAACATGTCATTATTTGTGAACAAGGGAAAGACATTTATTTATCTATTACATTTGTATACTGCTCTTCCCCTAAGGGTGGTTCTTACTGAAGAATTATGTATTTTAATGGAAGCGGCACAAAACCTGGCAACCTGTATTGTTACCTGAGTGCTCTGATCACTTAACAACTTCGTCCAATTTGTATTGAATGCAGTGGCCATAAATAATTATTTGATCTATTCACGAGAACATAATTCTAGCTATGTGCCTGTGATCTGAAGCCTTCTCTTAAATCTTCTGTCTTTTGGAAAGTGATTGGATCACCCACTTGTGTACATATTCCACAGTCCACCTTAGTATGGCGGGCATTCATTCATTCATTCATTCATTCATTCATTCATTCATTCATTCATTCATTCATTCATTCATTCATTCATTCCTAGGCTGCCTTTCCAGAGACCTGTTTTCTGTCTCTTATCTGTTGGGCAGCTGAGTGATTATAGTGAACTGTGAAGTCTGCACAGAAGATTATCGGATTCTATCACAAAGGAGATGTACTTTTCAGAACAAAGCCAATGCTTGCTATACATGAAGGATTAGAATTAGCAAGACTGCTTCCACATGCATGTTAGCTGAAACCTGCTAGGATCTGTACCCTAGCCTTTTCTGGGATCTACCTCCAGGATCCGACAAGGTACCATTATCTTGATTCCAAGAGTCTGCAGCGCTACCTATTGCAAGCATAATTTCAGATTGCAACCAGGCTGTGAACTGCACGGAGCTTTTATTCCAATCCCAGGTCGATTCAGTCCCTGCCCTCTACACAGAATGCGATTTCCGTTTGGATTTGGGGTGATTTAAATTTTCCTTCTGCAGCAAGAAGGATTGATCCGGAGTGACCCTACCTTTATTGTGCAATATCTTAGAGTGCTTTTAATCCTCAATATATTTAAAAATTGCATTCTTTTCATAGCATCATAGAATCATAGAGTTGGAAGGGCCCATTCAGGCCATCTAGTCCAACCCCCTGCTCAACGCAGGATCAGCCCTAAGCATCCTAAAGCATCCAAGAAAAGTGTGTATCCAACCTTTGCTTGAAGACTGCTAGTGAGGGGGAGCTCACCACCTCCTTAGGCAACCTATTCCACTACTACTCTGAACTACTCTGACTGTGAAATTTTTTTTCCTGATATCAAGCCTATATCGTTGTACTTATAGTTTAAACCCATTACTGCGTGTCCTTTCCTCTGCAGCCAACGAAAACAGCATCCTGCCCTCCTCCAAGTGACAACCTTTCAAATACTTAAAGAGGGCTATAATGTCCCCTCTCAACCTCCTTTTCTCCAGGCTGAACATTCCCAAGTCCCTCAACCTTTCTTCATAGGGCTTGGTCCCTTGGCCCCAGATCATCTTCGTCGCTCTCCTCTGTACCCTTTCAATTTTATCAACGTCCTTCTTGAAGTGAGGCCTCCAGAACTGCCCACAGTACTCCAGGTGTGGTTTGACCAGTGCCGTATACAATGGGACTATGACATCTTGTGATTTTGATGTGATGCCCCTGTTGATACAGCCCAAAATGGCATTTTCCTTTTTTACCGCTGCATCACACTGCCTGCTCATGTTTAGTTTACAATCCACAAGTACCCCAAGGTCTCGTTCACACACAGTGTTACCTAGAAGCGTATCCCCCATTCAGTAGGCATGCTTTTCATTTTTCTGACCCAGATGCAGAACTTTACACTTATCTTTATTAAATTGCATCTTGTTCTCATTTGCCCATTTTTCCATTGTGTTCAGATCTTGTTGAACTCTGTCTCTATCTTCTGAAGTATTTGCCAGTCCTCCCAATTTGGTGTCATCTGCAAACTTGATGAGTAGTCCCTCCACTCCCTCATCTAGATCATTAATAAATATATTAAAAAGTACCGGGCCGAGCCCTGAGCCCTGAGGTACCCGCTACTCACCTCTCTCCAGTCTGATGAAACACCATTGACAACAATCCTTTGAGTGCGGTTCTCTAACCAATTTCCTATCCACTTATCCATCAGAACATCATGGGGAACCTTATCAAAAGCTTTACTAAAATCTAAGTAAATGACATCAACCGAATTTCCACGATCCTGCAAACCTGTTACTTGGTCAAAAAAGGAAACCAGGTTGGTCTGACAGGACCTGTTGGAGACAAATCCATGCTCACTTCCTTGGATCACCAAATTGCCCTCCAGATGTTTGCAGATCGCTCCCTTTAATATCTGCTCCATTATCTTCCCCACAGCAGAGGTCAGACTCACTGGTCTGTAGTTTCCCGGGTCATCCTTCCTCCCTTTTTTGAAGATCGGAATAACGTTTGCTCTCTTCCAGTACTCCGGGACATCTCCAGTCCTTAAGGAGGTCCCGAAGATGATGGACAAGGGCTGTGCAAGTTTTCTGGAAAGTTCTTTAAGCACTCTCGGGTGTATTTCATCCGGCCCAGGGGATTTGAACTCATCCAGTGCAGCTAAATGCCTCTCGACAACCTCTCTATCCATGTTAACCTGCCACCCAGACACTATCCTTTGGCTACTGCCATCCCTAGATGTGCCTAAACCCTTTGACCAGTGGGGAAAAAAAGATGTATAATAGGCCTCTTGAGCCTCTTGTGGCGCAGAGTGGTAAGGCAGCCGCCTGAAAGCTTTGCTCATGAGGTTGGGAGTTCGATCCCAGCAGCCGGCTCAAGGTTGACTCAGCCTTCCATCCTTCCGAGGTCGGTAAAATGAGTACCCAGCTTGCTGCTGGGGGGTAAACGGTCATGACTGGGGAAGGCACTGGCAAACCACCCCGTATTGAGTCTGCCATGAAAACGCTGGAGGGCGTCACCCCAAGGGTCAGACATGACTCGGTGCTTGCACAGGGGATACCTTTACCTTTAATAGGCACTAAGCCTTTCTGCTTTCTCTGCATCTTTCGTTAGAGTTTGTCCATCCGCACCCAACAGTGGGCCTATTGCCTCCTTTACTTTACATTTGCTCCTCACATAACTGAAAAATCTTGAACTGAAAAATTTTTCCTTTTACAATGGGCTTCCCTGGCCAATCTTAGCTCACTCTCAGCTTTGGCCTTTCTGATGAAAATCACTTTGTGACTTGCTGAGGGATAACTTCTAGCGCCCTGTCATGTTTAATTTAAGATAATGCTCAGTCAGCAAGGAAGGAGCTATTTGGCTGCATCTTGAGCCAACTACTCACATTCTTTTTCTTTTATTAACCCCCCCGCAGTGGATCTACTAGAGGTTTTCAATAAGAAAATGCATATTGCTTAGATATTTGAAGTGTATGCTCGAGTCTCACCACCACAGACATACAGAGGAATAAATTCTCTTTAGTATTTTACAAATTAAACAAGCTTGCCATGAGATTTTGGTTTGTGTAAACTTGTACAAGGCAAATATTTCTTTACACGCTTCCTGTGAAAACATTGGTGAAAGACTGCAGTAGATACAGCGTGCTTAGCACTGAGTTACTGAGAGGATCTCATAGGAATTACTGGCAGTGTTGAAGTTGCAGTCCAATAAATGAGTATTAAGTATGGCTGTTTAATACATAATTGTCATCACATTGTCAACTGAGAATAATCCTGTTCCTAGTGAAACCATTGCATACTGGGGCTGTCACCATTTTCAGGAGCATCAGGCTGCCTATCTATTGTATTATCTGAGGGAAAAATCAGTACTATATACATCATTCAGTAAATTTTCCCTGGGCAGTAACAGTCTTATAATGTTGACTCTAAATTTTATATTATAGCGTGTATAACTTTTCTCTTTTTTTGTGTTAAATTGTAGTGATCTTACGGCATCCCCGTGGGGTTTTCTAGTCAAGAGGTGTTCAGGCGTTGTTTGTCATTACCTTTTTTCATAACAAACCTAGGGTTTCCTTGGTGGTCTCCCATCAAATACTCAGGAGTAAATTCTACTAAAAGCAATTGTGCTTACTGTTTGGTAAATGTGTCCAGGATTGTGCCTTTGTTACAAAACCCTGAAGAGTTCTATAATTAGTACACTCTAACTTGCTCGTGGTCTCTTGCCCTAAAGAAGTGTACTTGGCTTCAACCAGAGCCAGGGCGTTCTTGGCCTTGGCTCCAGCCTGGTAGAATGAGCTGCCAGCAGAGATCAAGGGGTTGTCAAGGTTCCAAAGGGCATACAAGACAGCACTCTTCCACCAAATGTTTGGTTGAGGCCAATACAGTGCGCACAAAACATCAACACAGGCCTTCCTCCCTACCTCTCCCTCTATCACTACTATCATAATTTAGATCTGAAAATTTAGTTTAGTGGGATAAGGTGGAGCAATTTCAACTGAATTAAATTTTTACATATTCATGTTTTATTGTTTTTAATTTATATGTTTGGATCCTTAATTGTTGTTAGCCATCCCAAGACTTCGTAAGAGGGCTACCAATGAATGAATGAACAAATGAATAAATGAATGAAAAAAGTAGTTTTTCGCATTAATTACAGAGCATCCAGGTCAGGAGCTGGAAACCTTAGGGCAAAATCCAACCTCCTCAGTTGCATTAACTAGTCCCAATTGCTGACATTCTGGAGGAAAGAGAAATCTGTGGAAGCAGTAGGACAATTTATAATTTTCAAGTATGTAGAAAGAAAGCATGGTGACATTAGAGTCTTGCATTCTTCATTCTCCCATAGGTGCACACACAGACATTAAAGGAAATTCCCATTTTTGTACTTAATTAATAATAAGTTCTCTATGTAGTTAATTTCATGCTCTGTTTAAGTTCAAAGAGATGAATAATGCATTAAGCACATTTTTACAGATGAGTTATCTGAATAGACATATTTTTCAGGAGGATTCTCATAGTGCTGACAGAAATAGTCTTGTATCAACTCTGGGTCTCAGTTGGACCAAACTCTGCAAATGATTGTTAAGTACTACCTTTCCACTAGGATAGTGACATTCAGTGGCTTAGGAGCTACATGGGGCTGTTTGACATGCCACCCATGGCTCTTCTATGTGCTGTTCCACAATGTGGCACCTGCCATATGTTCTAGGAATGAGAATTGTGTCATTGGCCTATAGAGCTTGTGGTTGGCAATTGCCTCCCATCTTGAAACAGCTGCTCCTGAAAGGATGAGAAGATGGATAAGTACTATCTGAAAATGGCCTGGAGGAAAGGCAGGATTCTGTCCCCAGCAACAGTTCAAGTTGATAAAGACTACTTGTGATCTTTAAAATGACATTCTAGTAGCTGGTATGTGACTACAGTGTAAACAAGTTGTGTTCTGGAAATCCAGAGGCATCTACTGACCAAATGTGTTGTGTATTTTGGTCCTCAAGCTGCTTATATTCTGTTGATCAACAAATGCCACATTTCCAGTGATTAATATGTTGTATAATTATAGGGACACTTGTCCTCATCTACATTGTGTAATCTGCTAGAAGACTGTCAGCTAAGAGGTTTTCCTGTTTAATTAAATTAATTTTCAAGTTATTGGAAAAAGTCCTAGATTTGAAATGATATTGGACTAGAAGATGTTACGGCATCTGGAAAATAATTTATAGGATACAGTATAATAGATCCAAGGATTTCAAATTTTCAGTCTCCAGTGACTGATTTACGTCCTACTTGCAGTATAGCAATGAAATCCACACAGTCTCTTGATCAATAGCCATTTTCATTATAGCTCTAAATGTAGTAACAGCAGATGTAATGCCCTCAGAATACTGCAAAGCCATAAATACTGTTCCTCTTCATGCTCCCCATTCCAAAAGTATCTTGAGTTCTGTGGTCAGAATCCTAGTGTACTTGGATTCAATATAAAACTTGCCTATCAGATGTGATGATGTAAATCAGCTTAATTGGAATAATTTACTTCAGATATAGCATTTAGCTTGTTGAGTTTAGAAATGTTGCCTGGGCTTGGCAGTTCTGGAGAATTGTGACATGACAGAAATAGAGACACTGGGGAACATCAACAATACTGGGATTATGGGAGTAAATGGGAGAATTTGGACTGTGAGGTGAAGTAGAATATGTTGAAAATCTAGTGTTGCCAGTCTCCAGATGAAACTGGAAGCTCTCTCAGAATTACAACTGATTTCCAGACTACACAGTTCAGGTCTCATGGACAGAATGGAAACTTTGGAGGGTGAATGCTATGGCATTGCGTCTCTGCTGAGCTCCCTCCCCAAATTCCATCCTGAGTCTTGGCCCCAAATATCCAGGAATTTCCTAACCCAGAGTCAGCAGCCCTGGTTGAGGCATTCTGAAGAGTTATTGTCGTAGGACTTCATGGGAGTCCTGCTAAAGGATATGTGGAAAAATTGCTTGTTATTTCCATGTGATTTCACTAAAAGATGAATCCATTCTAATTAGAATGAGAAATGTAAATATATGAATACTAGTGGCTTCCTTTTCTATAACCACGTTTTTGGGGAATCAAATTTATTTCTAGTGAAAGAGATAGCAGACAACTATGTGACCACCTTGTTCTGAGTTTACATGTGTCATTGGCTTTAAGACCAAAAAGTGTTTGTACACACATAGGTGGGAGAGATTGTCTTTGGCTAGTGGCAGTAGAATTTTCTATCTCCCCCCACCCCCAAGTGTTCTTCTGAATTTCAGGGGGGAAATAATCAAGAAATGTAGAACTGGAAAAAACCTTCAGTTTCCATTAACAGAATATCTCAGTTTAACAAATGCATTTCAAACTCTTTTGGCTTTTTATTTCTATTCCCCAAATCAACACTTATAGGCCTGTTAGATTAGGTAGAAGGGAAAAAATCCGCCCAACTCTCAAAAAGTCATGCATTAATTTTTATTAGGATCAGTCAAGCCAGCATGGTATAGTGTTTAGGAGCAGCAGCTTCTACCTTGGGCTAGTCACAGCCCCAATAGTGCTGTTCTGACCAAGCAGTCCTGACAAAAGCTCTCTTAGCCTCACCTCCCTGACAGGGTATCTGTTGGGGGGGGGGGAGAGAGGAAGGGAAGGCAATTGTAAGCTGCTTTGAGACTCCCCTCTTCTTCCTCCTCCAAAACAGAGAGCAAGTTTTCTGATTAACTGCCAATGTTTATATTCTTGAAGGTAGAAAGCCATTTGTGAAGGACCTGATTTACAAGTTTCTCCTGTTCTTTCTTGTTGGCTTTCTGGGAATGGGAACCATAAAAACCCAACCGGTGACAGTTCTAGGGTTGTGCGCTTTGGCTGCCGAAACGGCCATTCGAACCTGAAGCAGCTAGCGGTGCGGGGGGAGCATGCAACCCGGCACCCGCACACAGGTGCAGAGCTCTGTGCCTGTGTGCATGTGCTGATTGGCGCGCTGACGCTGGTGCCATCCCTCCCCCCGCGCCATGGCGCTGGCTGCTTTGGGCTCGAATGGCCGTTTTGGCAGCCAAAGCGCACAACCCTAGTTAGGACCTTCAAGGGTTGAATATCTGTATAAATGTTAAAATAATATTACTTTATTGTGCATTAAAAAAAAGATTTAGGAATTAAAAACAGCTCATAGGCTATTGCAAAACTGTGTGCTATGCACTATATGAACCGGTAGACTGATGCGTTTCGACACTTATAGGACATTCTTCAAAGGTCTAGTTTTAACACTTATAAAATACGTCTAAAGGTAAAGGTATCCCCTGTGCAAGCACCAAGTCATGTCTGACCCTTGGGGTGACGCCCTCTAGCATTTTCTTGGCAGACTCAATACAGGGTAGTTTGCCATTCCCTTCCCCAGTCATTACCATTTTACCCCCAGCAAGCTCAGTACTCATTTTACCGACCTCGGAAGGATGGAAGGCTGAGTGAACCTTGAGCCAGCTCAATTATAGTCAGTATCAAAAGCAAGGATACAGAAGCTTGGAACCTGGGATAGCTACTTTTATATCCCAAGTTTAGCACCGAGTCTTGGGACGTATCTAAAATATGTCATTTTCTCATGGTCAGAGCTTCAGACAGCATGTATGCTGCCTTACCACCCTGTGCCACAAGAGTCTCAAATATGTATAGCAGCCAATAAAAGCTCCAAGGTAAGAACTGTAGAGTAACAGAGTCACTTAATAAAATAAGATGTCCAGTTATCAGTCATTAGCTTTCTTCCAAAGGCTGCCAAAATTTTCAGTGGTGGGTCCTCTTATTAGTGCATGCATATTAAATCATTGTCCTGCTTTGATCAGATGTTTTTATCATAACTTGATAGCTCCTCCCTACAACCCTTTCTACCTAGCTATTTGTCTGCTCCTGTACGTGGAGGGAGAACAGTCACAATAATTGAAATATTAGTGTTGATTTCCTTGGGGGAGGGCATTTCTTCATACTTTCTGTTTTTTGCTTCTTTGTCCCAGCAGGATTTGGTGCAACTTAAAATTGAGCTGCACCCAATTCAATTGAGTCTGGGATGCAACCTGCATTCCATTTGTAGGTGTCTCAAACAGTTGCAGATTTGTGTCCATTTCTTCATGGCTTGAAATATAATTTTATATCAAACATGTTTCCGAATAAGAATTTTGTAGAACTCAAAAGCTTGTTTGCTGTTTCATGGTGTTTTTGGTTGCCAAAAGTTACTACATAGCTTTTACCTAAATCATGTAGCAGATTGTAGCTAGTTTATTTTGTAAATGCTTAATTTTAATAACTGGGTGCAATAGGAAAATGAAATATGTGAACAGATCTGTACATTGAAACTTTTGTCATTGTGTGGCAAGCAGTCTGTGATGGCCAGAAAATGACATATTTTAGATACCTCCCAAGACTCGGTGCTAAACTTGGGATATAAAAGTAGCTATCTCAGGTTCCAAGCTTCTGTATTTTTGTTTTTGATACTGACTATAATTTTCTATAAAACATTATTTTCCTTTTAACTCTTTGCTTGGATACTCATGTACCAGTGTTGATACTTGCCTGTGAAACAGTCTCTCACTTCATGTACCATCACAAAGGAAGAGGTCAGATGAGGAGCTGCTAATAATGACCACACCTACGCTGGAATGTCTGGGGGTTGGTAGCTGGACATTCCTGTTGAAACTGGCTTGGCTTCCCATATTAACAAGTTGAAGGGCTGGCTGATCTTTAGACAACTGTAAAGTCATTCTTTTCTGGGCATTAATCCAAATTGATATGGGTGGCTTGTGTTACAGTAAGTGGCTCGAGTATACAGTGGACATATAACCTAGTAACAGTGTTCAGTTTAATTGCAGAATTTCCTCAGTATTTGCAGGAACCATTCTTTCAAATGCTGTATAATAAAGGTATTCATAAATTACCATACTTTTCAAATGAAATTCTACCAAGTTTTTGTGTATGCTGTAAGCATTTCCTCTGCCTGCTCTTTTCTTTTTTTAAATTCTGAGTCTATACATGTTTACAGCAACTATACACACAGTTGAACATTCCAACTCCCCTTTACTTGCTTCTGTAGTTCAATGTCCATTTGTTTGCCTTTTCCTTAAATATCTGGAGAATATAAGACAGATCAAATATTTCCTAAATTTGTTGAAAAAGGATCAGAGTATCCTGTATAGCAGTGGTCCCCAACCTTTTTATCACCGGGGACCACTCACCGGGGACCACTCAACGCCATTTACTGAGGCCTGGTGGGGGGGTAGTTTACTCCTCTACTCTCAACCACTGCCCTAACGCTCTCTGATCGCTATTGTAATGTTTAAACATCCCTTCAAAATAAGATACAGACACGCCACAACAATGAAGTGTGTTGTAATGGCCTGGGGGGGGGGTTGAAGTAAAGGGCCGGGGGGGGGGAGAAGGCGTCCTTCGGGGCCCACCTCCAATTAGTCGAAGGACCACATGTGGTCCGCAGCCCACAGGTTGGGGATTGCTACTGTATAGGATAAGTGCTGACAAATGTGCTGTAAAAATAAGCAATAGTCCTATGGAAAGAAAAAGTCTATAATCTATATTTCTGGTATATATATATATTTTCCTTGAGGCAAAGGAAAATTTCTATTCCTTGTGTGTAGTATAGAATAGAAAAGATGCAACTATATAATCTACATAGCTTGAAAACTGTTGCTCATGTCATAAGTTACAGGATCAAAATGTATAATTATATCTGATTCTGAACAATGGTTCCAGAATGTGAATTAACAAAAAATTCCCACTGTGGGGATAAGGGATATTATAGAAAAATTCTAAGAATTAAAAAAAGTGAGGGAACTTTTAATAATTCCTCAAACATTTACTTACGGGAGGGCACAAAATCTTGTGGTGATATGTTGTGATATTTCAGTCATATTTTGAGGATGGAAGAATTGGCAGGGAAAGTTAGAGATGTGACTGAGCTGCTACTGGGCAAGTCATTGAGGTGGGCCAGCAGATAAAAATTGCTGTATAAATGGAGACAGGGAGGTGGGTGACAGAGGCAGTAGGAAAGGGAAAAGGAAGTGGCCACTGCTGGCGGGGCAGGCAGAGACTGTGTGATGCTCGCACCTGCTAATCGAGCGCCAAGTCTGGAGCGCTCTGGAGTCATGGATTTTCTGGAACTGCCGGGAGACCCATCAGTCACAGAACTGGACCTGCCTATTTCCCCCAAGGATGAGCCGCTTGGGCCCAGCCAGGCTGAGACCCAGACTTATTGTGCTGAGTCATTAGACAAGGCAGCTACCAGCCTGGAGGACTCGCTGGAGGAGCAGCTTCAGAGACCATTGGTAAAGACTCCAAGCCCTGAACAGCAGCGTTGGAGGAGGTGATCTTCCCCATCAACTGTCAGAAGTTCAGCATGCTTGGTATCTTGCTATCAAGGTAGATGGGGTCCATCTGCAGCTCCTATTAGCTCCAGCTGCAGGCTCTTTGGCTGAGGGCTGCCCCACCCGGTTTCTGGCTGTATCAGGAAGGCCTTGAGACTTTGGTTATTTTGAGGAGAGGTTCCAGCAGCTATGCTGCAAATTTGGTTCCTCTACCTCAAACCCCCTACCTCCACTAAATCACTGGACTTAGGCTAGATTTCCGTAGATTTTAATAGAAGAAGAAGAGTTGGTTCTTATATACCACTTTTCTCTACCCGAAAGAATCTCAAAGTGGCTTACAATCACCTTCCCTTTCCTCCATAAGTTATAATAAGTCCATAAGTTATAATGAACTATTCAAATCTATTCAGGTTTTTGTGATTCAGCTCATGATTTGAATAGGAAAATTGCATTTTGCTTAGGAAATGCCAGAACAAACCCAAATCAGCATTGATTTTTTGACTCAGTTGAACTGAATCACACACCCTTACATGGTAACCAATGCTTGGCCAATCAGCTATGTACTTGTATAGTGATCCCCTTTGGCCTCCATTGCTAAAACACCTACTAGTATGTTTGAAAGATCTTATCAGTACTCAGTGGTTAAATGTTATTTTTCTTTGTAAGATGTTGCTGCACTGTGGCTTCAGTAAACTTTTCTGTCAAGTGTTGTTAAGTCACTGTATATGTCTACAAAGCTGTATTCTGCCTTGTGGGTCACAAATTATGTAATGCTTCATAGATAAGTATTGCGGGATTAAATGTAGCCTACTTCTGATGCAGCGGAGGAGCAACTAGCCAGGTTTAAATGCAGCAAAAATGTTACATATGAGAGAGCAAGCCCCACAGTCTTCTCTTCAGAAGTTAGTGAATAGGGTTTACATGTTAGGTCGTGGACAGTTTGGAGCAACTTTGACTGGTGTGCTCAGAACAGTTAAGAAACATATTCTCTGGTGCTTTGGCAGTGGAAGGGAGCAGGCTTTGCACAGGTACACTTCATCAATTAGTGCCTGAACCAGGATGTCCTGGTATTACTGAAGAAGCTGGTTCTTATATTCCCCTTTTCTCTACCCGAAGGAGTCTCAATTAGTGCCTAAACCAGAAGGTCCTGTACTTAGTTGTGTGTGGAATCTTCCAATCTTGTACTGTGAAAATGGGGCTCATATTTTGAGGCACTCCAATAATAGACGATCAGATTCGGGTTTGAAATAGAGGTCATCGCTGTCTTGCTTTCCAAAATATTTATCTAAAATATTCATGTTGGCATTGCTTCAATAGTTTCAATGGCTCGTATCTTATTACCTTTTTAGCAAAGTTTGTAACCTTTTTGCAGTCAATTTAAGTGGCTGTTCTGAAGAGTGGAATGGTAGAATACAAGTAATGTTATTTCAAACTGAAAAAATGATATCACAATTTTATAATCCACAAAACAATTGCATTTCTTGAACATATTAACACTGTTGAATTGTGTAGAGTTCTAAGTGGAGTGTTAATATTAGCTGTTAATGTCAAATGGCAGACTCTGTGTTAGACCTGTGTAAGCAGACTTTATTCAGCTGTCATGTGTGGGATATCTATAACATCTCTAGGGACTACATATCCCAGAAAAGCAGGAATACCTATGTTATACAATCACATGTCATGGTTGTCTAAATTTCTTCAGATTCTCTTGAGAGATGGTTTGTTGTACTTCTTGGTAGTCATTTAAACTGCATCCGTGCTACTGTGCTCCCTCATATATATTCTCATCCCCTACAAGTGGTGTCCTGGATAAAAATGCCCCCCCCCCCCAAAGTACAAAATAAACTCAGATTAGTTCCGTAATGGGAAGGGACTTTTAACATGTTTTTCAATAGACACTCCTCTTTGTCTTATAGTAAACTCTTGAAACTGGGGGAGTAGCATAGGAATAGGTACGAGAGCACTGGATTTATTCAAATAAACATTTCAGTGTGGGAAGTTACCACAAGGAGAATTTTCTTCCTTTGTTATTAAGATAATTTAGTCCTGTAAAAAAGGGCTTTATGTGCATTATGATTGATCAGCCCTGGAAAACCCTTTGAAAACAATAAATTTTTGGAGCATGGTATACACCAGTGGTCCCCAAACCACGGGCTGCGGCCCGATGCCGGGCCGCAGCTCCCTCTCCCCGCCCCCCCCCCGCAGTAAAAAACTTCCCAGGCCGCAAGCTTTCAGCCCGGGAAGCTTCTTACTGCGGGAGGGGGGGGGAGAGGGAATCAGGGCCGCGCATGCGTGATGCGCGGCATGCGTAGGCGAGCAGTTGCCCTGCCGATCCCCAGCCTCAAAAAGGTTGGGGACCACTGGTGTACACTATATAACTAATCTCATCTTCCCGCCTCCCTTCACTCCACAATTATTTTTCATTATGATTTTAGCACTAAATTGCAGTTATAAACTTTTAACAGTCCGGGAAAACTGATTAGTTTTAATATTACACTTCAGTTAGTTACTTCTAATTTTTAATATAACACCAAGAGGCCCTCAAGTTAATGTACAGCTTTCCTAAAAAAGAACAAGAACTCACACAAAAATGTATTGATTGCATAAGCAGACAATTCTACCTTGACATTCAGGAGGACGCCTCGGTGGGTGTTTCCCGCCACTTTAACTGGGAGGCAGGAAGACGACCCACCAAGGCGTCCTCCTGACTTCAAGGAGAAGGACCATTAATGGTAAGTGATTCAGTGGTCGCTCTAATCTATTGTCACAATCTTATTCAACATTTTTATGCACCCTCTGGCTCAGCTGGTGGGGATGTTTGGGCTGGGTTGCCACCAATATGCGGATGACACCCAGCTCTTCCTCCTGATGGATGACCGCCCTGACTCTCCTCCAGAACCCTTAGCCAGATGTCTGGAAGCAGTGACAAAATGGCTCAAGCAGAGTCATCTGAAGCTCAACTCTGCAAAGACAGAGGTCCTGTGGTTGGGTAGGAAGGGACCATGGGAGGAAGTGCGTCTGCCCACCCTGGACGGTGTGCAGCTTTCAGCAACGCACTCCTCCAGGAACCTGGGCGTGATCCTGGATGCTTCTCTTACAATGGAAGCCCAGGTCACAAAGGTAGCGCAGCTGGCATTTTACCATCTCCGCCAAGCCAAGCTACAAGTACCCTACCTGGACCCAGAGCACCTAGCCACAGTGATCCATGCGACGGTCACCTCTAGACCAGACTTCTGCAACTCGCTCTACGCAGGCCTACCCTTATCCTTGATCTGGAAACTACAACTGGTGCAGAATGCCACGGCCAGGGGGTGTGGCTAAAGATGTCGTCCTGAGAGGGTGGCAGGGCATCTGCTCTGCTATCTCTGAAGCCTGACAGGGGTCAATTGTGCAAGCAATTGGCAGAAAAGAGGAGGGGTACGCAAACCTCACCTCACCTTTCTACCCAGGAAGTTCTTGGGGCCGTCTCCAATCCTTTAGGGAGTATATCTCCCTGGATTATAGGCTGTCAGCGTTCCAGGTCCAGAGGACGACTGCCATTTTCTACCTCGGACTTTCTTTTCTTTCTTTAATCTTAAAGTATCTGCTTCAACCCTACATGATGATTTACCACAAATGAACGCTTTGAACTGAGGGGAGGACTTCGGCTGAGTTCCAAAACATCATTTACTGCAAGTATCTCTCGCTTTTTTTTTCTCCGTCTCTCTTCCTGCATCAAAGCCCTTTGTTTCCCTCTTACTCTGCTCTGCCTGAAGCCACCTCGTTAAGAGGCAGGCTAATTCTCCTAACTAAGCAGAAGAAGGATTCAAATCAACTCGAATTAATTGGCAAAAGCTCTTATTGTAATTGTTTTGGTTTTCGGAGATAGAGATAAGAGCAGTGAATGTGAAAATCTCACGAGAACTTTGTGCCAGTACGAGAATCCCTGCCTTAACCGGCTTCAATACGTCACATGCCTGTGCCGGAACATTAGAGGATAAAACAGAGGACCTCTACTGGCCACTTGTAAAATTGTTTGGGGCCGGGTTTTTTTAAAGTCAAAATCATGTCTATGTTAAAAAGATTGGCTCATCTAATAGAGATACAAACCCAAGATTACAAAGTATTCTTAGATGGATTGATCAAAAATATCTCCAAGGAGATCCAAGATGGCAAGGAAGAAGTCTTCAATAGGAATGATGGATCAATAACAGTGACTGATGACAGCTTTAAACAAGGTGGAAAACCAACAGCAGAAGAGAAATCTGAAATTCATATCTTCAAGGAGATCCAAGATGCCAAGGAAGACGTCTTTAACAGGAATAATGGATCAATAACAGTGGCTGATGACAGCTCTAAACAAGGTGGAAAACCAACAGTAGAAGAGAAATCTGAAATTCTGGAGACGGAAAATGGGATGCCGGAGTTCTGCAGCCCAGATAAGGACACCCTTTTTAAAAAGACATACAGCCATCTCAAAGCAAGAGTGTACAAAAATCAATCAAAAGAAATATGGATCTGCAGTGAAAGTAACCGATTTAAAGGATCTCTCTGGGGAAAAAATTGTATTGATACTGGAGTCCAGGAGGTGCAACGGCCTCAAGATTTATCGATGCATATTTTGCGGGAAAGAGTACAACTGCACTTTCTACGCCAAAGGCCAATGGGACAGAATATAATTTTACGGGAACGACAAGATGTAGCAAGCCTCGAGATGAGACCCCCTTAAGAAGACCGAAAGCTCATATTGTTTTATGTTTAATGTTATACCGTATTCTATATTTCCATTTTTATGAAAAAGGGGAAGCAGTGTCTCTTTCGCTCTTGTTTTTTTTTTTTGTCTCTTTTCTTTTATAGGCATATAGGTAATATAATCATTAGTGCTGAAAATGTAAAATGGGGTTCTCCCCCCTTATTTTTTCTTTCTTCTATTAGTGAATTGTCCTAGGACTAAAGCCTACACTGAGGATGGTTCTTAGAATGGGTCAAGCAAAAATTGTTTTGTAGATGTATTAGAACCAAGGATAAGGAGAAGCTATAGAAGACTGAAAGCTTATATTGTTCTATGTTTAATGTTAAGCATTTAATCTAAACCTGGAAATCTTATTATTCTCTGTATTAACAACATATACTGTATCCTATATTGCTATTTTTATGAAAAAGGGGAAGCAGTGCCTTTTTTCTCTCTTGTTTCTTTTTCTTAGTAGGCATATAGGTAATATAATCGTTAGCGTTGGAAATATAAAATGGGGCTTTCCCCTCTTATTATTTTTTTTATTGGTGTATTGTTATAGGGCCAAAGCTCATATTGATCTGTAGAAAATGCAAAGCTCTCAACTTATACCTGTCAGGATGGCTCTTAGAATGGGCCAAGTATAAATGGTTTGTAGATGTATCTGTATTAAGGATAAGGAGAAATTATGAAATCCTTTTGTAATTTTTTTTCTTTGTACATCTTTAAGGCAAAGCCCTACTTTCCTCTCCCTTTATCAGGGTATTGATACAGGGCCAAAACTAATACTGTGCTATAAGAAATGTTTAATGTTAAGCATCTAACTCAAACCTAGAAATATCTGCTAGGATAGCTCTCAGATTGTATCAAGCAGTTAATGTGAGGTCTACGATCTCTCAAGTAAGTTGATTAATAATAACTTTTCTTTTGTATATCTAAACAGGCTTTTTTTTTTTTTTAATGTAGTGGAAATGTGGATGGCTCTTAGACTCATGGCTCTTAGAGTTTTGGGCAAAAGTTTATATCACTGTGGAGTCAATGTGGGGTCGTATATTCTCAAATGATGACTATATTTCTATCTTTATGAAAATAAAAAAAATCATTATAAAAAAAAAAAAAAAAAAGAATGCCACGGCCAGGATCCTCACCAAAACATCATGGGGATCCCACATAATGCCGATACTCCAACAACTCAGCTGGCTCCCAGTTGAATTCCGGATTAAGCTTAAGGTTTTGGTAACCACCTTTAAGACCATACGCGCTTTGGGCCCGGTGTACTTGAGAGACCGCCTCCCTGCCTATACCCCCAAAAGAGCCTTGCACTCTGCCACCTCTAACTGGCTATGGATCCCTGGCCCCAAAGAAGCACGGCAGACCTCAACAAGGGCCAGAGCCTTTTTGGTCTTGGCCCCCACCTGGTGGACGAGCTCCCTGAAGAGATCAGAGCCCTGCCCAAACTTCCACAGTTCCGCAGGGCCTGCAGAAGGGAGCTCTTCCACCAGGCATTCGTTTGAGGCCGACCAACTGAGAACATCTGCTGGACCCCCCTCAAACGCCCTTCCATGACTGAACAAATTTGATCTCCCCAGTGTGATTATTTATGTTGTGTTAGAAATTGTTACTTGGTTGTTATGATGTTGTATTGAAACTGTATGTTATAAATTAAATTATATAATGTTCCATGTAAAAAAAATCATAATTGTTCCATGTAAACTGCCCAGAGCTGTAAAGAATGGGAGGTATAAAATTCCAAATAAATAAATAAAAAAAAACAAAGGGAAAAACAGTAACGTGAGCACATTCTATGAGGAATTTCCCTACATCTTCTGCTGAAATCTCACATAATGGTTTGTTCTATGTTTTTATAGTAATTAAACTAAATATTGAACTGATTTCTTTAGTGGTTAATAATATTACTACATATGGGAACCCTCAAGGCCTTGAAAGAGGTATCTCATTCCCGTTTCCTCTACTGATTTCCCCTTTCTTGGAAGCCACCATAGTATCTCCCATATGCCTGCTTTGTTTTCTCCTTCTAAGGTTGTCAACTCCAGGTGGGAGCTGGAGATTTCCTGGAATCACAACAGAAATCCCAACTACAAAAATCAGTTCCTCTTGCTAATTTCACGTTGGAAAATTCCTGGTGATTTGGGGGTTGAGCCTTGGAAGGGTGACTTCCATTGGAAAGGAAATGACTTCCACAGAGCATAATGAGAGTCTACACTCCAAAGGAGCCATTTCGTGTTATCTGAAGAGCAGTTCTAATTCTACCACCACCTGAAGGTTGGCAACCTTAATTCCCCTGAAGGAAATTGCTCGTTGGGGGGAGGGGAACTACAGCATTACCCCACTTGAGCCATGTAAATCAAGTCGGATTAAATCCAAAGGTTGCTGACAGGCATAAAGTTGCCACCCTCAGGTGGGACTTAGAAATCTCCCAGAATTACAACTCGGATCCAGATGACAGTGATCTCTCTGCCTGGAGAAAATGGCTGCTTTGGAGGCTTCCCTCTAGGGCAGTGGTCTCCAACCCCTGGTCCGGTGACCGGTACCGGGCTACGGATCAGTCGGTACCGGGCCACGGCTCCTTCTCATCCTCCTCCCCAGCTGCTGCCTTGAGGGCTACCCTGCTACTCTGCCACCAGCTCACCTTTGGTGCTCTCCAGCGGCCACCGTGGCTGGGGCTCCCACTAGGTGTGGCATTGTGCAGCTGCTGCTGGCAGCGCTCCCCAGGGGTGGTGGGAAGTTTGGGGTGCTGGCAGGAAAGCAAGTGGAGCAGGGGCTCAGGCAGTGGTGACATCCCTTGGCATCCCGGTCCTCAGTAAAATTGTCAAGCGTTGACTGGTCCCCGGTGATAAAAAGGTTGGGGACCACTGCTCTAGGGCATTATATCCATTGCTTAAAGCTACAGGTGTTCCTTTAATCATTTTGGATTTTTCTTACCCTACCCCAATTTTATTTTTAGATTTCACATTTTCCTGCAAACTTGGGAGCCTTTTTCAGCTTTGTAGAAGATCTTTCTTGCCCATTCACAGCTCTGGTCACTAGATTTAAGTATCCCTAGATTTGTCTGACTTCACTATTAATATATAGATGATTTTGCTTTGTGGTATAACAGATGCATAGAGCATATTTTCTGATTACAAGATGGAGCTTGATTCTAGGATGAACATGAGGTGAATTTATCCAGTCATCTTGGGCATTTACTTGCCTTCATTGTATATAATTGGGAATAGCGAAATGCTCAACATGATTGAACCAAGAGCATGTGACATGTTTCCCTACACATTACTACTGGGCAGGACTCAGCACAGGGCTGCTATTTTCATAGTTTCATGTGGTGGGTAGTTCCCTTTGACAGTCCTTAGTATTTTTAGCTTACAGTTGTGCATGTGCCATGAAAGTTGGGTACAGTAAGGTGAGAAATGGATTGCAGTGCGCAACAAGGAATAAATCAGTAATGCAGGCATATTGAAGCAGCATTATCAAAAGCGATTTGTTAAAGTATGAAAACAACATTGATCTGAGGATCTAGTGAATAAAAGCTATTTATTTCTGTCTTGCTGAGGAAGTATGTTTACAAAAAACAATATAATTGGGAGTTTGCTATGGGTTACTGAGCTAATGAAAATTCCGTTAGACTCTACTATAGCCTTAATCCCAATCCCACTGGATTTCACTGGTATTTTGCCATGCCCAGATGGAAGTATGGCCTGTGTTTATCAAAGTCCTCCTCTCCTTAAATCCATGTAAAATAATATTTCAGTTTAGTGTGGCACTGCACTTGTTTTTACACTACCTAAAAATAGATTGGACAGGGATTCATATTTCTCCCTTCCTTCTAATTTGGCAGCCATGCTTTTAGTAATCCATCTCTGAACCTGAAATAGATCACTGACTTGTATGTGAGTGAATCTGAACCTGTGACTTTTAGGCTTTTAGCAGCATGCTGTTAAGGCATGATGTACAGACCTATTGCACATTTCCTTATATGCATGAGTTTTTTTTTTAATGAATCTTTAAAGATTGACTTAGGCACTATGATAACTAACAGATTTATTGCGTCATAAACTTTGATAAACTAGAACCCTCTTTGTCATAGACACAAATTGTTATCCTTGGCATACATGTACATTTATTGATTTGCTTCATTAATACTCCTTTTGTTGCCATTCAATGTATGTCCTATGTAGATAGCAATCGGTGGTTGCTGGTAGGTGAGGCATATGTCATATTGGAGGAAGGGAGTCCTGGTGGTATTGTACATATTATTAGGTTGCATAACAGAGTGACCTGAATGAATGATAGAACAGGTACCCAAATTTGTTGCAGATTTTAAGGCGTTATAAGACACTTTCCCCCTTCAGGATAGTAAAATGTCTGCTGCTCTAGAATTAAAGATTAGTCAGAATGTCAGGCTGATTTTTACTGAAATGACACATGATAGTTTGAAAGGATTCAGTAATTAGTTGAGCAACTAGTTTTTCCTGTGCTACATTATGATTATCAACTGTGCAGAACTCAGTTCTTAAGTTTTTTGCAACAACTTGATATGTGGAAATCTGCTAATAAAAGGAATGAGAAGAAACATTACCATCTACTAATATATGCACTCAAGACAAATCTACACTTACTGGTTGAAAATTTAGCAATGTTACATCAAACATTTGATATTATTGCCTTGTCAGACATTTTTTTTCATTTTGCAGTATTTTCTCTGTTTTGTTCTAAAAAAAAATCTGAGGGACTTTGTATAGCAGTTCATTTTTAAATGCTAACAATATTCCATTTGATGCTAAGTTTGCTAATTTTTCTCAGTACGAAAATAACTCAAATGTATCAGTAAAATGAATGTAAATAATCTGAGTCCTGTTGTAGCTCACAAAGATCCGCAGGGCGTGTATGATGGAGCTCTTCCACCAAGCCTGCAGTTGAGGCCAGTACAAATAATATCCAGGCCTTCTTTCCAACATGGGCCTTCCCCTATTCTCTTCCATCCCCCCCCCCTAGTTTTGGGGCTGTTTCAGTCTGGATCTGCGAGATAGCATTTGATGCTTTAAATTTTAAATACTAATGAGTAATGTTTGTTTTAAATGATTTAATTTTACTGCTGATTTATGATTTGAAACATATTTGCTAATTGTTGATGTACACTGCCCTGAGACAACCTGGTCAAGATGGAGTGGTATAGAAATCAAAATATAAACAAACAAATGCATAAATAAATAAATTTCATTTACTTCTTCTGTAAAGGACAAAGTTTTTACCATTAAATCTGTGTAAACAGAAAAGTCTAAGTAGTTTATGGCCCTTCTATGTATTAAAATACTGATTTAAGGAGAGCAGATGATTTGTTTACATGGTCAATTATTCTGACATGATGACCCAGTCAATTTCTGCCAGATTAGTTGCATAATTGACGGGTTAAACCAAGGCACTGATAGAAAAGAAGAGAAGAAAAATGGCATTCAGAAGCACTTGGTTTGCATCTTAGAACAATTGAGGTGAAAGATTTGCATACTGTAGCAGAACATTAAAAAAGTGCTGCCTAATAGCACTGCATGAGGATTTTGAACAGTCATTTTTTTTTGAGTGAGCATGTCTTTATGGCATTCAGAATTTAAACCCACAGTACCCTAAACATGACCTTAAGCAGACATGTAAGGTTCATCCTGGGACTTGCCTACTATAAACTAATGACATTGATTTAGGGATAGCGACTAAGGTATCACTGTTACGGTAAGCATGTCTAGTTGAAATTGGGCTATTTTAGAAAGTAGGCTCCATGACAGATACTGGACTACTGTAGGTCCAAGTGGCTTAGTATTGTGGGATCCTTGCCAGAAATATTTTACTTGGGAAAGATCCAAGGTTCTTGAGAGCTGCTGTCTATCCAAATAGACAGCTAGATAGACCGTTTGGGTGATTTGGTATAAAGCAGCTTCCTGTGGGCATCAGTATGTTGTTATCCTTAAAAGTACCCTATTTAGGTAGAGTGTCAGCATGTGCCATACCACTGACCCACAACGCCCTGCCAAGTTATGTAGAGCATTCGGAATTTTCTAGTAGTACTTTATAAATGGCTACTGCACAAGCACAAAGTTGCTTGGCACAGTGCTGAAGATGAATTTTAACAGAAAACAAAGTGAATCTGAACAAGAGGTTTATTTTAGATGTAAATAAAGAAGTTTGCTTTTGCTCAGTTTGCATGGTGGTCGTGTTTGTATTGAAATTATCAGTGTTTCTAGTGCTAATCTGCATACCCTTCTCTTTCTCTGAAAGGGACTGGAGGAAGTAAAAATATGCATCAGGGATACCTCTTAGCTTGCTGCTCATTTCTGTTTACCAGTTGACTGTGGTGGTGGAAACTACCACCAAATCACTGATAACTTACAGTAACCCCACAGGGTTTTCAAGGCAAGAAATGTCTCTGGGTCATGCTCCTGATATTCCTTGGAGGTCTCTCATCCAAATACTAGCCAGGGTCAACCTTGCTTAGCTTCTGAGATCTGATGAGACTGGGCAAGCCTGGGCTATCCAGGTCAAGGTCCAGCCCTGTAAGAAACAATATTTTAGCTATATCTCACTGAGATCTTTTCCACACAAGGAATTTGGCCCAAATCTGGCACTTGTCTGGTTGCGGAGCTAATGCCTGCTTCCAGACAATGTCATGCCAGACTGGGGCCATCCAGGTTCCCTTTTCTTCCCTGGGCCTCTATGGGGCCTATACTGGGCCTGGAGCATCCAGAAGAGAAGAGTCAGGCCACCCAGGCCGGGCTCCTCCCCCAACTACGACATCCTGGAAGTTACAAAAAACGCCCCAGGCAGCTTCACAGCACTGTGGAGCACCTGGAGCATTTTTTATTTTTTTTAAGAAAGTAGGATTGTGTTGTGACACAATCCCACTTTCTTAAAAATAAAAAGGAATGCCCCTGATGGTGGAGCCATGCGGCGGAACCTCACTGCCGCAGCTGCGTCATCTGAGGGCACAAATCCGGGATGGACCAGGTCTGGCCTGGAAAATGATTCCCTGTATGGACCTTGGAAGAGGTGGGGCAACTTGCCCTGGCCGAAACACTTGGTGACAGCCTGGTGCTGTGTTGTTGCTCTGGAAAAGGTCAAAATGTGGCGAGTCACATAGGCTGGGCATGGCAGGAGATATTATGTGTATATGTGTTTTGGGATGTTAGGGACACGTGGGGACTTCTTGATTCTGGGCAGCTGATACTGGCGATCCTGAGTGGCAAGGAGTAGTGATATTATTGAACATCGGTAGCTAGTAATAATAATAAAAAAAATTAGGGCCTTGTTATGGAGGTAGGCTTTGGAGGAGGAGAGATCAACTGCAAAGCCTTTCTTGGATATCAGATTCCTCTGCCCTAGCCTACTTTCTACTTCATTTCTACCTGCCCCACTTGAACACACCTGCATCCATTGTTAATCGCTGGAATTTTCTGTCTTTTGAGGGTTTGTGGTTCCCTACCTTGAATTTCCCAGACAGCATTGATTACTTGGTGACTAATTTATCGGTCTAGAATAAAATTCACTGGAATTGTGGAATATCAGTTGTTCAGTGGTCATCATAAAAAAACAGGAGGGTTTTCTGGCAGTTTCTAGCATTATGGGAGAACACACCTGCCACTTTGTTGCTTCATAGGGCACAATCCAGCCAAGGTTAAACAGTATTCTGTGCAGTCCTATGCAGAGTTACTACAGTCTACATCCATTGACAGACTAAAGTAGCTTGCATAGGATTGCTCTTCATGTCTCAGGGATTTATGTCACAGTTGGTATAGATTAAGGTGACCAGACTTTAACACTGGTAAAGCGGGACACCATTGACCGGGGGGGGGGGGGGTTGATTAAAAATTTTGTCTATATGCAGCAACAAAAAATTTCATAAAATGCATAGAACGCAAAAATAGTATTGTAATATATATATATATTCATTTCAACATAAGTACAATTTGCCAAGTGCCCCGAGATGTCCCTCCAAAGGTAGGACAGTCTGGTCACCTTAGTATACATGGACAAATACTTTCAATGCACACTGACATAAATTTCTAAACTGAAAGACGCTTTCTAGGCTGCAAAGGATTATTCCTGTGTGTGGTGTTTGTCTTCTTAAATTGGCCTCAAGAAAGTCCTTTTTGTTCATTTTTCCCTGTGTTTCTTTGTTGCCAAGTTGCATCTTTTGATTCTTCTTTCATCTTCAGAAACAAAGGATAGCTGTGGGTTGATTGGAGATTAGCACAGACAGCTATAATAAAGAAGGGCATGCATGGTGTAAACATTAGCTGCTTCATTTATACATCTAGTGGCTTTGATTTTTGGCTTCATTCTGTAACCTGGATTGTTTGGCTGTCTCCTGCGGGGGTCATAATGTGTCTTTTCATATTGGCAGATAGGAAACTGGAAAGAAGCAGTAAAGAGCCAAGATCCCTACTGATGCAGCTATAAAAACTTGTAACAGTAGGACTGTGGTATTTTCAAATTGCGTTATTTCTTTGCCCTTCTTTGCTCCGGAGGTACAAATAAAACAACAGATTTTGCAGCTCTGAGTAGCAGAATTATGGTTTGGTGTTACATAGTTTGCGCTACTTCAAAATATGTACTGCTTTAGTATGGGGCTTGGTGTCATCCCATGCCAGAGCCATCTTGAAGGTTTCCTTCATCTTCCACAAGGAAGGTGGCTGGGGAAAGGTGAAGCAATTCTCTGATGCTGGAATCGCACTGCAGGATCTGCCACTTTGGCTAGGCAAGATGCTGAAGGTAGAAGATCTACAGTGCAGTCTATTTGCAGAGTTACTTTATTCTCAGGGCCAAACTAGATGATATGTGTGGGTTGCCAGATGCTGCAGATACTATATGTGGAACCAGGGAGTCAGCCCTTCTTGTTTAAGCACCTCCATTCTCCCTGTGCTGTATTCCCAAGCTGAATAGTGCCTAAGATGGCTTGGGAATGTCAACTACCTGGTGTTATGTGTGCCTGTAACTTGAGTCAAGACTCTCAAATCGACTCATGTCGTGTATTGCCCAATTTGACCTTAAGTCCACTGATTTCACAGGGCTTAGACTGGAATAATTTATATATGATTGCCTGTGTCTTTTCTGCTTGGCTCCTTAGTTCAGTGGCCATTGAAAATGATTATTCAGATTGTCTGTAGGCTGTTGGTAGAATGGCAGGAATAGCTTTCATCAGTTACAGTTTCCTGATCATCAGGTACAGTTTTCTGAGTGATAGGCTGCATAACAACAAAACTGCATTACTGTACAGTTGAGATTCTGATGCCTTTTGTGGATAAAAAGATAGGGACTCAGGGAATTGAAACAACCATCAAATATGTCACCTGACTGGCTGTAGTTCAGCAATATGTTCTTCAGTTTTGTTTTAATCTATGGAGTATTTACTCTGTGTTGATGTTTATTTCAACAATGATTTTGTGAATGTCTGGTATTCTGTGGAGAGCATATCTGAACAGGGAAATCATACAGGTACAATGAACATTGCCTCCATTTGTAGTCTTGCCCAACTGAAGTTTCCTTGGTAGTAAACTGATACATCTACGAAGATTCTGTCCCCAGAGAACCACAGGCAAGAGGGTTAAATCCTAGACAGGCAGTTTTTACAAAAAATCAGAATGTTATTGTGTCATTTAACAATTTAAAGAGTCTAAGAGTGATTATTGGTTGGTTTGTTTGTTTGTTTATTTACTGCCCTCCCCGAGAGCTCAGGGCGGTTTACAGGAAACAGGAAAACAGATAACATAACAGATGCAGGGGGCGGGGGACATTTAAAATAAGATTGTTTTCTAACTGTGTTTCTCCAGCCATCCTGATATAAACCCTGGGTATTTTTTGGTAACTGGATGAGATGAGAAGTAGATGAGAACAGAAGATGCTGTAGAGTGTTACAGAGTTTTAGGACTTCTGGAGGAGGAGGAGGGGGAGGAGTTGGTTCTTCTATGCCGCTTTTCTCTACCCGAAGGAGTCTCAAAGCGGCTGACATTCGCCCTCCCTTTCCTCTCCCTGCAACAGACACCCTGTGAGGTGGGAGAGGCTGAGAGAGCCCTGATATCACTGCTTGGTCAGAACAACTTTATCAGGCCTGTGGTGAGCCCAAGGTCACCCAGCTGGCTGCATGTGGGGGAGTGCAAAATCGAACCTGGCATGCCAGATTAGAAGTCCGCACTTCTAACCACTACACCAAATTGGAGTGTGTGTTTCTGAAGCAGTTGTGTGCTTCACAGCAAAGAGGAGGGTACATTATACTGTTCTGCATGACCTCTGCCTTTGGGGACTTTACTATCAATATCAGAAATGGTGTAATGCAGTGGTCCCCAACCACCGGGCCGAGACGGCCCTGGCACTGGGCCTCGGCTCCCTGCCTCCGCAGGGCCGCGCCCAGCCGCGCATGTGCGTTTGCGCCATGCACGGCCGCAAACGTGCATCCGCGGCACTCCCGCGCATGTGCGGCCAGGTTGCGCATGCGCGTTTGTGCCATGCCAGCCACAAACGCGCATGCGCAGCACTCCCACGCATGCGTGGCTCTCCCTGCATGCGCACATGCACGGGAGAGCTGCGCATGCACATTTGCGGCCGCACATGAGTGGCATGCGCGGCTGGGCAATCGCCATCCCCGCTGCTGCTGGTCCACAGCCTAGAAAAGGTTGCGGACCATTGGTGTAATGCATCAGAAATATGGACAAGATTTGCATATTTGTAGGCAGGAAGGAAGATATACTATATATAGTAGAAGATAAAATTAATGGAAACAGTACTGGAGTAGAACTAAGCATGTTCTCAGCCATTCTGAATCAAATCCCAGCCATTCAGAATCAAGTCTGCTTAAAATCTGCACATTTGCCCCCTTTAACTAACATACCTCTGCACTGCGTTTTGGTTTTGATCAGCCTAGAGTATAACCAACTGTTAGAAATGGTCTTTTCTATGTATTAAATTTAAATAGTTTGGCAAATGGTTACCTGTTTGTTTTTTAAAAGATTTGTTTAATGCACATCCAGGTGCATTAAAATATATTAATATTTTCATGTCCTATAACCAAAGACAAAAGTAGATCCCTACCTTTTAAATTATATTATTCTTTAGAAAATATTTGGTAGGATTTCATTATGAGGTTACATTAATTCTTGGGGACTTAAATACTAAAACTGGCATAATATATTTTCCCTTTTTAGGATATGGTACAAGGCAGCAATGGGGCTTACACAGCAGCTGAATATTAGGATCATAGAACCATGGCTTTGGAAGGGTCATCTAGTCCAACCTCCTGCAGAATACAGGAAACTCACAACTATCTGCATAACAGAGTCATTGAATTCTCAGTTTCACTTTCCCCCTAAAAGCCTGTCCAATTCCATTTATTTAGTCATTGACAAGCATCAGAAAATAAATAAAACCACAGAAACATTATTAAAACATTTTAATTAAGTGTAGGTCCTACAAATCTGATTTGGCTACCCTGGCCATTGAAGCTCATGGGGTCTTCCCTTTTAAATGGTGCTGACAGGACATAAATAAAAACGACATCAGAAGGGTTCAAAAATAAAAATATTTGAGTATTTTTAAAATCTGAACTGTAAACTGTAAGAATATTTTAAAAGAAATAGTTCAATAAGCAGAGGATTCTCATTTGCTAATTTGTCATAGTAGTTTCTGCCTGAAGCTTTATCAGAACTGGGAAATTTGATCTATACCTGAGGCCACTGTCATCTTCTGCTGTCTCTGCATTATGGTTACTGCTGATTCTCTAGGGACAGAGTACATCTTGCATTCATGAATATCAAGAAGGGTAGTAATACATTTTGTATTAGTAATACATTTTACAAGGTGTACTGCTTTAAGAAAACATATTAGTTAGGCTTTTTCTCCTTATGACAAAGACAAAAATATGCAAACAAACACAAAAAATGAGTTTCTCACATAGATATTCATATATACCAATAAGAGTATTAGTGTGTTGCTGAATAAATCATACAAAATACATTACAATGCATGTAACTATAATCTAATTTTGAAACCATGGAAAAATCAACAACCCTGTAAAGTAGCGATCCCCAACCTGTGGGCTGTAGACCACATGTGGTCCGTTGACTAATTGGAGGTGGGCCTCGAAGGATGCCTTCCCCCCCCCCGGCCCTTTACTTCATCCCCCTGGCCCTTTACAACACACTTTGGGTGTCATTGTCTCCCATCACTCCCAGGTGGGACTATCTCGTTGCAGAGAAACAAGCTCAGGGTTCCCATTGATTTGTCATTGTCATGAGTTAAAATTTCCATGAAAATAAAATGTTCCTTATGTTCATTGTTGTGGCGTGTCTGTATCTTATTTTGAAAGGATGTTTAAACATTACCATAGCGATCAGAGAGCGTTAGGGCAGTGGTTGAGAGTAGAGGAGTAAACTACCCCCCCCCACCGGGCCTCAGTAAAATTGTCAAGCGTTGAGTGGTCCCCAGTGATAAAAAGGTTGGGGACCACTGCTGTAAAGTACACAGCATTTCCAATCAATTGGTGATAATACCTGCCAAAAAGAAGTAACCCTTGAACTATATCTTAACAGTATCAGGATATTCACTAGCATAGAACAAGAACCTTGAATATGTTTTAATTTCTCAAACTGTTAGTAATTTTCCTGCTTCTAAATAGAAAGAACTTTTCAATCAGTTCTTCATCTCTTACTGGCTTTGAACACAAATTAAATACAGAAGCTTTTGTGTTTCCTAGGAATTTCTTCCTTTTCTTTAATTCTCTATTCCTCCCTCCCCAAAGTTCTGGAACCACTTAACTCCCCCTAGTGTTATTCTCTCTCTTCCTTTTGTTTATCCTTTAATCCTAATATTGATTGTTCATTCTTAGGTTTCAACCTTTTTTTTTTGTTTCAGGATGTACTAAGCATCTTGTAGGCAGTGATGTCCAGTTCACATGCGAGTTCACTGCTTATGAGAGCAAGCATGGTTAGGAGCACTAACTTCTAATTTGTTAAGCCGGGTTGGATTCCCTGCTCCTCCACATGCAGCCAACTGGGTAACCTTGGGCTCCTCACAGCACTGATGGAGCTTTTCCGACCAAGCAGTAACATCAGGGCTCTCTCAGCCTCACCTACCTCACAGGGTGTCTGTTGTGGGGAGAGGAAAGGGGAGGCAATTGAAAGCCTTTTTGAGACTCCTTCTAGTAAAGTGGCATATAAAAGCCAAGTTAAGGACCTTGACTTGCAAACATGTGTAATGGACAGTAAAATCATGCTTATTGCTTGAAATGTTCAATTTTTTTGTTGTAAACTGCCCTGAGCCTAATTGAGGGTGGGGGTGGTCTATAAATTAAATTATAATAAAATAAATGGTTAATGATTTAACCTGTTCTTAGAACCTTCAGTGACAGGGGATTCAAGTGGAATTCTATAGTTGGGAGTGTCAGGAGTGGCAGTCAAGATTGTGAGAACAGAGAAGGAAAGTTAAGCAGAGTGATAAAATCAAGGAGGATCCTGAAATTAGGGAAGTGGGATGAGTAGCCCTTTTCTTAAGGGAGTAGCTCCTAGTAAAGGTGTATATGTGTTGTGTGATTCCTGTCAAGTGCTTAAAAAAGGCAGTTGAAACTTGGTATGTTCCTGTGTTTTCAAAAGTATTTTTGAGATAAAGATGCTAATGCTTGTTTATTTAAGCAGTGACTGTCAAGAGTCCTGTCTGTTTAATAAAACAGCTACTTAATTGTCGCAAGCGATCGATTTTTCATATTTATGCCAAGTTACCTCATTCCTGTTGCTTGTTCATCTTCTAAATCCTAAGTACGATACCAACCTAACCATTTCCTCCCAAAAGTGAAAGAAAGCAGTTTGTTAGTTTTGAATTACCATCAACCTCTCATGTGCCATTATCAGAAGAAGACAAAATCATTTTTAGTACCTTTGGAATTTTGACACAAGATGGCGGGATTCAGCTACAAAACAGATGAAGGAGGAGGCAGAATCAGTCACAGAATGGTAGTGAGTGGCATCTTGCAGAAGCTCAGTTCCACAGTATGTCTCTTAATTTTATTGCTTACATGCAGCTTAACTTCAGCAATGCAGTTGAAGAGACATGTTCTGTAGCGGCAGCTGTTGTCAAAGCAACTTAAAATCTGTGCACTTAATCAGATTTCCAGTGGCTAGTGAGAAGCCCTGCTGGGCAAAAGCCTCATGGCACACACAGTCCATGCTGAGGATGACTCCACAAGAAGATAAGGAGCAAGCCTAGGGTCAGAGGCATGGAGGGTCCCTGTCTCTCGCTGTGCTGTCACCTCACCGTTCTGCTACTCCTCTCAGCATGTAAAGAGAAACAGGGGATTTATCACCCTTATACATATACGCTAGGAACAGTTTTTTCCAAAAAACAGCACAAATCAGCACCTCTGTAGGAGCTTATAGTCCATCAAGTAGCGTTTTGAAATCCGCCTGAGGATCTCATCTTATGAGTTGAAGCAGCCAGCAATGCTTAATGCTTAAAGTCACATATATGAGACACATTGTATGGAGAAAACAAGGTCCTGGCTTGCAGGTGTGAAGTGGTCCTTTGAAAATGTCATATTCATAATGAAGTCTAGCAGCAAACTAATGTGATTCATGTGCTGTAAATTCATGCCAGTTTCAGGACAATTAATAGGATGCTTTGATAGCTCTGCAGGACTTGTAACTGTGTATTGTACTTTTTCTTTTTTTGCAAATTGAGGCACAACTCTAATCACTACTGCATTTTAGTCCTGAATTAGTCAGTGGAATAGTAGAGTCATTGAAAAGCAACATTAATGGTACTTGCCAAAAATAAACAATAATAAAATAAGCAAATTGATAGATTTGGGTTGTCTTGCCAATGAAACTGGCAGAACTTTTTTGGTTGCAGATACTATGCCAAGAAGCTTCTGAATGCAATCATTATGCTCTAGCAAGCAGACCCTCAATGAAATTGTAATTCAAGGCTAATATCCTAGGCTGTTTTCCTTTTCTTTTCCTTTTTTTTTCTTTCTGTGCAGCTGTTTCATTTCCAATGACTTCATTGGAAATTCTCTCTAAAGCACAGCCAGCAGAATAGAGACTTTGAACATCATACACAATGGGGCCTCCAGAAACTCATTTTCCCCCAGCCCACATAATCTTCAGAATAAGATTTTTTTTCTACCACTGCACCTGAACTCAGTGGACAGACAGGAAGGTCTCTCATATTTTTTTTCAGAGATCTAGCTTCAGCCAAGAGATACCTGTCAGATTTTGCAGAAGGATTAGAAGTTTAGCAGATAACATCATTGTAAACATTTCTGAGTCGTCTCTATATAAGAGCTCAGGGCAGGCAGATACATGATAGATAAAGCAAATCTCCATACCAATATGTGTACTGTAATACAACGGATGTTAGCTCATGGTTTGGTGTGGGTCGTGTGCCTCACTTTTGAGCTGGCAACCTTAAGAGGAGGTTTCTCTGTGCATAACAGTCCTGATCCAAATCATGTTCAAGCACACATAGGAAGTGTGGAATTCCAGAACATAAACCTACATCTATCTGGCAACCTTACCTTTTCCCTGCAATGTTTTCTTGACCTGAAATAGGCCAGGGGCACTATGTGGTTGGTTGGGTGGCTGTGGAGGAATTAGACCCTTTTGAGGCCCCACTTTCACGTTATATTTACATCCCAGGTGTGGCTGACTTCCAGGTGTGGGGCCTGGAGATTTCCTGGAATTACTGATCATCTGCAGACTATAAAGAGTAGAAATGGCTGCTTTGGAGGGTGGACTCTGAGGCATGGTACCCTTTTGAAGCCGGTGATGTTTGCCCTTCTGAAGCCTGGAGCTTACTACTGGCAACTGCAGTTCTTGTTGTTGTCCGCAAAGACAAATTGTTGCCTAATAAAACTGGAAAACCTAGGGGCTTTTTGCACGGCTTCAAAATCGCACAATGGTTGCTAATTGGAAACGCTATTGATTTGCCTTAACGCACGACGTCGTAGACAATCTGCAACACTCCTGAAACCGATCAGCAAAAAGCGCTTCGTTGTAGCGCTTTCAGGGGAATCCCAAAAAGTGGATTCACCCTCCGGAAAGCGCTACACTCTTGCAAACAATCTGTAACACTAGCGATAAAGACCTGTGCGTTACCATTGTTGCGGTTTCTTCAAAGTCCCTCCTCCTGAGCCTGTCCTCCAAACTTCCGGCGAAGCGATCGCCATTTTTTTTTCTCCGAGCGAGCGGGGATAAACGCACCAGCGAGCCTCTTTCTGTTTAGAGGCTTCCCTGGCTTCAGTCCTTTACCTTTAGTCACTAAGCACAAACCACATAAAAGCCCGTTTGCTGAAATAAAGTCCCTTTATTTTTTACACATTAATTCAGCCAAAAATCGGGCCCGTGAGAGGGGGGGGGGATTTTTTTTTTATCACTCGAGGCAGCGTGGCAACGATCATATGATCAAACGACAGCTCACATTAGGCAGCTGGATGGGTCTCTCCGTTGCAACGAATCTACCTAGATTCGTTGCTATGGGTCTGTTTTTTTTAAAAAAAAACGTTTCTTAAAGGGAAAGGGGCTGTTCGGGAGCATGCTAACGGCTGCCCATTGGCTGCTTGACGGCCAGGGGCGGGACGAGCTTGGCAATAGCGCTTCCTTTCTAGCGATTTCTGCCGAGACCGGAAGCCTGTGGGAAACGCTAAAAAACGCAACTGATTCCACTACAAAGGCAGGTATGCATAACGACGAATTCCACTATTTTAAATGGCGATTTTTCATTCCGCAAACAATTTGCAACAAAGATCCCCGTGCGTAAAGGCCCCTAGTTCCCCCCAAAGTCTCATTGTTTATTTTCATGTAAACCCTCTTTATGTGAACTCCAAAGCTAACTCCTCTTGAAATTCTGGGCCACTTATGCCTTTTATTTCATAGGACTTTCATGGCATATTCTGATTTTTATTTATCAGGCCAGGCTTGAGCAAAGTCACTCCAACCCCTGTGTCTCTCCAGCCAGTTGCTTGTTCACCGTTTACAGTTACAGGGTCTAAATGTTTCTTATTTAGATCTTCCCGCACTTTCCAGCACTTCCTGCACTTTCCTGCACTTCTTGCCCTTTCTGATCTGTCTCTTTGTGCCAACAAATAAAAACAGTTGCTGGTAAGGGCTGGCCAGAGTCCACAGCCCAGGTGGGACACACCTGCACCGTTTCATCCCTCCCTCAGCCTGCAAGCTTCTACCATCCTCTTTACTATCCAGTTGGTCTGTCTGTCTTTTTGCACCCAAAGCTACAAGATGCTGCTGATAAAGGACGTCTCTACCATTGTCTCTATTATCTCTAGACTATTATAATCAGCTATGCAGGCAAAAAATCCCTCTCTGCAGGAGAGTAGGACTCTGAGGCATTGTACCATTTTGAGGCCCCACATCCAAACCTCAAGGAATATTTGCAACCCAGGTCTGCTGGAATTACAGCTTATCTCCAGACTATAAAGATCAGCTCTCAAGGAAGAAATGGCTGCTTTGGAGCGTGGATAGGGCTGTTGTGCAAAACAAACATTTGAGCCTCGCCCACAGGTTGTTGTGGAGATTAAACACTTAAGGCCTACTGTACAGGGTTGTTGTTCAGATGAAACACTTGAGGCCTACTGCACAGGGTTGTTGTGCAGATGGACCAGGAGGCAAAATAACCCCTGCAACAGCATGCAGTTTCATCTGCACAACAACCTTATGCGGTAGGCTTCAAATATTAAGAGAGTGGTGGAGAAGAGACACGAATGGCTTGGCTGCCTTTTCTTTCCAGCAGCAAGGCCAGCCACAGCGGTATTTTAAGTGAGATGTGGCTTTCCTGTGGTCTCACCGTCAGTCAATGGTTAGACAGAAGGGGAAAGCTCTCCCCCCTCAAAAGGAAAGCACACCCATGACCGCAGACTCCCCTGCGTTCCTCTTGGACACATGTCTCTTGCCTCAGTCAGGGGCTGATAGAGTCTTCCTTCACAGCAAGCCTGAAAGGAAGGGTGTAGTGTGTGTGCGTGTGTGCGCAGAATCCTGAGCAAGAGTGGCAATTGGCTCTGAATGAGGGAGATTCCACCAATAGGAGTCTTGGAACCTTCAGCAGTTTGTCAGGGTCATGATTTTATGTATATAGACTAGGGGAGGAAGCCTGTTGTATGGCAGGATACAGAGGGCGCTAGGATTTGGCATTGGGGAAAGGGACAGAGGAAGGGAGGAAATCAGGAAGGTAAGAAGGAAGGAAGGAAAGTTGTAAGGAAGAGAGAAATTGGCTGGGGGAGGGGGGAGGTACGGACCTCCCGGAGCACGGGAAACCCCGTGGGAGGAAAAGGTGCATGAAGGGGAAGGGAACGATGTTGGGAAGTGTGCGGTGTTTCCCAGGGGCCTGTGGCAGCATGCGGTTGTTGGGGGGAACATACCTTGCAGGGATTGTAGCCATGGCGGGAAGGTTGCAGACGAGATTGGTGAGGAGGTGGTAGGACAGTGCGGCAGGGGGGAGTGGGCACATATTTGGAGGCATGACCAAAAGGGGTACGGAGGTGTGCGAAGCGGCTCCAGGCAGGCATTTGCGGCTTCCCCCGGTCAAGGCGTTTGTAAGCAAGGCTCGTTGGCAGGCTTGGCAGGGCTGGGGTGGGGTGGCGCCGCGGAGAGAGTAGGTGTCGGCTCTGGAGGGAATTCATGGGAATTGTAGTTCATGAATATCTGGAGGACCGCAGGTTGACTACCCGTGGTTTAGAAGTTTGTTGAAAAGTTGTCTTCGGCAGGCCTGTAGTCTCATATGTGCCTGCAGAAAAGACACTAAATTAAGTGCAACCATGTTTTCTTATGATGTGAAGACCACAAGCTCGTGCTTCAGGCCACACAGAAAAGGAAAACAAAAGCTCGCCTAAAGTGTTATACAGCTGGCAGAGGTGTTCCTCCTGATCTTTCCTTGACTTTGGGTTATTTTGAACATTGATGGAGCTTAAAAAAAGACATATCACTCCTGTAGTATCAGGTGATTGTATTTTTTAATACTACTACATTGTGTTCCTTGTGTGGCTCTAACATGAAAGAAGCTACTTGATAATGGGTTTATGAATGCCCACCAAGTTTTCCAATACTGCCCGTGTTTTAGGAGTAGACTAGTGATAAGAAGCCTCTTGTGGCGCAGAGTGGTAAGGCAGCAGACATGCATTCTGAAGCTCTGCCCATGAGGCTGGGAGTTCAATCCCAGCAGCCGGCTGAAGGTTGACTCAGCCTTCCATCCTTCCGAGGTCGGTAAAATGAGTACCCAGCTTGCTGGGGGGTAAACGGTAATGACTGGGGAAGGCACTGGCAAACCACCCCAGATTGAGTCTGCCATGAAAACGCTAGAGGGCCTCACCCCAAGGGTCAGACATGACCCGGTGCTTGCACAGGGGATACCTTTACCTTTTTTAGTGATAAGAAGAAGAGTTGGTTCTTATATGCCACTTTTCTCTACCCGAAGGAGTCTCAAAGCAGCTTACAGTAGCCTTCCCATTCCTCTCCCCACAACAGACACCCTGTGAGGTGGGTGAGGCTGAGAGAGCCCTGACTGCTCGATCAGAACAGTTTTATCAGTGCCGTGGAGAGCCCAGGGTCACCCAGCTGGTTTCACATTTAGGTAGGAAAAATCAAATGCATTATTATGGATGGGGGAGACTTGTCTTGACAGTGGTATGTTTTTTGGGGGGGCATCATCTGGGCATAGAGTTGGGATCACTGAGAGTGGGCAGGTAGTTGTGAATTTCCTGCATTGTGCAGGGGGCTGGACTAGATGACCCTGGAGTTCCCTTCCACCTTTTTGATTATTTGTTCCTATCATAGATATTTTTCAGCATTAATATATTAGGGCTGTACAACTGCTTTGGCTCCTACTTAAGTGCTACTAGGAAGTATGGTGTGGCTGGGAACAAGCAAAGTGCTTTCATCAAGCCTTGAAATGTACAGATTAAAAAAAAACATTAATTAAACATGCATTGGATACTGGCCTCATACCAATGTTGAAGAGGCTGCTGTCTGGCCACATACATATTGTTGAAGAGGCTGATGCCTGAAGAGACACAGTTAAATCCCCAAACAGGCTTTATGCAATATATCTGGACATTATTTGGTTTGCTGTAGCAGGCTGGTGAATGCTAATATTTGCTTTCAAGGGGGAGTTTTTCCCCCTTCTGTGTAGGAGGAGGAGCCAGTCTTTCAGCATAGGTTCCAGCAACAACAAAACACAAGAAAAATAATAATAGCCGCCTGAAGTTGAAGAGTTTAAGAAACATACCTCTACGTTTGCCTTTCCCTCTGAGAATGAAGGGACAGCTCTTTAAACATGAGCATGAATGGAATAGAAAACTGGAGAAGTTAATGTGCTGTATGGGTTTGTACTCAACACCTGTGTTTTGTTTTGACTGAATTGCTTAACCATGTTCGATTGGGATAGAAAGTGTAAGACTTGTCCTAGGGACTGGAATTACAACAGTTTCCCTTCTTTTGGTCATCTGTACTTTTCTTAATCATTATTCTTCAGACTGCTGTTTTGTGTATAAGAGACTTCAACAAAACAATGGCTAGATTTAAGAGTTTCTCAGTTTGAACTTTGTTCGGCTTGCTGTCTCTTTTCTAATGGACTGGGGGATGTCAAAGTTGCATGTTTGCCTTCATCTGACCTTTTTTGCTGCTTGTTGTCACAAATGAGTTTGCCAAACACACTGACATGATAGGTACCTTCCATAGTCTGACAGTCTGCCCAATGGAGGAGTATTAGCATCATGCTATACAGTTTTCTGCCTTCTGATAATACTTTCTGGTAGTAGTCTTAATATGACAGAATTTAAAAAGTCACTAGGTGGTAAGGTTGTATTAGGGTGGCCTAACACTTTCTAAAAGCATAAAATAGTGTCTTCACTTTACAGTTGTCATAGAAACACTGCCCTAAATATAAAACGTGAGGCTGACATCACTAGTAGTTACAACCGTCAAAATGAATATTGCATGACTAAAAGTGAGAATTAGAGAGGTAGTCTGGAAAAAGGCGCTGATGTTTTTAAAGCAAACTGTTTGTGGTTTTTAAAGTATTTTTAGTTTCTTGAATATTTCTGTCGTTTGGACACTACTTTGACCAGCACAATAGTGCTTGCTTGCTTTGGCTGTTTGAGGGCATTAAGAATACTAAATGTTTAAATTTATTAACAACTTTACTGTAGTGGAAAATGGCTGCTCATTTCTTCTACTCCTCCTTTTTTTCATTGAAGGCCTTAAAAACCAGAAATGGTTAATACGCTGTTGTTCCAAATCATGTCTGATAGATCTCTTTATTGGATGCATTTAGACCCTGCTTTTCTGTTAGATTGGTTCATGAAGCAGGTTATGGAGCAAAACTTCATTTTCAAAATTAAAGTCTGTTGCTTAGATGCAAGGTTTTGTCCCTTCAGTTTTATTCAGTCAGTTTTGCTTGAATTGTATTATGTTTGTGTGGTTTTATGTTTTGAATAACATTCTAATACACTGTAAGTGATATTCAGCATTGGGCTTGGCTGCATATAGTATTCGTTCTCCTGTCTATGATCCCATGGAAATGGGGTCACTGGATGGGCAGGTAGTTGTGAATTTCCTGAATTCTGCAGTGGGTTAGACTAGATGTCCCTGGGGGTCCCTTTATGATTCTATCAAAGCATGCAGTCTCCTGTGTGCTGTCTTCCTTGGACTTTGGTATAGATATGTAGAGTAGACCTGGAAGGTAGTTTGGGAAGTACACTGCTATTACACTGAATCTGAGCATTTTAATGGTGGTATTAAATAATTCCATTCTTTGAGTTTTTTGTAACATTGCTGTATATTAATTGCAAAGTAAGCAAAGGCTTTTTTCAGATGTAATCTGATTAACCAGTTGATTAACCATCCATCATCTGAATTAAACCAACTGTGTTTAGTGTGATTGTCTTAACATAAGCCACTCCATGAACATAGGCTATTACAGTTTGTCAAACTAGGTTTAAATTTGGTTTATCAACTACAGGTAGTCTTCACTATGGTTTCTTGTGCTTAATTTTTGCTACCTGTGATTGCTCTCATGCATATACCTGCTACAGAGCTAGCTGGCCAGAGTTTCAATGAAACCAGCATTTGTTGGGATTTGAGTGATCATCTATGAACCATATCCTGGTATTGCAAAGGAGCCATGTTTTTGCCTTGTATCTGAACTGAGCCTATGCATGGAGAAAATGAAACTATTACTTAACAGCCAGAAATAAGCAGTTAAAAAAACAACAGTTAGAGCAGTGGAAGAAAAAACTGCCAGGTTTCAAGCAAAATTCAGCAGCATATGGAACAGTACAGGGGGAACTGGGAGACAATGGGGCTATTACTTGTTTTCCTTCTGGTCCCTTGTGCACTACTCCCTAACCTGCTGTGTGCCACATCTGGAGTTCAAAATGTTGTGGCACACATGGGAAAGTAAAGCAGATGACAAGATGGAGAAACTATGTTTTGACTCTCAATTAAGAAGCAGTATAGATGGTGGGGAAGGGAGGAAATTGCCTGGCTGCAACCAGACAACTGTAAGAGAGGTCCTGATGCTATATGCCAGGGGTAGTCAAACTGCGGCCCTCCAGATGTCCATGGACTACAATTCCCAGAAGCTCCTGCCAGCGGATGCTGGCAGGGGCTTCTGGGAATTGTAGTTCATGGACATCTGGAGGGCCGCAGTTTGACTACCCCTGCTATATGCGGATGAATAAGGAACATACATTGTTCAACAGACAGGAACTGGCAGTAGAAAATATTAGCTTAAGTGAATCCAGTGAGCCTGTGATAGGTTTGCCAGCTTTTAAACCTGACCTTGCAGGTATCCATTATTGGGTGATCACTTTCAGCTTCATGTAAATAAAAGGTTCATCTGTTGATTTCTGCATATAGATAGGGTTGCCAGTTCCAACTTGGGGAGATTCCTGGGGAACTGGTAGTGGTACCGGGCAAGGTAGAAATTGAGAAAGGAATTCAGAAGGGATCTGATGCCATATAATTCAGGGGTAGTCAACCTATGGTCCTCCAGATGTCAATGGACTACAATTCCCATGAGCCCCCTGCCAGCATTTTCCAGCAGGCACTCATGGGAATTGTAGTCCACAAACATCTTGGGTACCTCAGGTTGACTATCCCTGATTAATCCACTCATTTAAAGTGGCTTCTGCCTCCAGGGGAACTGCCTCGATCATCTGGAGATTTTAATTACAAGAGAATTCTGTGACGGGGAGGTTGGTAAATCTCATACAATTTTTGTCAAAATGTTCAGGCATAGGCCATGCCATTTGATCACTTGATAACCTTGACCTGGGACCAAGTGTTAGGTTGCTTGGTCTCCTGCTGCTGTGGGAAACCTGCCAACATTTCCTGATTCCCACTGAGTCTCTGTAGTCCAGCTAGGAGAGGAAAAGAGAAGGAGAGTCGCTGACATGACAGTATAAGTTCTTTCCAGGGTGAAACCACAAGTAATGTCACACTGCTCTAGAATTCCTTTGAAAAACTGTGGTAGAAGCAGACAATTTCTGCTGAATCCTAGGGCAGTGGGACAACAATTCCAGGTTTACTGTTATTTTGATCCCCCCCCCCCCCCGTCTCTTTTTGAGTGCCAGTCATCTCCAGGCAATCCTAATGAAGTATGAGATATTGATCAGTAACCAATATGTTTCTTTGTGTTTCTGTTTCACTTATGAATTTTAATTTCAAACACTGATATAATACATTTGTTTGCTTGTATTCTTTTTTACATATCATCTTCTATCCAATTATTGTTTAGTTTCTATTGCTTTTAAATTTCTGTCTTTGGTGCCTATAACAGCTTGATTTCTGGTAACATAATCAATATGTTCTGTAATTGCATAATAATTAATGTTTACCTTTCCATGTCTAGATTAAACGTCTTAAGACTTCAGGGAATTTGTAGTACACTAAAATCCTTGTAAGTGCCATTAAAAAAGATTCTGAATTTTGTTTGTTTGTTTTTTCTTCTCAGATGAACGGGACAAAGTACAAAAGAAAACCTTCACAAAATGGATAAATCAGCACCTTCTGAAGGTCAGTTTATTATAATACACATCTTCTTTGGTATTGGCTTTTGAAATTATACCATCTGCCATTAAGTGCTAGTTTCTTGATAGAGAAATAAGTGCTTGATCTTCCTGATATTGTCAAACAAACTGCGTTAAACATATTACTCTTTTTAAAATTTCACAATCAGTGCATGTGTATATAAATTGTTACTGTTAGAGTTAAGGCCATAATCATTCAAAGCAGCTTTAGGAGTTGAATTTGATTCATATTAAGCTTTATTTTGCCAGGACAGTACCAGCATAGCCAGAAAAAAAATTATTATTTACTTGCCATATCTCCCTGAGCACCATAGCTGCCCCACAGCATTTGCATAGTAGGGATGGTTTTTTTTAAAGGTATTTGTTGGTTTGGGTCTATTCGATGTGAAATGATTTTGGAATCCCCCCCCCAAAAAAAACAGATCCTGTTACAGTACGTAATTCAGAAATCCCCAAATGTTGGGTGCTCAAGAGATCCAAACCAAAAAATGCTGGTAAAAAGGATACCAGCCTGATCCTGGGGCTGGTTTGGTTTCTCCTGTCACCCGATTTAAAATAGGAGGCAGGAGTAGGTTGCAGCTTAGATAAAACAGGGTGGTAGGAGAAGGCAGTGCAAAGCTATGCCTGTAGAGAGCAGTGGGCTCCCTGCAGGCACAGTGATCCCAGCTGGACTGCCCTGCCATTCTGCCTGGGCTGAATCTGCATTTACTTTGTTTATTCCATTGTGGATCCTGCTGACTTCAGATAGATTTGGACTCGGGTCTTCTTGTATGCCCTCCCTTCCCCATTGAAATAGAAAAGCGTTCTGCACGTGATTAGGGAAGCTCAGAAGTGCAGCAGGAGCCTTGTTCTTTCTTTTCTTGAAGAGGGGGGGATTGGAGACAGCAGAGGAGGGGGAATAAATTCCAAAGGCAAACCTCTGCCGAGAGAAGTTAGGGATTCTGGAGCTTCTACCGAGAGAAGTTAGAGCTTCCCCTTTAAGCAAAGCTTGCAACCTGGGAAACCTGTGAACTGGCCAATCAGGGCTTTTCTACAGTGTCAGAGGCTCGGCAGCAAGTTAGTTTGGGTCAAGCAGAGACTGCATGCTTTCTCATGCTGATTTTTCAAATAGGTAAAGGTAAAGGTATCCCCTGTGCAAGCACCAAGTCATGTCTGACCCTTGGGGTGACGCCCTCCAGCGTTTTCATGGCAGACTCAATACGGGGTGGTTTGCCAGTGCCTTCCCCAGTCATTACCATGATTTTTCAAATATTGAGGGTTATATCCACTCCAGGATATCACGGGGAAAGGTAGGGTCAGTCCGGATCAATCCTGCTTGTTGCAGAGGGAAAATTTAAATCGGCTGAAGTCAAAACGGAAATCACATTCAGTGTAGACGGCAGGAATTAGATCGAACTGGGATTGGAATAAAAGCTCTGTGCAGATTCACCCCAGGTTTAAACTAAGTGGCAGGAGAAGACAGTGCAAAGTTGTGCCTGTGGGGAGCTATCAGCTCCACTCAGGCACGGTGTTCCTGGCTGGGCTGCGTTCTCCTGCCATCCAGTTTAAACCAGGTGGCAGGAGAAGGTAGCACAGAACATAGTTTCACTGTATAGATATATCTGCTTAATTAAGCACACACATCGATTGGTTGGTGCACTTCACAGTAGTCAGATTAACAATGTTAATCTGTTTTTCCTCTAATCAGCTAATGTTGTTAATATATTAATTCATTCTTTTTGTTGTGGATTGCTTTCAATTAACTTTTGATGAGCTTTGATTAATATTTTATTATTTGTCCTTCTGAGATATTAACATGTAAGATTACTTTCCCAGCTGAAATTAGCCAAAGGCTTTAAATTAATTGATGCATTATTCAGTAAGCTGCTTCGTTTTATCTGTACAATTTTCCATATGCAGATTAAGCTTTTAAAATACATTGACTTATTCTATGTTTCCATTGGTGAGCGTTCTACTTATCCCAAGGGAAAATGGTTCATTCCTTTATTAGTATACTTTCAGCAAATAGCATTGCTGGCCCATTGTTAAATATGACATACTCTTATTATATACAAATACTTTTCTCTTTAGAAATCTTGGATTTCCACAAATCTATAATTTTTTGTTTCAGTGGCAGGTTTTGTAATATGGAAGTAAAGTGATGATTTTAATTTATCCTTTTAAAATTGCTCTACTGGCAAGATATAACAGATTCCTAGAACAAAAAGATGATCTTTTAAAAGTTCCAAATATTATTAGTCAGCATCTTTTCCAACCTATTTATTTATTTTACATATTAATAGAAAATGCATCTCTTATGGATATATGGCACTATTTTGCAATTAAAGCTGAATTCTAAACCTAGATGTGGAGGAGGAATTGCAAAAAGATTTTTTCACTTTAGTTCATATGCTTATTAGTGGAGGGGACCATACAGGACACTGACCTCTCAGTACAATTTAAATAAAGTGGAGGGAAGTTTGGATGGTGTGTTTCAGATCCTATGTCACTCACTCGGGTCTCTGTTGTATGCTATATAAAGGCACTACAACAAATTATCCTAAAATGGTGTACTTTTTAATAATTTTGTATTGAATGAACCCAAGAGCAGATTTTTCCAGTGAATGTTACCATGTCTTCATTGAACTCTCTCTAGTCATGATTGCCCCCACCCCATACTCTTGAAGTTAATGCAAGTTCACAAGCCCATTGTATGTTAGAACTATCAAATTTGCTCCATGGCTTCTGGCTGAATCATGTCAATCTCTGATATTGTTCACAGATTAACTGCTGGAAGAGCAGTTGTGTTCTTCCTGGAATCCATAGCTACTTTCAGCTTTTATAGCTGTTACAGACATTGTCAATAGGAAAATTCTCACAACTTCAGTGGCCTCCACTGCTCATGTTCTGACATCAGAATCCCAGACCCCATCCATGAGGCCATCTTTGTTGACTCTCTATTACCTTTAGCAATGTTTTTCATAGAATCATAGAATCATAGAATCATAGAGTTGGAAGGGGCCATACAGGCCATCTAGTCCAACCCCCTGCTCCACGCAGGATCAGCCCAAAGCATCCTAAAGCATCCAAGAAAATTGTGTATCCAACCTTTGCTTGAAGACTGCCAGGGAGGGGGAGCTCACCATCTCCTTAGGCAGCCTATTCCACTGCTGAACTACTCTGACTGTGAATTTTTTTTTCCTGATATCTAGCCTATATCGTTGTAGTTTAAACCCATTACTGCGTGTCCTTTCCTCTGCAGCCAACGGAAACAGTATCCTGCCCTCCTCTGACAACCTTTCAAATACTTAAAGAGGGCTATCATGTCCCCTCTCAACCTCCTTTTCTCCAGGCTGAACATTCCCAAGTCCCTCAACCTATTTTCATAGGGCTTGGTCCCTTGGCCCCAGATCATCCTCGTTGCTCTCCTCTGTACCGTTTCAATTTTATCTACGTCCTTCTTGAAGTGAGGCCTCCAGAATTGCACAGTACTCCAGGTGTGGTCTGACCAGTGCCGTATACAATGGGACTATGACATCTTGTGAATTTGATGTGATGCCCCTGTTGATACAGCCTCAAATGGCATTTGCCTTTTTTACCGCTGCATCACACTGCCTGCTCATGTTTAGCTTACAATCCACAAGTACCCCAAGGTCTTGTTCACACACAGTGTTACCTAGAAGCATATCCCCCATCCAGTAGGCATGCTTTTCATTTTTCTGACCCAGATGCAGAACTTTACACATCTTTATTAAATTGCATCTTGTTCTCATTTGCCCATTTTTCCATTGTGTTCAGATCTCATTGAACTCTATCTTCTGGAGTATTTGCCAGGCCTCCCAATTCGGTGTCATCAGCAAACTTAATGAGCAGTCCCTCCACCCCTCCATCTAGATCATTAATAAATATGTTAAAAAGTACCGGACCGAGCCCCGAGCCCTGAGGTACCCCGCTACTAACCTCTCTCCAGTCTGATGAAACACCATTGACAACAACTCTTTGAGTGCGGTTCTCTTACCAATTCCCTATCCACCTAAGTATCTGAAAATCCAGATTGCTGTCCTTCAACTTATCCATCAGAACATCATGGGGAACCTTATCAAAAGCTTTACTAAAATCCAAGTAAATGACATCAACCGAATTTCCACGATCCAGCACACCTGTTACTTGGTCAAAGAAGGAAACCAGGTTGGTCTGACAGGACCTGTTGGAGACAAATCCATGCTGACTTCCCTGGATCACCAAATTGTCCTCCAGATGTTTGCAGATCGCTCCCTTTAATATCTGCTCCATTATCTTCCCCATAACAGAGGTCAGATTAACTGGTCTGTAGTTTCCTGGATCATCCTTCATCCTTTTTTTGAAGATCGGAATAACGTTTGCTCTCTTCCAATCCCCTGGGACATCTCCAGTCCTTAAAGAGGTTCCGAAGATTATGGACAAGGGTTCTGCAAGTTCTCTGGAAAGTTCTTTAAGCCCTCTCGGGTGCATTTCATCCGGCCCAGTAGATTTAAACTCATCCAGTGCAGCTAAACGCCTCTCAACAATCTCTCTGTCCATGTCAACCTGCCACCCAGATGCTATCCCTTGGCTACTGCCAACTCTAGATGTGCCTAAACCCTTTGACCTGTGGGAAAAAAACAGATGTAAAATAGGCGCTGAGCTTTTCTGCTTTCTCTGCATCTTCCGTTAGAGTTTGTCCATCTGCACCCAACAGTGGGCCTATTGCCTCCTTTCCTTTACGTTTGCTCCTCACATAACTGAAAAATCTTTTCTTGTTACAATGGGCTTCCCTGGCCAATCTTAGCTCACTCTCAACTTTGGCCTTTCTGATGATTGATCTACAGTGCCTAGTAACCTGTAGGTACTCTTCTTTAGAGCTCTGTCCTTCCCTTCATTTCCTGAACAGTTCCCTTTTCTTTCTTAGTTCCTCTTGAAGTTCTCTGTTCATCCAAATAGGCTTCTTAGAGCTCCTGCAGTGCCAAATAGGCTTCTGAGAGCGCCTCCTGTTGCTTCTTCTGATTTTCTCTGCTGCAAAGCTTTGACCTGGGCAGAGTCTACACTTACTTTCTTTATTCCATTGTCAATCCTGTTGAATTCAGATTGCTTTGAACTCGGTTCTTCCCCCCCCCCCATTGAAACAGGAAAGTCTTCTGCACGTGGTTAGGGTAGTTCAGAAGGAGGGGGGGAGCCAAGCCTATTTCTTTCTTTTCTTGAAGGGGGGGGGAGAGGAACCAGGCAGGGAGCCTCTTTTTTTTTCTTGGAGGGGTGGGGGAGAGGATCGAAAAGGCAGAGAAGGGAGAAAAAATCCAGGACCGACAGAAGTTGAGAGAAATTAGGGGCTTCTCCTTTAAGGCAAGCTTGTCACATGACCAGATGGTTCTCTACCACGGAGCTTGGTTTCCCAATCCGGATTTGAAAAATATTGAGCATTAAAAGCGCTCTAAGATATCGCACAATAAAGGTAGGGTCACTCCGGATCAATCCTTCTTGCTGCAGAAGGAACATTTTAATTGCCTAAAATCCAAACGGAAATTGCATTCTGTGTAGACGGCAGGGACTGAATTGACCTGGGATTGGAATAAAAGCTCCGTGCAATTTACACCCTGTCCAGCTCCTTGGTATCCCCATAAAATGAATTGCTTCTACCAGGTTAAGTGTTACGGATCTTCATTCCTTCTCATCCTGTTTCATGCCACCAACAAGGTGCGATTGTTAACTGCATTTGCAGAAATAAATTCAAGTTATAAAAACTTTTAATGAATATCCTAAATATAAGGGTCAGAATTCAGTTTTGCTTCAGAGGTAGCATTCAGCTGTGGATTCTTGCAGGTCAGAGAGTGCAGTAGACAATTATAAGGAATTAAAAGTCTGCATAGCTTGCATTCCCCATACAGCTGTGCAATGCACGTTACTCATGCATCTATTTTGGATATGGTTAACTTGCCTCTTTTACTATACCTTTGTCCCCTTATGACACAGGATTTGTGCATGGTTTAGCACTTTATTCCATTTTTTTCCTGTTTAAAACAACTGAAGAGTGGAGAAATAGCGCCACCTGCACAAAGGTACTTGTATTATTTTGCTTCTCTGAAAATCTAATACTTGAGAAGCAGGATAACATAGCCACCTTGGATCAGGGATGTGTTAGCAACTTTAAAAATACTACAGATTTTTTTCATAATAGAAAGAGTAGCAAAGGGTTACTTTGTGAACGGAAAGGCAATATTTTAAATGTAATCTTTTCACTGGGAGACAATCTATGCAAGCGGGTTATCTTGACAGTTCAAAGGAAGCCATTTTAAGACAAGATAGATGGATACCTCTATGATTCTCTCTGCTTCACCCTCCCTTTTTGCCTCAGGCCCTTTATGCCAAGTTAACACAGCAGGACTCCTGGATGTGTTAGTGTTCAATTAAAACAGAAGATAAGGAAGTGCTTTGGAAAGCTGTTCATATACATTTGTCATCTATATTTGCCTAGAGTAGTAGTGAGTTAAAATGCATCTGACAGTATGTAGATGTATGTAGGAAGAAGGCGAAACTTTGCTTTGTTTTCCTCGGTGTGCTGTGTGCAAATGGTACAGGCTTAAAAACATTTTCCTGGGAGTAATCCCCAGTGAATAAAGTTGGACTTCTGAATAAATCTGCTTCAAATTGTCCCAATGTCATTTATAAGGCTTTTGGTACCAATGCTAGGCTTTCATTTCCTGTATATATTGAAAAATTTGGAGGGGATTATCTTTCACATTTTATAGATGATGATGATAAAGGAGCACTCCCCCTCTCAGGCTGAAATTAATGAATAAGTTCCTCCTAAAGATATGAGTAATGCAAAATTGACTTCATTTTAATTTATATTTCTTGGATAATCTGGACAATTCTTAATTTGTGCAGATAGTAGAGGGTGGGGGCCACAGTCAATAAAACATGCACTACTACATTGTTTATGCTATAAAATGGAAATCATGTTTCTGAATACCTCTTTCATGCAGCTTGTAAAACAGAGAAAAATCAATTTTCATTCTTTTGAAAAAGAAATACCTTTCCCCCAAGATTGACTTTATAGGTGTAATTGGCAATCTTCTCAGATATCCTATATATATAATATATAATACTAAGACATAATCAGTATTTAATTTAAGCATGAGTTATTGATTCTGGGTTCTTTTGGGTGTGTTGGGTGTGTTTTGTTGGAGACAGGCCCGTGTCCAATTTCCTAAATTTAGAACTGCTAAAACTACATGTATGGGAAGAAGGTGAGATATCTATGTATGGAGGGGTTGGGTATTACAGGGACATCAGAGAGAAAGAGAGAGTACAATTTGTATCTATCTGCCCCTCCTTCCAGCCAGTCTGCTAGACAAAGAAAAGACCCCAACTGATTACTGTAGGGCACGGGCTTCTGATATATCTTCCCTTGTAAAGCAATAATTTTCAAATTTTTAACTGTTCTATATTCTGTTTGGAGAAATCCCGCACATTGACTGTGGAATCCGTCCACATCATAAAGAATTCTGGGCACCTTTCTGGTATTCTCCATTACTAATCTTCTCATTGAGAAACCCCTAAAATGCTTAAAGTTCATCAGGGTTCTTATGAATGTAGTTTGTAAACCACTATTTCAGATCCTGGAAAATGGAAAGTTTTGTAGACAGCATTTACTGTTCTCAGAATTTCCAGCGAGCTTCCAATGTAGCTCTCTTTGACACAAATTTTCATAAAGCCCTACTAGTGTCCATTTGTTCTAATTTGGGGGGCTCAATGAAGAAAGATGATCAAGGAAATTTATATGGTATTTTCATAAACCACATTGGTATTTTTTTTCTTATTTTAGAGTGGCAGCTGTGCTGTGGTCAGTCCATATGTCAGTGAGACTGGCCAGGGTGAAAGATTATTGCAGTGAAGTCAGTGCGCAGACAAGAAGTATTCTGAGTGCCACATAAGTACCTTAGCAGACTCGTTCTATATTTGCAATGTACAACGTTGGCATTGATGGCAGGATTTTTTAAAGATTAGTTTTTCTGCCAGGCAGGAGTCAGTGTACCACATAAATACAGGCTATCTATTCAGACTAAACTGGGAGGGAACTATCCAAAGCAAATCGTGTTTATTTCTTATATATAGCCAGCCTTCTTTGTAGGGAAGATGGAGATGGAGGCCAATGGTGTTAAATAGAATTGCCAGTATTTCTTCCTCATTTTTATCACAATTATCACCTGAGGGTGCTCACTCTCCAGTTATGTTTGCCTTTGTGCATCTTTCTAGCAGCAGAAACTCTTCTGCTTTAATTTTGGTGAACACCCTATGCCTTTCCTCCAGTTACAGCATTAAGTGTTATTCTTTTCTCTCTCAAGGCTGGCATGCTTATTTCAGCCAAGCTGCCAAGCCTCCCACACCCAGCTGTGCTATGAATGTTCCCCAAGCTTCCCTGCCTGAGGCAGCACATAGTTTAAATCCCAGATTCTCACAGTAATTCATGAGGGATCCAATAGATTGCCAGCGTCTTCCCTGGAGATTGGCACCTTACTTGGAAAGCTTGTGTAGCCTGCCACTTCACATGGGCATGCAGACAAGAGTCTGAAAAGAATTGTTAAAAGGCATTAGTAAAATAATTTGCACGTATGTCATAGTGAATATGTCGTTCTCTACCTAGTGCTCGTCAAAAATTCTGTTTTTCTTGGGTAAGCAATTGCACACATTTTTGTTTGCATTTTAGAACATTTCAAGTTACATACAAATTAAAACAGAATTTTGTAGAGTTGAAAGCAGGGGCAGGAGAATTTTCTCCCAGCTCCCTGACATACAAAATGGCCAGTGGAGGAAAACTACAGAAGGATGAAGAATCCTGAACTGTAAAGCAGCGGTCCGCAACCTTTTGGCTGCTGCGGACCGCTGCTCTGGAGTGGGGCGAGAGGGCGGGCTGGGGGCCCGCGCACGCATGGCAGCCCCAGCGCAAACGCGGACTGCCGCGCACGTGCGTTTGTACCGCCGCCATGCAGGTGGCCACGGCTCCCCCAACCTGCCCCTCCGGGCCACCAGCAAATCAGCCGCCAAAGCGGCCGATTAGCTTGCAGCTCGGCAAGCTTCTCTTCCCCCCCCTCCTGAAACAAGAAGCTTGCCGGGCCGCGAGCTAATCGGCTGCTTTGGCGGCCGATTTGCTCACGGCCTGGCGAGCTTCTCGCTTCGGGGGGGGAGGGAAGAAGGAGCTGCAGCCCGGCGCCAAGGCCTTCGCGGCCTGGCACCGGGCCACGGCCCGCGGGTTGGGGACCACTGCTGTAAAGGAAATTCTGCCTAAACTTCACAGAGACTTCCCTTGTTTGCTTGACAAGCACAGTATAGATTACTATTGTGTTCTTTGGCTATAGGCCATGTTTCTGTGGGCTGTTAGGACACAATACATTGCTTTTTCTGCTGTGTTTAATTTAATGTTTTTAGGCTTTTAATTTTTAATCTTGATATTTGATTTTGATATTTTATATTCTTATGTCTTTAGACCATGAAAGCCATGTATCAGTGCCATGAACAATTGACTAAGCAAGTAGTGGAACCGCAAGATGCGGTGGCCCTGCTTCTTTCTTGCCGGCGAAGCCTGTTCCTGCGGCTGTCTTACCAGAGTGGGAGCACAGAGGTGAGGACAGCCGACTCGACAGAGTGCAGAGCCGAGGATGGGCCAAGTAGCCAATGGGGAGCTCCCAATTGGCCACTTGTCCCCTGAGTGAAACTCGAAGGGGCAATCAGGAGCCCCAAAGCGGCTCCTGATTGGCCCCTCCAAGTTTTTATCATGGACTCAGCCCTCACCTTTCTCCTCCCAACTTGCCCGTACTGCTTTATTTATACCGCTCATGGTGTGACTGCTGAACAATAGCAAGCAGCTGGGCCTCACTGAGTCATACAAATTGAGTGATCACTACCCTTACCAGACTTCACCTCAACCCCCCCAGGAATTTCCTGAACTGGAGACTGCAACCCTAGCCAGGCCTGTCTTGATGAGTCCTCCCTCAAAGGCTAAAAAAGGCCTGCAAAGAACTCTGCCCCCTCTCTCGCCCTGTCTTTTACTGACAAAATCAAGCCTGAATATTGTGGCTGCCAAGTAAGAGCCACTGAGGGAATCAGTTGTTAAAGCTACAGGTGCTTCTATCATCATTTGGGGTTATTTTACCCACCCACCCCAAATATGTTTTTATTTCAGAGTTTTCTGAAAGCCTGGGATGGTTCAGGTATGTAGAAAGATTTGTCTTCTCGATTCATGGTTCTAGTCACTGGATTTAAGTTTCCTCTGATCTGTCCCAACTTCACTATTAGAATATACAAGTGGAGACCTGCAATACTTGGAGGTGGGGGAAACCATCTCTCTATCATTGCCGCTGCCTGGCAGTGAGGACTCTCCTCCGATTCTTTCCTTCCCAGCTGTGCAAGGGGTCCTGCAGGACTCGTAGGAGGGGGAATCCCATCTCTCCTTCCTACTTTCTTGCTGAGCTTGCCCTAGCTCCTGAGCTGCACTGCTGCCACAGGGCCCACCATGGGTTCTGGGCTGTGCTGCTTCCACCACCACCACACACAGGTGTGTGTGTGGGGAAATGCAAACCCCAAAATATATTTTTTAAGATGTCAGATTTACCTGCAAACCTTGGAGATCCTCAAGTTTGCAGAAACATCTGTTTTGGGTAAGCATGACCCAAGCTACCTCCAGATTAGGCTACTGCAATACAGTCTACATAGGGCCTCCTTTGAAGACATTTCAGAAGCTTCAGGTGGACCAGAATACAGCTGCTTGATTTCTGACTGGGTCCCCAGGTCAGGACATAAAATTGATACTTTGGTAGTTGCACTGGCTTTTGATTAGTTTCAGGTACAAATTCAAAGTGCTAGTTTTTTACCTCTAAAGCTGTAAATGACCAGGGACTGTCCTTGCAAGACTGCCTCACGAAGTATGATTCCCCTCACCTCCTTAGATCATCCTTGTGGAGCCTTTAACAGGTGCCTGGCCCACGAATGGCCTACTTGTCAAATGCCAAGGTTAGGGTATTTTCAGTGGTTGCCCCTCTCTTTGGAATCAGCTCCCCAGGCTTGTGCCCTTCAGCATTCCGTAAGATGTGTAATGCAGCTTTCTTTTGTGCAGCCTTTGGTTAATATAAAAACTAAGGAGCTGACCACTTGTTTTGATTTTTTTTCCTGATTAATTTGCTGTCAAGTTGATGTTTTCATTTTACTGTACTATTTGTTGCATTTATTTATTTGTGTCTTTTGCCCTTTAAATGTTGTAAGCTGCTTTGAGTCCCTGGTGCAAATAATATGGTTCCTCTTCTTTGTACCATTCCTGAAGCCCTTATTGTTTTGGTATCTGCCCTCAAATAAAGTAAGATATAATTCAAAACCATTGCTTGTGTATGTTCATGGTCATTAGTTTGCTCTTGAATAATTTGCTAGTGTGTAGCAAGTGCTGCTTCTGAGTTGTCTTTTTTCATAACCCTCTTTGAAGCACGATAATTGTATTAAAGCTAAGAGAAATGCCTAGGGGCATCCAAACAAGGACAAATGAATGCTAGAACTTTGTTCATATATTCAGAAAGAAAAAACTATTAACAGCTAAAGGCCCAAATAATGTTAACGTATATTAGGGCAATTATGCAAACATTTTCAAACGGTGTATTTGATAACACTGGAATATACACAATGTAATAACCTAGAAAACAGAATTGCTCTGTAGGAAACTATCCAAGTAGGTAGCATTTGGTTTGGGTGGGTATGCATTGCATATTCATTAGGTTATTATCAGGAGCAATAATTATTCCATAAGATTCAAATTGCCGTGGGGTTGTCACAGTTTAATTCAACCAATTTCTCTGATTTTTTGAAAATGCAAATCGAAAATAGATTTCATCTTACTGAGCTATAATAAATTGGCTTGTTTACTATTTATATGTACATTTTTGTTGCTTTATGTGTGTGTGGTTTGATTTTCAGCAACTGAAGGATTTCTACTAGTTTGTTTTAATTGTTTCTGCTATATGGTTTTTATTTATAGTTAATAAACTTTGAATCTGCTATTGTGCAAAATACAAAGTAGCTTGCCCTCCCTGACAATTTATTCTCCTAAAAACTGTCTAGATTTTTGGCCAACATGATATGGCTGCAGAAAATTATAAGCTTGAAAGGATACATAATACATTGGTAATAGCTTTGTGTTTTATGGAAGGATCTTAAAATCAATGGCCACCGCTCTTTATGGACTCATATGGACTCATATGGTGTCTTGGCTTACATATTTGGAGACTCACTGGCTTTCAAGTGTGTTGTAAGGCCACACTACAAGTAGCTATGAAAAACAACGGTTGGAAGCTATGATCTGGCTATTATTATTATTATTATTATTATTATTATTATTATTATTATTATTATTATTATTATTATTATTATTATTATTTCTCGCCACTCCCTACATTGGCTTGTGGTGGGTAACAGCAGTTTAAAAATCCCACATTAAAACTCCCAATAAACAGCAATATAATTATCAGTTTGTAATCTGCCTGGCAGGAGGTTTATGATGCTTTATTCTGACTTTTGATGCTTTTATTTTATTTTACTGTACATTCACATAAATAAAATTGTTATTTGAGAGATATGGCAACACTACATTCAGGGTCATTTAAGTTGAGCATGAAGGCATATACTCATCCTGCAAATTTAAGAATGGCACAGCTGTATAACAATGTAGATGTTACTTTGGCGTTTCCAAGTATTTGTAACATTTTGGAAAAGATAGGAAAGTCATTAGTTATAATTATAGTATTGTGTTACTGTCACTTACAGATGAGCCATATAGAATGAGAAGAAGTATTTCTTCAGTTTGAGAAATAAGCCATCTGTCTTGACATTTTGTGATTGTGTCCCCTACAGCAGTGGTCCGCAACCTTTTTCGGGTTGCGGACCGGTGGGGGGGAGGGCAATCTGGGTGTCACGCATGCGCGGCAGCCCCTGCGCAAACACGCATGCACGGCAGGTCTGCGCATGTGCGTTTGCGCCCGTGGTGGTGCAAATGCACATGCACAGCAGTTTTGCATTTGCGCTCCTGGTGGGGAGAGGGAGCCACGGCCTGGTGCTGAGGCCTTTGGGGCTGCGGCCCGGTGGTACGGGACAACTGCCCTACAGTGTTTGTCTATTTCTGTAGCACACTTGTAGTGTCACTCAAAAACAAGAGTGGCTTTTTTGGAACCCCCATGAGATTATCAGGAGTAGTCAGTGACCATTAAACATGACAAATTGTTCAAGAAGGCAAATCATATAAGGATAAGAGTTGGGTAATCACGAGAACCACCCTTTTGGCACAGCCACCTTGGGGCGGTTTACAATAAAACATAAACAAGAATCAATAAAACCATTTAATAATATTAAAATGTTTCACTCAGTGTAGCTGACAGGTTACTGATTGAGTAGCTCTCAGTCTAGGGTGGAAGAGAGTTACGGAGAAGGGCCCTATTGATAGTGTTCTGTCAGCTCATTAGCTTCAACTGAATGTCTGGTGAAAGAGCACTGTTTTGCAGGACCTTCAGAACTGGTTTGGCCTCACTTGGAGTACTGTGTTCAGTTTTGGTCACCCCAATTGAAGAGGGATGTTGAGAAACTAGAACGTGTCCAGAGGAGGGCAACAAAGATGGTGAGGGGTTTGGAGACCAAGACATATGAGGACAGGTTGGGGGAGCTCGGTCTGTTTAGCCTAGAGAGGAGACGACTGAGAGGGGATCTGATAACCATCTTCAAGTATTTAAAAGGTGCCATATGGAGGATGGAGCAGAATTGTTCTCTCTTGCCCCAGAGGGACAGACCAGAACGAATGGGATTAAATTAATTAAAAAAAATCCATCTAAACATCCGGAAGAAGTTCTTGATGGTTAGAGCAGTTTCTCAGTGGAACAGGCTTCCTCAGGAGGTGGTGGGTTCTCCATCTTTGGAAATTTTTAAACAGAGGCTAGATAGCCATCTATCAGAGAGGCTGATTCTGTGAAGGCAAAGGGGTGGCAGGTTACAGTAGATGAGCGATTGGGATGTGAGTGTCCTGCATAGTGCAGGGGGTTGGACTAGATGACTCATGAGGTCCCTTCCAACTCTTATTCTATGATTCCATGTATGGTGCCTGACCTCCTGACAAGCATTACCTCGAACAGCATTCTAAGGGTCAAATATTGCTTTTTTTGTATGTGGATTTTGTCACCTACTGGCATCCCAACAATTTTAAACATTCTGATATTTTTCTGTGTAGACTCTTTCAAATCTAGTTTCTTGAAGTATAAACAGAGGAAAAATAATTGAATCTTATTTAGGTATTCTATAAGAGCATATGTGAATGGGAGAAGCGGTAGAAAATATTGTCAGGGGTAATTAGTGGAAAAATGTTCTTGTGATATTGTTCCTTGTTAAAATGCAAGATGAGGTTGCACAATCATTTGGAACATGTCAGTCAGAGCCAAAATGTCTTTGAGCAAAAAACAGAGAGAGAGAATTTGGCACAGCATAGTTAAAAATTTCGTTTCCATCACAAATACATGCAGCATAAGCCACATCTTGTAGAATTTGAATAATTGCTTTGAGGTGTCTTCCCTCCATTTCTTTCAGCAAATATGAATGCTAGTTTGTGTACATGCAAACAGTGAGCATGTTGTTTCATGTGTTCCACAAGGATAGGCAGATTGTTCATTTGTTTTAAGATGCTGTTCCTTATTTTAGCAGCTGAGAGTCCCACTAACCTTAATGTATGTCTTATATGGGGAAGTGTCCTTAGGCTGACATTTATGTTACCAGACAAAAGTTTTTTTCCTTCATTTCACTGCCTACATGCTGTAGTTTTCACCTCTTACATATCCCTTCCAATTAGTGCTCCTATGGTTTTAAATGCTGCTATATGATGAAATTACTAGTTAATGTATGAAAAGAGAACTGAAGTTTGTTTATTTGTTTATTTACTTATTACATTTATATACCACCCTCCCCGGAGGCTCAGGGTGGTTCACAAGAAATAGGAACATGAACAATACAGAGAAATTGGTAACCATAGATAACAATGGAACAATAATAAAGAGTGAGAACAGTAAATTCATAACCATAACATACAATGGACCCATGGTTGGTGGGTTCAAGACATTGAAGCTCATAGAAGTTTATTTTATTTATTTAGATTTTTATATCACCCTTCCATATGGCTCTGGGCAGTTTACATATAACATCATGGGGTAATTACATAGAACATTGCAACAAATATAACAATCATAACATAACAGTGAACCAGAACTATAAACAGGAGCATTGACACAGTTTTGGGTTGGTCAGACTCTTTGATCATAGGAGGGGGTGTCTGGGGAGCAGTAGGTGTTTTTCGGCTAGTCGGTCTCAAGCAAATGCCTGGTGGAGGAGCTCCCTTTTGCGGGCCCTGTGAAATTGGCCTTAAAGGTGATTACCAAAACCATAAGCTTAATCCAGAATTCAACTGGGAACCAGCCGAGTTGTTGTAGTATAGGCTGGATGTGGAATCTCCATGGTGTATTAATGAGAATCCTGGCCACGGTGTTCTGCACCAGCTGTAGTTTCCAGATCAAGGATAAGGGTAGGCCTGCATAGAGTGAGTTACAGAAGTCCAGTCTAGAGGTGAAATTTGAGGTTCATGGGAGGGAGGCTTAGGGGCCCTATGGAAGTTGTTGGTTGTGGTCGATCTCAACCAAATGGCTGGCAGAAAAGCTTCCTTTTGGAGGCCCTATGGAATTGATCTAGTTCCATTAGGGCTCTGATCCCCTCTGGGAGCTCATTCCAAAAGGTGGGGGCCACGACAGAGAAAACTCTGGTCTCGGTTGAGGTCAGATGAGCTTTTTTGGGGCCAGGGATCACCAGCCATTTGGAAGTGGTGGGGCATAAGGCTCTTTGAGGGGTACAGGCAGAAAGGCAGTTTCTCAAGTACAAATTACATAGGTAGGGTTGCCAGGAAATTCCTGGCAAATCCGCAAGAGGGTTGTGCTGGTTATGGGGTAAGTGGAGTCCTAGGAAATATTGTTAAAAAGAAAAATAAAGCTTCATATAGTCACAGGATGAGCCTCTTGTGGTGCAGGTGGTAAGGCAGTCGACATGCTGTCTGAAGCTCTGACCATGAGGCTGGGTGTTCAGTCCCAGCAGCCGGCTCAAGGTTGACTCAGCCTTCCATCCTTCCGAGGTCAGTAAAATGAGTACCCAGATTGCTGGGGGGTAAAACGGTAATGACTGGGGAAGGCACTGGCAAACTACCCCGTATTGAGTCTGCCATGAAAACATTGAGGAACAAGAGTCCAAGTTGATAGTATGTGTGCACAGGAGTGTGGAGGGAGGGGTTGCCAGAGACCTGTGGAAATTTGAGGATGGCTTTTGGGGAGTATAGGGACCTTAGTGGGGTGCCTACCCTCAAAAACAGCATTTTTCTCCAGAAACTGATCTCTGTACTATGCAGGCAGCTGTAGTTCCAGGAGATCCCCAAGTCCCACCTGGAGGCTGGCATTTCTAGCCAAGAGCTGCACACCTTGATCCAGTGCAAGCATGCTCAAGGATTCCTTTCTTCCCTGGTTTCCCCTTGGCCCTGGCAGTCATTTCTCATCCTGAGAAAATATATTCTCAGGTCTTGCCAGGATTCCCAGCTGCCTGGTGGTGCCTGAAAATCTCCCAAAGTTAGAAGTGATCTCCAAATCACACGGATCATTTCCACTGAGAAGAATTGCTGCTTTGCATGGTGGGCTTTATAACAGCTGAGATGAATGCTTCCTTGTTTTGTTCAGACAAGGTTTGCTGTTTAGCATACTTCACGCACAAAAATGAAATGACCTTTTTATTTCGCAAGCTTTTTATTTTATTAGCGATGCCATATGCACTGTGATCATGTTACTTCTGGGGACGTGGCAGGAAGGTGTATTCTGATGAAATCATATCCGGGGTTTCTCAAAGCCTGAGGAATGTTTCAGGGCTTTCCAAATAGTAAAAAGGTTGAGAAACCCTGGTATAGCTCATGTCTGCTTAGAAGTCCTACTGTCTTCAGTGGGGCCTTGTTCTGGGTAGCTGTGCTATCCAGTGCTGTCTAATGACTGGAGTAACAACACATACAATTGTGCTGTACATTTTTCCCATTACAGTCCAAAGCAAGATACCAGGTCTAGAATGTGATTTTGACGCAGCCCTTCAATCTATTTCCATCTGTCACAGGAATGTGAGCATCATGCTTTTCAGAGAGATGTTATGGAGCTCTTTGAACTCTCATCAGCTGCAACTGAGTGGATTGAAAATTTTGACATTACTATGTAGGGGGATTACCCAGTCAGTCTGCATACCCATTGTGTCAGCTTGGTTGCAGATGACCACCCTGATTCTTCCTCGTAAGCATTAGCTATCTGCCTAGAAGCAGTGATGAGGTGGCTCAAGTCGTCTGAATCGCAGTCCTTCAAAGATGGAGGGTCCAAACGAGGAAGAGCATCTGCCCAGCATGGATGGTGTGTAGCTGACTCACTCCGCCATGAACCTGTGTGTGATCCTGGATGCTTCCATCTCCATGGAGGCCTGGTCACAAGAGTAGCACAGCTGGCCAAACTAATAGCATCCTATTTGGCCTCAGAACACCTAGCCACAGCGATCCACATGACGGTCACCTCCAGGCTAGACTTCTGCAACTCGCTCTATGCAGGCCAACCCTTAACTTTGATCCGGAAACTGCAACTTGCCCAGTATGTGGCAGCCAGGGTCCTTACAGCAACATCATGGAGATCCCACATCTGGCCCATCCTCCAACAACTGCACTGGTTACCAGTAGAATTCCAGATCAGGCTTAAGGTCTTGGTAATTACCTTCAAGGCCATACACGGTCTGGACCCAGTTTACTTGAAGGACTGCCTCTCTGCCTGTGCTCCTCAAAGAGCTCTGCATTCTGCCACCTCCAACTGGCTAGTGATCCCTGGCCCCAAGTAAATCCACTTGACCTCCACCAGGGCTAGAGCCTTCTCTGTCCTGGCCCCCACCAGGTGGAACGAGCTCCCAGAGGAGATCTGGGCCCTAACAGAACTAAAGCACTTCTGCAGGCCTTGCAAAAGGAAGCTCCTTCACCAGGCATTTGGTTGAGGTCCACTGAAACTAAACATGATCTATTCAGTCCCTGACCCTCCCTCCCTTGATCCCATGTAACAGATATGACCAGCCAAGGACATGTTAAATTGTTTACTACCTTAGAATGTTATTTCTCTGTTTATTGTTGTTATTCTATTACCTTTCATTATAATCAGTGAGTTTGATGTATTGTTCTGTTACATTGTATGTGAACCGCCCTGAGCCTTATGAGATGGTGGTATACAAATGAAATGAAATGAATGAATGAATGAATAAATAAATAAATAAATAAATAAATACTTCCTTCCTGTGCCATATGATAGGTGAATGGATGAAGTTGCACTAGTGGATTTAGAAGGGTATAGCTCTGCTTAGAATTGTACTGCCAGCATCTTACAGTTCACCAAATTAACCTTCACAAACATTTTCCTCAGCTTTTGTGTGCCAAATCTGACTAATCTAGCTAATTTGGCTTTGTTAGACGACAGGAATACAATTTTAGCTTGAACTAGCATATATAGAAGTGGATCTAGCCATCTTCCTAGTAATTTTCTTTCCAGCCCAAGGAGTCTTCCTATAATCATGGAAGAGCCATTTAAGTTGGAGGAAGGCTCCTTAGACTGGAGGAAGTCCAGGCCTGACCCAAAGTGAAAATTGGGTTAGAAATGTTTTAATAAGTGTACTTCACTCAGTTGAATGGTAGAATAAGACTAGTATCTACTTCACCTTAACTTGGTTTAGGTAATATTTTGGATTCATTTCCTCCCCCCCCCCTTTTTTTTATTGGCATGAAGGTGAAATAGTGTTTCATCCTTTACTCTTTCGTCTTTAAAGTTTAAATTGGGAGAAAATATTCTGCTAGCTGTTTTTGTATTTCTTAGGGTACTATGTACAAACTCAATAAATCATGTAATAAAAAAGTGTGTTTTGGGTAGAACTGCATATGCTCATCACTCTTGAGTCTGCTGGAAAGAGACACTATCTTGACTTTGTATTTTCTTTTCTCTATAGGTTCGCAAACATGTGAATGACCTGTATGAAGATCTGAGAGATGGACATAACTTGATCTCTCTCTTAGAAGTTCTTTCAGGGGACACCCTGGTGAGTTTTATAATGTTAATTCAGTCATCTCAGGCCTCTGTGTGATTCCAAGTGTAAATGGATAGTGGTTGTTTAGTTTCTTTCAACTCTGTTCCTGTAATTGTGGGAATATAGGGAAAATTGTCAACCTGAATATATTGTCATTTCTGACTCCTTTAGCACTATCTTCTCAGAGGACCATGACACTTTTTTCTGTATTGCACTTGTGTTCTTAGTCTTTGCTGTCTTAATTTTCTGTAGAAAATATGGGATGCCAAATATTCCTTCTAGTCGTTAAAGAACACATCTTGCAAGCAGTAAGGGAAAACAATCCCACCTGTAATTGTCTAACACTCCCTTCTGAAGTCATTTCCTTTTGTTGTGAACATTACTTCCCTTGCTTAGTTGGCACTTACTCCCTTCATTATATTCTTCTGTTCATACTCTTTTCTTCATTTGTGGTCTGTCTTGTATCTTTGCTGTCCTGTCTCCTGTCTGTTATGTTCATTAGCCAAGGGAGCGTGATTTTTTGAAGACCTTACGGTTGGTGAGTTCAACAGAAGCATGCCCGTTTGAACAGCATGAGGATGAGGAGGATGAGGATAAGGGGGTAGGTGCCGACCCCCATAACTCTACTAATGTAGTATTTGAATAGTGGTGACTGCTAATGTGCTAGTAACCTTTTTGTTGTTGTATAGTAGTTTATTAGAAAGGATTGTGTGTGGGGAGAGATGAAATTATGGGAATGCCTCCAATATAGAAAAAAACAACAAAAATTAATTCTAGTACCAGTGATTTTGGTTAGGCCCCACTGAAATGATTTGAAAGTTAAAGAATATGTCTTGCCCACTCGCCCTTATTTTCCAAGGGGCTCATACAAGGGAACCTTGGAGTGCATTGGGACTCAGTTATTTGCAAATTGGAACAATAAAAAAAACGGATTATTTTGCATAGCAATTATCATGAATTACGTTATACGTATACAAGTAATTCTGTTAAAGATGAATGAATGGTATTCCAAATAATTCATACCGGTGTGATTTAAGTTTGAACATAGCGGTGGAGTTGTGTTTCATCACCTGCAACCTGATCCACAAACCATTTAAGAGGGAGGACTTCAGGGTTGAAATGATGATGAACATTGTTTAGCATAGTAACAGTAAGCAAAAATGATACATCCGTGCACCAAAGAGATTACAATCAAAATTTCTATAACTGAAGAGTGAAAAACAAAACAAAAACAAAGGGAGCAGAGGGAGATTCGAGACTATCATGGGATGAATATGTGCAAATTCAGTTTTAATCCCATAGAATTCCGTGGGTTTGTGGATTGGTGTCATAGACAGCTAATTGGCTGAAGATATATTAGTAACTTTCCCCCAGTAGATGAGATATACTGGTAGATGACACACGTATGTTTCTTTCTCATATAATTTATTTTTTATAGCAGCAGATGCTGAGGAGGTAGCCTTTTTAACAATACCTTTTGTTTTCCAGATGGGAAATAGCTGCTTATAAACAGTAAGGCATTGAATATTGCTGTGTCCCAAACAGGTTCCTTCATTCCTTTAAACAATTTCCCATTTCCAAAATCACATGACAGTTTGTTCCTATGTGTGGCCTTGTAGCTACCCTTCTGGGATATTTGTTCAGCAGCCAAGGACCAGAAAATATTTCAAAATCTTTCCCCATGTTACTATGCACCAAAGACATTTTCCCTATTATATCTTTTATATTTTCTGAGAATCTGGAATTTTTGCAAGCATCTTTCCTTTCAGCACCTATTATCCAAATTTTGTTTGTGTGCATCCCACTCATGAGTATATATTGCTCTCTGTTTTACTTAGCTACAGATAAACTCTTTTGGGCTCCAACTTTTCTGCTGTTGCAAGTGAAAGGATAGGTTTTGACCCCTGAAAAATCTGTGCTTTTATGGGATCTGTATGAGCAAAATCACATGGGCTTCAGTGAGAAAGGAAATCTGGTGAGAGGCCCCTCCTCTGCCTAACTTCAGCCAAAAAACTGGCAGCATTCAACCCAATATATAAAATAGTTCAAATATACAATTGGGTGTAATCCTGAAAACATTTATGCAGAAGGTATTAAGTTTGAGGATTTTTTCTTTTAGCTGTCCTTCATTGACCATTGCCCCTGTCTTAGGGCATTGGCTACAGTCCAATGAGGAATTAAGCCCACTTAAAGATCAGTTAACTTTGCTGTGTTGTAGCCCTTGACTTGAACTGCCTGTTAAAGCTAGGGCTTCATTTTGTGTGTTATTTTTTCTTTTCTAATTTTATTTTGCTTGTATCCTCTTGACACTCTCATGATATTCTGAAGGAACATGGGGTTCACTTAAGAAAAAATTCTATTAGAGCATTTGGTGATTGTATTTTGAGTAATATGCATAGTAAAGGTTGTGTGGCTATAATGTTCAGTCCACATAACTTATGCTATCATAATGTTTGAACTTGTATATCCTTTCTTCTCCATGATTGAGTCTAAGACACATGTTGCTTCAGTAGAGTGGGTATCTGCTGCAGTGTCACTTCTTCTGGTAACTGCTGCCTTCTTCCATGTTGTCTGCACCTTTCATATTTTGTTCCAAATAGTGTGCGGCAGCAGTTTACACTCTGAGGACATTTTAACATCACTTCATAGTCATAGAGCTTTTATGACTGGTATAGCTGTTTGTCATTAGACTCATAATGATAAATGTGCAAAAAAGCTTGAGCTGTGAAAAACCTTTGGGTTGGGTTCCATGGATCTATCCCACTAACAGAGGTGCTGCCTTCCAGCGCAGAGCTTTCTTGTGCCATGAGAGGACTTAAGGAAGCTGCTTGTGCTAGAATGAAAGAACTACTGTTAGCAGAATTCAGCATGTGGGACTTGTCCCATCATATGGTTATGGAATCAAAGAGACTATGCTGATTTCCTGCATGCTGGCTACTCAGGTGATAGGCAGCTGTCACTCTTCTAGGAGGAGGGTGATTGAAGGCTTACTGTTCTCCCCTCCTCCCAGTTGTGTTCATTTTCAATTGCTTTCCCTTCTACAGGGATATGATTTGTACGGAATTGGTTCTCAGCACCTCATGGTGCTAGCCACAGCCGATTAAGAAGGAAGGTTGCTGAATGTAAAAACAATTTTTGAGGGCAGTTTTGCTTATACATGTAGATAAGGTCATGTTTATTTCACAAATAGTTGTCTGAGGCAATATTCATTGCTTAGCTGCAGGTGTCAGTTGTGCTGTTTCATGCTTCAGCCCATTGCATAAACTTGTGAAAAATCTGAAGTCAGGAAGAAAGACATTAATGGTGGGATCATAGGGTGACTCTCATTTATCTACTTTCTCATAGCTGTTCTCTGATGACTAAGCAACTGATGACTTTTTTGTGTGATTCTTCCTGTTTGTGATTTTACACTAATAGCATGTAATTGTGCTTTGTCTGTCATGATCATGCTGTATGTAGTTTGTTGTGTTTTTCCTTAACAATATCATTAGCTTTTTATATGCATGGTTTCAGTTTTGTAAACCTTTCTAAAGCAAAAGTGGCACAGTTTTGTGATAATGGATGTTGCTTGGAATTAAGTTTTTAAAATGATGTATATGAACAGATTCCGAATAATTTTTCCTGGTGTGCTATTCTCTTTAGTGATGTTAGATAATTTATGTCAATATAATCCATATGGGAAAAAGTAGCACCATAATTGTGCATCTACAAATAGGCGAATGAGCGGGAAGTGCTGGGAATCACAGTATTCTGATTTTAACCCTTTCCTGAAACTTTCATGCATCTGTCCAATTACGCTGTAAATATTTCTATAGGTGTGCCACCTAGTAACTGGCCATATAGGTATATGCCTTCACGGTGTAAAAAATGTAAATATGAGGATCCTATATGTCTATTTGGCACTGAGCTGTGCTCAGTTGTAGTTTCCTTGTGAATTGCAAGCCTGGGTTAATGCACTATACAAAATGGTCCTTAGGCTTGGCACTGATTCCTCGGTGTTTGTGTGTGTATGGGTGGGGTGGGGAATGTAAATATTGACTGCGTTCTGGAGCCCCTTAACCTTCATATAGGTGAATTAATGTGTGTGTGTGTGGGGGGGGGGGTCATCAAAGCAGTTAGTGGAGTTACGGACGGTTGCTCACAAATAGCATGATCCAGGGGTATATGTGACCACTGGGATCATTTGGTAGGGGTCACTTGAAGAAACGTAATTGAAAGTCCAAATACCTTTTAAAAACTTGCTGGTGTTTTCTTGGACTTTGAAAGCAGATTGGAGAAGGAATTAATATAATAAGTAAAGCTTTCTTAGGGCAGTCTGAATTTTCTTTTAATAACTTCTTGCACCATACTTCCGAACCACTTGTTAAATTTGAAAGAGTCTTCAAAGCAAACGTTGTGGAGTGAATTGTTTCCACTGAGTCTTGCTAAATAGCTTTTGGTGTTTAAAATTTTCTGGAGCATGGACAAAGTTAAACAGTGAATATAGTGTGCAATCCTAGTCAACGTAACCAGTTTTAAGTACTAGTTATTTAAGTTAGGGAAGAAATTTAAAACCATGTTTGAGAGTTGAAAATAATGAGACTTAAATGTGGTTAATTTTGCCTGGAGAATATAATATTGAAGAATGGACTACTATTCCTTTCTTCCCCCATTGAGGCAGTGACTGCCCCAACATTGACTCTGAGGTTTAGGACCCCTAAGAACAGCATGGGGTACAAAATGGAGGTTTGTAGTAGGAGGGTGAAATTGCTGGAAACCTCCCCGCCACACACACACCTCATTGACAAAAGTGTCCAGCATAGTATAGTGGTTAAGAGCAACAGCCTCTAATCTGGAGAACAGGATTTGATTCCCCACTCCTCTGCATGTAGCCGTCTGAGTAATCTTGGACCAGCCATGGTGCTCCTGAAGCTTTCTCACCTCCACCTACCTCACAGGGTGTCTGTTGTAGAGAGAGGAAAGGTAGGCAATTGGAAGTGGCTTTGAGAATCCTTTGGGTAATAAAAAGAAGAAGAAGAGTTGGTTCTTATATGCCACTTTTCTCTATCCGAAGTAGGCTCAAAGCGGCTTATAGTCGCCTTCCCATTTCTCTCCCCACAACAGACTCCCTGTGAGGTGGGTGAGGCTGAGAGAGCCCTGATATCACTGCTCAGTCTGAACAGTTTTATCAGTGCCATGGCGAGCCCAAGGTCACCCAGCTGGTTGCATGTGGGGGAGCGCAGAATTGAACCTGGCTCGCCAGATCAGAAGTCCGCGCTCCTAACCACTACACCAAAAAGTGGGGTACAAGAAACCAGCTCTCTCCCTTCACTAGAAGCTCTAGACCAGGGGTAGTCAAACTGCGGCCTTCCAGATGTCCATGGACTACAATTCCCATGAGCCCCTGCCAGCATTCGTCCATGGACATCTGGAGGGGCACAGTTTGACTGCCCCTGCTCTAGACCCTACCCTTATTTATAGAAAAGAAGCACCGGAAAAAAGAACCATTCCTGCCTAGCTTTGTGATAAATTAAGTTTAAATTGTGAGATTCTAAATATGTGAACATGCAGCTCAGGGAATGTAACTTAATTTGATGTTATTCAATTGCAATATGACATATTTTATATTTTGCTAGCTCTCTTGTCTTCAGTGTGCTGCATCATAGCAGGGGTGATAGCTAGATCTTTTTACATGGGCATTGTCATTGTGAGTTTAGTTCATTCAGTCCATTATTTAATATCTCCAAACTTGAACAAAAAAGAGGTTTGTAGAGGGGTGGGGGAGGGAGGATCTATAGATATTCTAATCAGAACTGCTTTCCTGCAGAGATATTAGGATACATACACACCTTTGTGAAATTTTATTCCCAATATAAGATTTCAAATATTTAAAGTAGGTAATTATAAACATGTTTCAGTGTATTTGACTTCTAATTAGTAGAATTTCTGCTGCAGAAAGTCTCACAGATTTAATTTTCTATTTTTAGCCCAGAGAGAAAGGTCGGATGCGTTTTCACAGACTACAGAATGTACAAATTGCACTTGATTATTTGAAAAAACGGCAGGTAAGAAAACATTTAAAAAATTGGCAAAGCAAGAATAATCATTTGTAGGTTATGTAGAAGAGTAACTTAAGTATAATCATTGGACCGGCATGTTGCTCCTATAGGAGTAAGTGGCAAGTGGACAGGAATATTTTCATGAAATATCATCTCTAGTCAGTGAATATATTTTCCTGGTTTTCTACTGTTTTCTGCTCTTCTTCTCTCCTGTTGTTTAAATTTCTGAGCTGCATGTCTACTAGGGACAAACAGATGCAGAGCATCGGCAATTATGTTCTTATTGATTTGATTATGCTACTGTTTATTAAAAATAGATGTCGTAAGATCAGCTGTGCTTTTGCATGATTTCTAGTAGAAGTAAATGATTGAGTCTGGTTACACATTCCCTTTATCCATATGAATCCCACCTTTGGTTGGGTGTTTGTAGAACAGAGTCAAAACTGGATAGTAGGAATGGCACAGCAAAGGGGATTCCTTGGCCAGAGTAACCAGCAAAGATCTAATTCTCACGTTAGCTTATGGACGTTAAAGCAAGATAAAACAAAATGGTCTAGTTGCCCCTCAGAAAGCATCTCTTGACCCAGATCACATTTAACAAAATTTATTCATTTTTATGTATCCTTGAGATCTTTTTTTTTCTTGTACCCTTCCCCCACTACCTAGGGTTTAATAGGGAGGAAGATGCAAAGTATTTGGAAAACATATTATACAGTTTTCCAAGGAAAATATTCTGTAACGTTTGGGGAAGGAATAATTAAGCTTCTCCTCTTACATAAATGTAATTGTGATTTAAATTTCCTTTAAAAGAAGTTATATGTTAAGGTCAGAAAAGCTCAGGTCCTTGTATTGTATTGTACTTCCCTCCAAATAACACATCTGGATATATTTTTGTCAGCATCATAAGCCTTTTACCCACCAGAGACGCCATTCCTGCTGAGTAGGCAAATCATAGTGCAAATAAGCTAAACTAATAATAGGGTTTTCAAAGTATTTGTGAACTTAGAAATAAATTAGAGGCTGTTAAGGTGTAAATACAAGAAAAGCTTAATGATCAATCTTCAGGAATATATTTAATGTCCTTAATAAGTTAGTGTGCACAACTCAAAGAGGCTTTACTGTGCTAATTAGTATTATTGGCATTATTAATATGCAGATTAATGTCATTTGCTTTGCTTTTAATTGCCAGAGTCTCTTATGCAATTGAGTAATTCTCAATGCAGAGAATAGAAGGGGAAAGATAAGACTTCTTTTGTTGGGTGGATGCTCTCTGTTAGTATCAGGCACAAGATGAGTTAAATTTATACTACATGGAAGCAAAGATGTTGTCTGTTATGTAGGTTAGATCTCTACTAGCGTTCTGTTGTTGAAAATGTAAGGAGGGGTCTACTAGAGGGAAAAAGCTATTCTGGAGATAATACAAAAACCATGCGGGACGTGAACTATAATATGGAGGCCAAAATTGGGTGAAAAAAATGGCTGGACCCAATCCAGCCTACATATGCTGGAGACCACTGGCAATTTGGTGTCCCCATTTTCTCTTACATACATACATTTGCTGTACTTACACTGCCTATTAAGTGTACTCATAACAAAGCTATTTCTGCTTCTTAAGAAAACCTACTATTAAGATTATTGATTATTCCATCGCATCCTTCCAAAGATGCACAATGCCAGGTGTAAGTCAGGATATATGTTTTGTGCTCATTTGTTTTAAGTATTTTGCATTTTTTTTGTTTTACAAATGACAGGTGAAGTTGGTAAACATCAGAAATGATGATATAACAGATGGGAATCCCAAATTGACTTTGGGATTAATATGGACCATAATATTGCACTTTCAGGTAAGATGGCTCATCATTTTCAATTTATATTTATATTTAGCTTAGTTATTAATCAGCCATTGGCCATTTCAGATAAATTAACAATATACAAAATCAGTTAAAATCAAGACATAAAACTGATAAGATCATGAGGAGTTTAAAAGTTGTCAATTTAGTTCAAATTTATTTTTGATTTGACATTTTTTTTCTCTGATGGGTATGATTAAACTTGTCAGTCAGGCCAAGTATTGGAAATTTATGTTGAGAGAACAAATCACATGTAGGATTGTTGCAAGTATCCCTCCAGATATGCAGGGTTTTTTTTTACTTTTGTCATTCAACATTTATTTGAAATTGAAATGCAACATTGTGACATCAGGTAACTAAATAAGAAAGATGGGTTTATATTATGAAAGAGGTATGGTTGAAGAGCATACTTCCTGTTTTGATCTAAAGCCAATAAGAAAGCTGCTTACTGCTTTTCCATGTGACATTAAAAAGAACAAGCATCATAAAACCTAAGTGTTCATTTGGATGGCTATATTAGTCACATTAAAATGCCTGTAATGCAAATTTTTGAATATCTTTCTTTGTTTATGTCATAGATTTGCAATATGGAATATTATATTATAATATTTACATAATATCCTTAATTGCACTTTTCATCCTTAATTGTACCTTTAATCTGACATCTAATTTTTTATATGGCGGGGATACTCCAATCCATTTGATGCAAAGTAAAACTAATGCTTCATGTTATCAGGTTTTGATACTATAATCCTCTTTGCCTAATATAATGAATTGGGGAAAAAAGAACTTTCATTTGAAAAAAATGGGACAGTTAGATGCATAGTTATTGCAAGTCTAAGGAATGGAATCTGAGGGATTCTTGAATGCTCTAGGGGCCTGATGCCCTCTGGTATCTTGTTCATGGCCTTGGTGGAGGACTGGCATTTGTGCCTAAAAGGCACTATTGACGAAATTGCTCTTAGGCACTGTCTCCGCCCTCGCCTCAATTAGGATCTTTGGTATTCCCAGGAACTTTGTGAGAGGAAGAGAGAAGTGAGACGGCTCTAGCGAGTGTGGCGGAGGACTCATGAAGATACGGAAAGAACATCTTATCGCACACTTATAACAGTGTATGAGATGGTGGTGAAAGTGGTGTGTGCGCGTTTGCGCTGCCGGCATGCCGGCGGCCGCAGCTCCCTCTCCCTGCCCCTCCAGGCTGCCAGCAAATTGGCCGCCGAAACGAAGCAAATCTTCCCCCCCCTCCTGAAGCAAGAAGCTTGCCGGGCCGCAAGCTAATCGGACGCTTTGGCGGCCAATTTGCTTGCGGCCTGGCGAGCTTCTCGCTGCTGGGGGGGAGTGGGAAAAGGTAGCCGCGGCCCGGCGCCAGGCAGCAGCCCGGGAGTTGGGGACCACTGATTTAGGGTATTTTGATCTCTTACCACCTTCGAGGAAGAGTGTCAAAATAGTAGTGAATTGGACTTGAGCTGTGAGGCATTAGCTTTTTTGCGTACAAAGTCTTGTCGCTCTGCTGGGACCTTTCTACCACAGTAGATACAGAATGTGAGCTGGGAACTCCTTGACTGTTGTGGGGGATGATGTTTGATGGCTTCAGATGGCTCTCTTTAACCAAAGTGGACAAATTGAGGGTCATTGAAGGTCCTGTGGAACTGTGCTAGCTCCAACTGTGCCCAGATTTTTTTTCTGGGAGCTTGTTATACTAGGGCTGAAACTGCATGGAGCTTTTATTCCATTCCCAGGTCGATTCAGTCCCTGCCATCTCAGTCAAATATTAATTCTGACATTAAGGAAAGAAAGAATAAACATAAAAAATTACATTATTGCTGATTTAACGTTAGAGCTGGAAGTGGAAGATGCCAAAAGCAGTGCTGATTTGGGTTTATATCCTTAATTGTACAAACCCAGATCTTGTGTCTGTCGTAGCAGCTAAAGAACCAAAATTAACAACAGAGATACTGCCTTTTATTTTCATTTCCAGATTTTCCAATCATAGAAAAGGATACTGTTCCATTATGCAGCAATAAAAGCAGGTGAAATGTATGGTTTTGCACCATTTTGCTTTTTATTTAATACTAATGGCAAAGCCCGTTCGTAAGAATGGGCTTTGAAAGGGTCACACGTGGGGTGGCAGCAAGGCCTTTCCGGGCCTTTGGGAAGCTCTCCTTCTCCCCCCCCCCACTCCCCCTCGGCCGGATGCCTTCCCAAAGGCCTTGAAAGCACACCCGGGCCCTCTGCGAGGCCTTTGCAGACCTTTGGGAAGCGCCCCCTCTCCCCCACACCCCCCTGGCCGGATGGTTTCCCAAAGACCTTGAAAGTACACCCGGGGCCTCTGCGAGGCCTTTCCAGGCCTTTGGGAAGCACTCCCCCCCTGGCTGGGCCTCTTACCTGGGGCCCTGCAAGTGGAGTGGAGGAATCACAGACTGGATGGCTGTAGCAGCCAGGCATGTCTGTGAGGCAAGGGGTGAGGGTTTGGTGAGGGAGGGCGGGAGCTGTAGGGGCAGGGCCAACTGGGGTGCAGATTGGCCCTAGAGAGGCCGGACAGTCTGTCCCCCAAGGCTGTTTCACGATTATTAATAGGCACCAAATGGATAAGATTATATACTATATATGTAGGACGAAAAATACATATTTCCCCTGGAAACTGACTTTTTTTTCTAAAGTGAGAAAATATTTTATGAAAATACTGGGGTATATCACTGTGATCTTGTGTCAGAGGCAATTATATAGACTAATCATACAGACGTCTTTACTAGTATTTTGTGATTGGTTAGCACTAGAGAAATTAGTCCTTAAGATGCTATAGGATGGCCCCAGCCATTTGAATGTTTTCTTTTGTGGTCTAATACAGGTCATAGAAATAACACAAAATATGATACAATATTCTGGGGGGCTTCAATATCCACACTGATTCACCGTCCTCTGGGTCTGGACCGGACCTGATATCGACCATGGCGACACTAGAGTTCTCCTAGTTTGTAACCGGACCCACTCATCAAGCTGAATATACCCTTGACTTGATCTTCACTGCTGGGTTAGATGTGGATCTGGTGGTAGTTAACACCGTCCCATGTTTGGACCACTATGTCCTGAAGGCCTGGCTCAGGATACCACCACCCCCGTGTGGGTGGCGGGCATATTTTAGCCCGCCCATGGAAACTAATGGATCCAATTGGTTTCCTGAATGCTCTGCAGGACCCAATGCTTCCCAGTGACTCATTGGCGGCACTTGTGGGGGACTGGCAGTCTAGCTTGATGGCTACCATTGACGAGATTGCTCCCCTGAGCCCTCTCTGCCCTCGTTTCAAGGCTCCCTGTTATACTGGGGAGCTAAGGGAGAGAAAGATGGAGGTGAGATGGCTAGAGCGAGTGTAGAGAAAGACTGACAATGAGGTGGCAAGAGCATCTTATTGCACGCCTATGATGTAGGAGATGGTGGTTAGGGGGGCTAAACAAGAGTTTTATCCTGCCACTCTTGATACAGTAAGGGAATTGGAGGCCCCTTGGCCGTCCCGGGGGGTCATGTTTGATGGCTTCAGGCAGCTCTCAGAATCCAAAATGGGCATGCTGCTTGGGTCAGTGAGGACGACCACCTGCCTTTGAACCCTGTCCTTCTTGGTTGCTCAAAACAAGATACCAGTGGATAGGAGGCGCTCTGGGAGATGTTGTCAATCTCTCTCTGACTACTGGGAGTTCCCAGAGCTGCTAAAGGAGGCAGTGATCTATCCCTTACTGAAAAAAAACCTGCAGGACTTGGTCAGCTATCGCCCAGTGTCACATCTTGCATTCCTGGGCAGGTGGTCAAAAAAGCTGCAGTGGACCAGCTCCTGGCAAACTTGGAGGAAACTTCGAGGCTTAATACCTGTCAGGCTTCCTTCCTGGCCACAGAGTGGAGATGATCCGAGTCGCCTTGTTGTATGATCTCTAGCACCAGTTGGACCGAGGTGGATTGGCCATACTCGCATTACTCGATCTGTCAGTTGCTTTTGATCATGAGTTGTTGGCTCACTGCCTCCTTGAGGCCAGGATTTGGGGAACAGCCTTTCAATGGCTGTGCTTCTTTCTCCAGAACCGGTGGCTGTGGGGAAGTTGCTATCGCATCCCGACTCCTTTGTTGGATCCCACAGAGGGCTATACTCTTCCCCACACTATTCAACATCTTTATGCACCCTATGGCCCAACTGGTTTGGAGCGATGGGCTGGGTTGTCACCAATATGTGGATGACACCCCGCTCTATCTACTCATAGATGGCCACCCAGACTCCCCCCGGATACATTCGCCAGATCTTTGATAGCGGTTGATGGATGGCTAGAGCAGAGTTGCCTGAAACTGAGCCCTTCCAAGTGGCTGGGCAGAAAGGCTAGATAGGAAATGTCTCTACCCTCTCTGGCAGCTTAACATTACTCCCTTAGCCAGAATACTGGGTGTGATTCTTGATGCCTCCCTTTCATTGGAGGCCCAGGCCATTTGTGTAGCCCACATGGCATTTTTCCATCTTTGCCAGGTGAGGTTACTAGCATTATACCTACCATCGGACTGCCTAGCTACAGTGATCCATGCAATGTTCACCTCCAGATCAGACTTCTGTAAGTCACTCAAAGACCTTTTCCAAGCAGCTGCTAGGATCCTCACTGGTTCATACATGTACTTGCAGTTAAGTTCCAGCGTGGGCTGAGGCAGCTGCATCAATCTAAATTGAGATTCTGCTAGTTTAAACTCTAAAGGGAAGGGGGAAGAGTAGGCCAAATAGCTGATCCCAATGATCAGCTGTTTGGCTCGCCTTTTAGATGGCACCCCATGACCCTTCCCTGGCTGCAGAGAGGAAGGGGTGAGGAAGGGCTGTCAAACCTGATTTGTCAAGATCATCTGTTTGGTGGCTCTTTAAATGTCTCCTTCCTTCAGCCACAGCATTACTAGGCACTCTGTGGAGCACCAGTTTGTCAGCTTTTAAAATCCCTCCTTCCCAGGCAAAAAAAGAGACGGCTGGTTTTGAACCCAGCGAAGGTGGCAGGGGCGGGAGAGTCACCAATCAAGCGATCTGAGAAGATTACCTGTTTGGTGGCTCTTTAAGTATCTCCTTTTTCTCACTTTCCCAGTCAGCAAAGAGCTGGCTTTTCACCGCTTGGGAAATCTCTCAGAACTAATCTAATCCCTTCTCTGAAGCCATTGCCCGAACAGACATCTTGTTCCATCTAATCTCTCAGTTTTTTCTGTGTGTTGCATATAATTTCTTCAAATTTACTTGCAGTGCTTAACAAACTAATTGTGTAATTGGACAGCTTGTCTTTGTTCCCCCTCTTGAATATAGGGTCTGTAATCCCTCCCCCCCCCCCCCCCCAGTCTTTTGGTATTCTTTAGGAGTTATCAATGGCTTTAAATAAAGAGACCAGCACCAGCACCCACCAGTTCAGGTTATTTTTTATTATTTCTCTTCCTAAAACCCTGGATAGTTGCTGCCTGTTGGACTAGACAGTATCGGGCAATGCTGTCTCTAATTTTTTCCCTCACTGAGTACAGCAGTTTAGATCCTGAGCAGGATAGAACTGTGATCCTCTTAAAATGGGCAGTGTGAGACTCTGCATGTCTCCAGATTGCTGCTGAGTGGGTCTTCCTGTGATAATAAGCAGCCACACACGCGCCAGGGAACTCTAGTACTGGTCCATGATTGTATTTTGTAAAGCATCTTCATGTGTTAAACTTGCTATGAACTGCCAGTATATGTTTCTGCAGCAGCTGGCAGGCAATGTCTACATTTGAGGCATAGTTTTGGACTGCCTCCAGATATTGGACCCTGTCTTCACAGATTCATTTGTAATCTGGTCATGATTTAAAACAGTCAGCTGAAAGGTCAATGATTGCTCTTCTCAACAGTCTCAAGTTATTTGATGCCTGTGATTTAATCCTTAGTTGTAGGAGATGATAAACTGTTACTTCCTGTGTAATTTGGAACATGACAGACTGTTATTTATCAAGTACAGCTTTTTAAGAGATTAATTTTGCTTGTATTTGAAAAAAAGTTTTTTTTTTACAGATGGATCTAATTTTTAAATTTCTTTCTTGCTTTGTTCTAATGTCGAAAGTTATCACAAAGCCAACAGTTAATAAAGCTGCATGGTCAACCATATTCTGACTTTCTGTAGGTCAGGGACTCAAGGTTTCTAAGCCTATAGACATGTGGGATTCTGACACAGTGTGGTGGGTGCAGCTACATTTGGTGAAGAGCAGGGGTAAATGAAAGGACAAGTGTCAATGGGTGGTCTGATCCATCTGTTGGTATGGCCATGGCAAAATCTTTTATCACAGATAGTTTAATCAGATTCCTATGCAAGCCCAGTATTTTAATGCTCTCTCTAAAATTTATCATGCTATGCAGCTATATTATTTGATCTCAGAGGCCTGGCCCCTGATGGTTAGAAACTGAGGGAATTGAATGGTCATGTAGTCTTTTCAAACCCCATTTATAGGATGGGGGACAACAATGGATAGTCTTCCGTTAAATTCAGCCTGCCTTTTTAAAACTGGTCTGACCTGGCCCTACCTACTTGGATGATAGATGTGCTAATCCACATGCCACTTTCGAAGGGTGGGATTGGGTGTTTTGAATACCTCCCAATCTCCCTTCCTTTTCTCAGACTGGTTTATGGAACCCCATTCTCTTTTTAAAGTAGTTGTCCAGCAGAACTAGCTGTTCAAAACAGTTTTCCTCACCATCTGTGAATTGCTCCAGTTTCAGTTGCTACTGTGAAACAGTGGATAGAGCTGACTTGTAGAAATAGCCAAAGCCCAGTATGGCTCCTTGAGTTAGTGCCTGGTCATACACTTTTCTGTACATTACAGTATTGGGCCAGGTTCCAATTTGTTCAGTTTGGGGGTGGAGTGAAGCTGCTGTTTGTATTTGAGCATCTTGTATTGTTTACTTTTATTAATCCTGAATTTCTGTTTCATGTGTGTGTTAACGTTTGGTTGTCTGCTTTGAGTTTTTGTGCTTAACAAGCTAAAGCATCTGTATGCATGTACTTGCAGTTCAGTTCCATTGAGATCCATATTTGTTGTTGTTATGTGCGAAGTCGTGTCCGACCCATCGCGACCCCATGGACAATGATCCTCCAGGCCTTCCTGTCCTCTACCATTCCCCGGAGTCCATTTAAGTTTGCAACTACTGCTTCAGTGACTCCATCCATCCACCTCATTCTCTGTCGTCCCCTTCTTCTTTTGCCCTCGATCTCTCCCAGCATTAGGCTCTTCTCCAGGGAGTCCTTCCTTCTCATGAGGTGGCCAAAATATTTGAGTTTCATCTTCAGGATCTGGCCTTCTAAAGAGCAGTCAGGGCTGATCTCCTCTAGGACTGACTGGTTTGTTCGCCTTGCAGTCCAAGGGACTCGCAAGAGTCTTCTCCAGCACCAGAGTTCAAAAGCCTCAATTCTTTGACGCTCGGCCTTCCTTATGGTCCAACTTTCGCAGCCATACATTGCAACTGGGAAGACCATAGCCTTGACTAAACGCACTTTTGTTGGCAGGGTGATGTCTCTGCTTTTTAGGATGCTGTCTAGATTTGCCATAGCTTTCCTCCCCAGGAGCAAGCGTCTTTTAATTTCTTTGCTGCAGTCCCCATCTGCAGTGATCTTGGAGCCCAGGAAAATAAAATCTGTCACTATCTCCATTTCTTCCCCTTCTATTTGCCAGGAATTGAGAGGGCCGGATGCCATGATCTTTGTTTTCTTGATGTTGAGTTTCAAGCCAACTTTTGCACTCTCCTCCTTCACCCGCATCAACAGGCTCTTTAGTTCCTCTTCACTTTCTGCCATTAGAGTGGTATCATCTGCATATCTGAGGTTGTTGATATTTCTCCCTGCAATCTTGATCCCAATTTGTGACTCCTCTAATCCCGCATTTCTCATGATGTGCTCTGCATACAAGTTAAATAGGCAAGGCGACAGTATACAGCCTTGCCGAACTCCTTTCTCAATTTTGAACCAGTCAGTGATTCCATGTTCAGTTCTCACTGTTGCTTCTTGACCTGCATATAAATTTCTCAAGAGACAAATAAGATGCTCTGGTATTCCCATCTCTTTAAGAACTTGCAACAATTTGTTGTGCTCCACACAATCAAAGGCTTTAGCATAGTCAATGAAGCAGAAGTAGACGTTCTTCTGGTACTCCCTAGCTTTCTCCATGATCCAGCGTATGTTGGCAATTTGATCTCTAGTTCCTCTGCCTCTTCGAAATCCTGCCTGTACTTCTGGAAGTTCTCGGTCCACATATTGCTGGAGCCTAGCTTGTAGGATTTTGAGCATAACTTTGCTAGCATGAGAAATTAGTGCGATGGTGCGGTAGTTTGAACATTCTTTGGCATTGCCCTTCTTTGGGATTGGAATGTAAACTGACCTTTTCCAATCCTGTGGCCATTGTTGAGTTTTCCAAATTTGCTGGCATATTGAGTGTAGCACTTTTACTGCATCGTCCTTTAAGATTTTGAATAGTTCAACTGGAATGCTGTCACTACCACTAGCTTTATTGTTGCTCAGACTTCCTAAGGCCCATTTGACTTCACATTCCAGGATGTCTGGCTCCAGGTCAGTAACTACCCCATTGTGGTCATCAGGGATGTTAAGCTCGCTCTTGTATAGTTCTTCTGTATAATTTTGCCACCTTTGTTTGATCTCTTCTGCTTCTGTGAGGTCCCTACCATTTTGGTCCCTTATCATACCCATCTTTGCATGAAACGTTCTCTTCATATCTCCAATTTTCTTGAAAAGATCTCTGGTCCTCCCCATTCTATTGTTTTCTTCTATTTGTTTGCACTGTTCATTTAAGAAGGCATTCTTATCTCTTCTAGCTTTTCTCTGGAATTCTGCATTCAATTGGGTGTATCTTTCTCTTTCTCCCTTGCCTTTCACTTCCCTTAGCTATTTGTAAAGCTTCCTCAGACAGCCATTTTGATTTCTTGCATTTCTTTTTCTTTGGGATGGTTTTAGTTGCTACCTCTTGTACAATGTTGCGAACCTCCGTCCATAGTTCTTCAGGCACTCTGTCTATCAGATCTAATTCCTTAAATCTATTTGTCACCTCCACTGTGTATTCGTCAGGGATATGATTTAGTTCATACCTGAGTGGCCTAGTGCTTTTCCCTACTTTCTTCAATTTAAGCCTAAATTTTGCAACAAGAAGCTCATGATCTGAACCACAATCAGCTCCTGGTCTTGTTTTTATTGACTGGATAGAACTTTTCCATCTTTGGCTGCAGAGCACATAGTCAATCTGATTTCTGTGTTGACCGTCTGGTGATGTCCATGTGTAGAGTCGTCTCTTGGGTTGCTGGAAAAGAGTGTTTGCTATGACCATTGTATTCTCTTGACAAAATTCTACCAGCCTGTGCCCTGCTTCATTTTGTACTCCAAGGCCAAACTTGCCTGTTATCCCGGTTATCTTTTGGCTTCCTACTTTAGCATTCCAATCCCCCATGATGATAAGCACATCATTTTTGGGCGTTGCTTCTAGAAGGTGTTGTAGGGCTTCATAGAACTGATCATCTTCATCCTCTTCAGCAGCAGTGGTTGGGGCGTAGACCTGGATCACTGTGATGTTGAATGGTTTGCCTTGGATTCGAACTGAGATCATTCTGTCATTTTGGGGATTGTATCCCAAGACTGCTTTTCCTACTCTCTTATTGATTATGAATGCTACTCCATTTCTTCTGCGAGATTCTTGTCCACAGTAGTATACCTGATGGTCATCTGAATTAAATTCACCCATTCCTGTCCATTTTAGTTCACTGATTCCTAAAATGTCGATGTTCAGTCTTCTCATTTCTTGTTTAACCACGTCCAGCTTGCCTTGATTCATGGATCTGACGTTCCAGGTTCCTATGGAATAAAAATCTTTACAGCATCGGACTGTCTTTTCGCCACCAGTTACTTCCACAACTGAGCGTCCTTTCGGCTTTGGCCCAGCCGCTTCATTCATTCTGGCGCTACTCGTACTAGCCGTCTGCTCATCCCCAGTAGCATATTGGACACCTTCCGACCTGAGGGGCTCATCTTCCAGCGTCATATCGTTATGCCTATTGGAACTGTCCATAGAGTTTTCATGGCAAAGATACTGGAGTGGTTTGCCATTTCCTTCTCCAGTGGATCACCTTTTGTCAGAGCTCTCAGCTATGACCTGTCCGTCTTGGGTGGCCCTGCATGGTATAGCTCATAGCTTCACTGAACTACGCAAGCCCCCTTGCCACAACAAGACAGCGATCCTTGAAGGGGGTGAGATCCATATAGCGTACTTCAAATTAAATATATTTAAGCTAGAGGTTAAGATAATGATTACCTAGATAGTAACATAGACCGAAAAATTATTTTACTGATTTTGTTGCATTTCCATAGGTATTTGTACTAAACATTTCCCCCTCAGTATTGAGAACTGACCCCCCATTAAGAAATGAAACCCCCTAACATAGCGATCCCCAACCTGTAGGCCGTGGACCACATGTGGTCCTTTGACTAATTGGAGGTGGGCCCTGAAGGACGCCTTCTCCCCCCCCCCCGGCCCTTTACTTCATCCCCCCTGGCCCTTTACAACACACTTCATTGTTGTGGCGTGTCTGTATCTTATTTTGAAGGGATGTTTAAACATTACCATAGCGATCAGAGAATGTTAGGGCAGTGGTTGAGAGTAGAGGAGTAAACTACCCCCCCCCCCACCGGGCCTCAGTAAAAGGCGCTGAGTGGTCCCCGGTGAGTGGTCCCCGGCGTTGAGTGGTCCCTGGCGATAAAAAGATTGGGGACCACTGCCCTAACATAAAATTGTATTTCTTTCCTATCCAAATATTTTCTGTATAATCAAACTAAGATTTTTCTTTAAAGACTGTCACTTCAGTCTTCTTGCTAAGCCCATGGAGATTGAGAAGAAACACATGTACTTAAAGTGAAACAAAAATGCAATATGCTAATATAATGACTCTGGACAGCTTTGATTCACTGTGGTAGGGTCAGCAATATCAGGACTTCCCCCATGTGCATCCTTCTCCTTTACTGGATTTGAGGATGAGAATATTCATTGCTTATTTTACAGGTACAGCGTAGTCATGTACCGTTTTGTTACGAGTTATCCCTTTTAAATAGTTTTGCTGGCTTAATTGGAATTAGCGCAAAGAAATGCAACAGGCTCTAGAAAACTCTTGCTGGTAAGGGCTAGCCTGAGCCTATTACCCTGGTGTGACATACCTGTGCCACTTTATCCCTACCTCAGCCTGCAGGCCACCCTTCATTTCCGCCTGTCTGTCAGCTGACAGGTTGAAGGTGAAAGCTCTCCTTTCCTCCCTCACAAGTGCCCTTCAAAAGAAATGCACACGCAGGCCAAAGGCTTTGCTCTCAGTGCAAGACAGACAGAGAAATGCACTATTCATCTCAGTCAGCAAGCTTGAAGGGAAGGGGAGGGGGTATGCTGACTCCTGAATAAGAGCTGCAATTGGCTGAGTGGGGATATTTCTCAAATAGAAAAATGTCTGTTTTTGTCAGTGGTTGCTGGGCAGATCCCTTGGACCACAAGGCAAGCTGGTTAACTGTTGAGCTGTTTTTGATTATGTTACCTTTTTATATGGTATGCTAATAATGTTGCTAGACATTCAAGAAACAAGGACATGGATGACAGCAGACCTGGTCAACCTCTGCTAGAGCTTATTTTAAAAGTGGTAGTGGAACAATGATGGCTGTCGGTGGTAGAAGGAAGGCTATATTGTGCCGTGAGACATGATTAAAGAATGATCTCATGTTGCACACTAAGAAATTGGAACCTGCTATCAGCTGACATTAGCTGAAGGATTTTAATAGTTTTTTTTTTTTACTGCATGATGATGTCATCTCACATTGCAGCTTTTACACATAATAGAAGTGCATTGATTGGAATGGCATGAATGATGGTGAACTCTGAAGTTCCTCACTTTCCCCTAGGAATTACGTCTATATATTTTGACTAGAATATGGAGATGCCAGCTCAGAAAGATTGCATAAGATGTTTAAGTCAGACTTAAACATATGGGCTGAATCTTGCAAGAGGCTGCAATCTAGAGTCAAAAGCAGGTTTTGTTTCTCATCCCACACATAAGGACCATTTATGCACTGAAGGTTTCATGCCGGGCTGCAGGCTGGAGTTTTAGTCATGGCAGGTTGCCCCACCTCTTTCTGCACCCACATGGGGGAGCATTTGGCCCAGTGCACCTCATCCACCCCTGATTTGTGCTCTTGCATGGGAGCTGGGGCAGTGAAGTTCCCAGCGAATAAATGGTCAAAGATATACAGAACCTTTGGCAGCAGAAATGTTGGTATAGGAAGCTACTTTATTTACTGGTCTTTTCTGTAGAATCCCTTGAGTAGAATGGTACTGGATAGAGCTACAAGAGAATGGCAACTATGCCGCCCATTCTAATAAACTAAGAACTGGCTCTTTTATCTGCAAGTCAACTGGTATAGATGAAGCAGTAGCTCTGCTATGGAATGGAGTTGTGACGTTGTGGCCATCTTTAACAGCTCCTGTAGAGTGGAATAAATAAAAGAGTAAGCCCTAAGGGGGAGGAGAAAGGGCGGGCTCTGTTCGGGATAAAAACTTGGAGGGCCCAAACAGGAGCCGCGAAGCGGCTCCTGATTGGGCCCTCCGAGTGCCACTCCAGGGCCAAGTGGCCAATGTTGCGTGGCTCCCCATTGGCTGCTTGGCCCAGCCTCATCTTGCCCGGCTGGGAACTAACCGCACACAAGGACTTCCCTGACAGTGAGTACTCCTGCTGGCTTCCCCTCACTCCGCCCGGGGTCCTTGCGCCGCCGCTTCTCTGCACACACACACACCCTCACCAGGCAAACCCTCCTGGCCGCCCCCCAGGCGATCGTCCCGCCGCTGCTTCCCCGCCCCCACAGACACACACACACACACTCACCAGGCAAACCCCCCTGGCCGGCCCCCAGTGATCGCCCCGCTGCTGCTTCCCCGCCCCCCCCCCACACACACACACACAGACACACAGCCTCACCAGACAAACCCCCCTGGCTGCCTCCGCGATCGCCCTGCCGCTGCTTCCCTGCCCCCACAGACACACACACACAGCCTCACCAGGCAAACCCCCCTGGCCGACTCCCCCGCGATCGCCCCGCTGCCGCTTCCCCACCCCCACAGACACACACAGCCTCACCAGGCAACCCCCCTGGCCGCCCCCCTGCGATCACCCTGCCGCCACTTCCCCGCCCCCACAGACACACACACACACACACACACAGAGCCACCCACCGCGCTCTCCCACCCCTTCCCCCACCCCCCCACACACACTCCTCTCTACCCCCTCTTCCCTCGCCACCTCCTCCTCCCGATTCGCCCCTCCGCGATTCCTCCCCCACCCTTCACACACACCCTGTCCCCTCCCCTTTCACCTACCTCTCTGCCTGCCTTCCTTTCTTCCTTCTTACTTCCTGACTTCCTCTATTTCTCCATCTCCTTTCTGTCTCTCTGTCTCTCCCTCTCACTTGCTTCCTTTCTCCTTTACTCCCTTTCTTTCTCCCTTCTACCCATCCCTTCAACCACACATTGCCCTTTTTTCTCCCTCCCATACCTCCTTTCCTCTTCTTCCTTCCTTTCCTACAGTCTTCCTCCTCATCCACTAGGGCCTGCTGTTTTTCTTCAACAGCAGGCTTAATTTCTAGTTTTTAATAATTTAGCTGACATGTCACTGGGGTGATCCAGCTGTTTTCCAGGGAGGTTAATGCAGCCCATGCAACTTTCTTCCAGTTTAATGTATTTTTCCCCAATGGTAGAGCCACAAATTGGAGGAATAACCCTTAGGCTGGAGGAGGACTTCAAACGTTGCTAAGCCGAGTGGTAGGAAAAACATGGAGGTAAATGGATTGCAGCAGGAGGCGAAAGTTTACAGATGGATGAATACATGCCACTGCAGCACAGAAATAAAGCTTTCCCCTCCTGAAGTTAAAGAGGCTTATAAGATTATACTTACGTAATGAATATTCTCCAGTTTGCAAGATCTTTATTCTCAGCTTTCTATGCAGTCTTGAATTATTTCTTTTTATTTCTTTCTATTTTGCTTTGTACTTGTAGAAGCTTTTGCCTTGCTCACACATTAAGGCTATTCCTCCTTCAACTCTTCTGGGATACCTTCCTAGCACCTCCAGCTCCAGCATATTATTAAAAAATGGAACTTGCCTCTGGAAAGGAACCTTGCTATCTATTTGCCAGTATGCAGATTTTATCATCTGACTGTGCATGTAAAGTCTGTATTACTTTGGTAACATGAACTTTGGACCTGTAGTGCTAGGTACAAGTTTCAGAGGCTTTCTAGTTTTATTTCAGTAGCATTATCAAATGAAAGAGTAAGTTAAAATCTACATGAGATTATTCTGTTGACTATAAATGCTGTGTCATTCCTGCAAAAGACCATCAGCATTACAGTTTAATGCTGAAGCAGTGATGTTTGCTTAAGAGGTCTGGTAGCCAGAAATAAGCCTCAGTGTCTAATCGGACACAGGCCCAGCCTGGGCACTATGCCACAGCATTATTGCGTGTGCAGTTCCCATAAGCAAAATGGCTACGTCCTGAGAAGGACGGGAGTGCAGTCTGAAGATACTAGGATATAAACCGGGAGTCTTAACACTCTGGAAATCATTTCAGCTCATGTAAACATAATGCAATGTGGCTGTGATATTCTGTGAGCCAAATGGGGAATGTCTGTGGATGTGTCAGAGCTGATAAAGAAGAACAGAGTTTGGATCCTGCCAAAGCTCCCTTGAACCCCGCAAAACATTCCCCTGGAAGAAAATATTTCAAGAGGAAATCAAGAAGGAAACAAACAGAAGATGAAAAGGAGGTTGGAAAGATTAAAGAAAATGAAGGGAAAATCCAAACTGGAAAACAGAATCGTACAGAGACAGCAACTCATCCCAGAGAGTCTGTCATTAAGAACACTCTGATGCACAGCACTGATCTGCTTGGGAGTGGAGAAGTTATCACTGATCTTGTGAAAACAAAACTTTTAAGTGAAGCAAGCTGTGAGTCTTGCACTGGAATTGAGGATTATGCTAGTAACCGGAGAAGTAGCAAACTTGAAGAGGAAGAGACATGGTTAAATGAAGAGCTGGAAAAGAGGTCAAAGAAAAATATTTCCAACTCCAGCACACAAAAGAAAAAAAAATTACATGATAAACTTACAGGAAAATTAACATTCCAGAAGAACAGTGATGGCCTTCATTTTAAGCAAAAACCTAGCTCAGATTCTGTCTTAGATAAATTGTATGAAGAATATGCTTCCTTTAGGAATGTTGATGATTCCTTTGAGAAGAACAGTGGAAATCTGGACCATTTTGAACTTCAAAATCAAAATAATCTAGAGTATTCTAATTGTGGATATCCATCTTTTGCAGAAGAAAATGTCATTCTTAACATTTCACCAAACAGGAACAAGGTAAGTATGCTGTAGCATTAGAATAGTATAAATTTAAATTTGGCACTAAATACCTGAATACTATTCATGTAGCTTGTTCATACTTTCTCTCATTTATTACATACAACTGTCTTGCTACTTTAATTGGCTTTGTGAGTATTAACTACTTAATTTTTAACACAATTGTGTCTGGCTTTCAGTTGAGAGTTCTTAACAACCCCCTCCCTTTGAATAGAATTCCCAAAGTAAATTGTTGTTGTTGTTGTTATTAAAATCTTTATACCTATAGAAATTAATTGATTATTATTATTTAGATTTATTGGCCGCCCCTCCCTGGCAACAGGCTCAGGGCAGCTAACATCAATAAAAACATATGCAAAGTAGGTAATCTAAACAGCAATTTATGATAGTGCATTCATTGGGTAGATTTCTATAGTTGGAAGATGTCATTGACAGCATGTAGGTGTCTATAAAAGTGCATCAGATGCAAGTCCATGTAACCATCTGGTTTTGCCATTATCATCATTTCTGTTAATTTCCAAATTTGTGATATTGAGGTTATTGTCATTCATGGATAGTCTTAGAGTGCATATGATGCTTGGATCAGATGTCAAAAATGTAAAGTTTGCACTTTCTGTAAAGGGTTCTTCAGATAACAGGCGAGGTCATTCAGTTATCTGTAAGTCTTCATTCAAGAATTTGTGTGTGGTTTACTTTCACAAATGGAATTACCACCAACATATTTGCATTGGTTAACAATCCATCACATGTATAGCCAATCATAATGTGGTAAATGCCACCCAGTTTTTGAACAGATTTATATAATGAAGTAGTTAATCACAACTATCTCATTCTACAATTTCCAGCAAATCAATCTTCTAATATAGTTGCTTTTCCTCTTGTCCTAAAATAGAGGTGGTATGCCTTTATACTGTTTGAACTGGAAATGAATTACTGCACTAATGAACTATGGACAAGAGTTTGAACATGTCTACTGTCTCAGCCTCGCTGATTTAGTTACCCTCACCCTGCAAAGTAGGCTACTAACATCACAAGGTTCACAAATGGTGTGTGAGAGAGGGAGATTATTTCCCTCAATTAGTACAAATTTGAGGTAAGATTTTCATGCAGGTCTAGGGTTGCCAACCTCCATGTTGGACCTGATGAATTTTTTGGAATTACAACTCATTATTATTCAACAGAAATCAGTGTCTCTCTACTCTTTGCAGGGTAGAGTCTATGGCAGGGGTAGTCAAACTGCGGCCCTCCAGATGTCCATGGACTACAATTCCCATGAGCCCCTGCCAGCGTTTGCTGGCAGGGGCTCATGGGAATTGTAGTCCATGGACATCTGGAGGGCCGCAGTTTGACTACCCCTGGTCTATGGCATTATAGCCACTGAAGGTCCCTCCCCTGCTCAAGTTTCTGCTTCCCAGGCTCCACCCCAAATCTCCAACCTGCATTTGAGACTTTCTGAGCTGGTGTTGCTAGCTCTGGGTAGGTTCCTCTCAGATAATACAGCAACATCTCTTTCAGATTCCTAGCCAATGAGGAATGGTTCCAACCTTGTGCCCAGTTGCTTCATGGAGCAGATCCATGCTTTGGGAGTAATAGGTAGAAATATATTTCTCAACTTTATCATTTGTAGTCTTTTCAGTCTTTACACTTCTCTTCGTGGCTGATATGCTGCTGCTATCAAAAGAATCCATGTGATTTGGGAAAACAGAATTTTTCCTTCATATTATGTGATCTCACACAAACTCATTTTTGTCAAGAATCTTTTCCACAGCTTCTTTGTTGGAATCACACAGGCCCAATTTTCAGTAGGATTGCGTTGGTATATGTAAATGACCTGGCTCCACTTGAATGCATGCAGATGCTATTGGTCTCTCTGGGACGAACAAGATCCCTCTTTATTCCCAACTACAAGATAAGGAAATGAAAGACTATGTCATATTTGCAAAGAGGGAATGAAACAAGAGAAAGACAAGCTGGAGCTGGATTTACATTGTATGTCTCTGAGGTGTTGCTTCTGAACTTTTACCACACAACCAATATGTCCATATTCACAGTAGTTCAGCCATGATGAGTCTTCCATATTGGAAATGCAACTGTGCCATCAAATATCTTGTTCCTCAAATCAATATACAAAACCCCCTGATAACTCACTCCTGTGTTCTTTGACCCTGTATTATTCATATTCCCCGAACCACAATGCCCTCCACACATTAACCTGCATGTCTATTAGTTTTACCAGTACCAGTTAATCTCTCCTATACCTAGTCCTTGCATTCAGCTTTCCCTTCCGCCTTGGTACTTCCTTTGCCTCTTCCATCTCTTGGGCTAGCTGCTTCAGGTCTCTTATCTCTGTCACCAGCTTTTCATCCCACTTGTATTCTTCACCTTTCTGCAGCTGCTTTGCCTCCTTGGTGCTTCCAGCTTCTCGGGTCTGCCAATTCTTGGACTTTTTTCCTATTCAGCTTTCCAGTCTTCTGTGACTCATTTGGTTTTATCCTTGCCCTTATGGAATAGAATATTTCCATCATCCCAAAAAAAGAAGAAGCTTTCTTATTCTTTTTAGAGTGCTAATCCTTTCAGAAGTGTTTGAAAATAAGACCTGCCTATTTTGAAACAGCCATATTCCGGAGATCTTGACATCTCTTCCTCTGGTTCCCAGATATATGTGTCTGGACTATAATTACTTAATGGCAATGGAATTACACTGTGTACAGTTTTCAGAGGTACTTTAAGGTTCATCTGTTCTCAGCATGAATCTCTAGCACTAATAGTAGATTTCCGGGCTGAACCCTGGCTCAGATTACACCCAGGTCTGCGTTGGCAGGAGCGTCCAATGTATCATTTATGACAGCCTGATTTGACGTAATACGTTTATTACCCAGCTTAATTTGCACTGTCAATACTTCTGTAGTTTTTAAAAAAGCACTTCCTGATTATTTTGAACCATCACATCATATTTTGTTATCAGTATATAGAAAGATAGAAAGATATAGATATATTTTGCAGGGGAGGAAGAGGTGCCATGTTTTTTCTTCCAATGTAAGATGGACTGCTTATTGAAACGGATGTAAAATCTTTAATTTACACGGCATATTAAATAGAGTCTGTCACACAAACAAATGTAGCATCTGTATCTGCTATCCTGAAGACCTTAAACAGAGCCAAATATACTCTAGATTTTTAGGTGGAAATCCTGATTTATTTGAACTAACTTATAAAGAACTGTATGGGAGAAGATGGGCTGAATAATAACTTAATATTTATTACGTTCTGCTGTGTTCTGCTGTCATTTTAAGCTGACAAGTAGACAAACCAGGACTGTTGCTGTTCTGATAGCTTGCTCCTTTTGTGCTTGCATTCACTTATCATATTATTAGTTTCTACACAGTATTCTTCATGCGAGGAGTAAGGAGCATCTGCAGCAAAAAACGGGGTTTGTCCATGTCTCAGGTTACTGTTGACATGTGAATGCATTAAGAGCAGAGAAAACTAGATACTAGAAAGGAAGAAAGAGAGAAAATCACAACCACAATACAAGTCATTTGTAGAGCTGTTGTTATTTTGGTGTTTTTTTGGGCTGAAAAGAGCTCAGGGAGTTCTATCCTTAAAATCTAAGCAGGGCCTGTATATAAAATACTGTGACTATTTCAAGTATATCAAAGTTTTGATGTGCATGTATACTTTTCTAGAGCCTTTCTGCTAAGCTCATTGAGTACTGAATGTGGGAATTGGCAAGGGAGAGAGAAAGACCTGGGTTTTCTTTTCTCTGTGCTTTGTCCAAAAGTTTTGACGACCCGTCAGCCATAATACAAGTAAATGAAATCGCCAGCTTGAAAATTATTTCATTTACTTGTCCAAAACTTTTGACAGAGTACAAGGTGAACAATGGGTAAATGATAGAGGAAGGGGTGTGCTTACCTTCCTTGGATATGGATGTTCCCTCTAGGGTCTCTGGTAAATCTAAGAACAATGGGCTTTGTACCCAAGATTCATAGTGAAAGGTTCTTTGTACCTTTCACCATTATTCTGGGGCTATTTACATTAATTTCTTCTGATTACCCTGCATAGTAATGTGAACAGAATGAATTAAAAAGTCTAGAAATGAGGCATAAAATTAAAAATACTCCCCCTTTTAAAAAACCTTCTTGTCCCCCTTCCCCAAAATTATTTGTATTTAATTCTGCTAACAATCTTTTGCAATCTGAAACTGCAATCTGAAAGGAAAGATTATTGTAACTGACATACTCATTTCAATTCCTGGATTGAGTTGTTTAGTGACTGCTATTTAAAATAGGACTTTGTTCTCCTTGTTTTTGTATTTGAACTGACACATACCATTCACATGTGTCACTGTAGATGTAACTGGCAGTAGATTATTCTGCTCTCTGCAACAGTCATTTACAGAAAGAGGAATTTGTTTCGCAGAGCTGTAAAGTGGGCCAAAGGTCCAGAGACCATTTATGAATCTACCCGTCTCTTAAAAATGTCATTTATCTATTTTAATTTATGCAACGGTTAAAACAGAGGACAAGGTTTTCTTTCAGTTTGTTTCAAGTAGGCTGTCAGTTTAGATGTGAGCCAGTATGAGTTTTGCGTGTACTAAACTTCACGTGTTCCTCTAAAACAGGAAGTGGAGGTTTATTATTATTATTTTCAATATATAAAGATTTGGTGCCAGGATGGGGATTGGGGAAGGGCATTTCACAGACAAAGCAGACCCTGTTCTTAGTGGCTTCCCCTCAGCGCTGAAGGATCTTGGATAATAATCTCAAAACTGAGGCAAGCCCATACAGCAGTCTTTCTCAACTGTTTTACTGTTGAGAACCCTCTGAAACATTATTCAGGCTTTGAGAAACACCAGAAGTGGCATGATGGTGGAAAATGTCGTTGGGAAGCATATCTGTGTACATGCCCACCCAGGGTCATCTTTGGCCATTTGTTTAACAAATTTTAAAAATATATTAAAATTAATTAACTCGTATCCATTCAGGAAACCCTCCCAGGGCCATTCAGAAACCCCAGGGTTTCATGAAACTCTGGTTGAGAAAACCTGCTATTGTATGTAGGGCTCTAAGGGTAAAATTCAGACATTTTAATTCAATGTGGCCAGAGGAGTACTAGTGAGAGAATTTGCTTGAAATCAGTATCTCCTGGCAGGTTTTTGAGCTTTTTTCAAAACCATCTTCAAAGGCATGTAGTATTCAAGGCAGTAATCTGATATTATTATGATGAAGGGTTGAGTTTTATATGCTACTTTTCTCTACCAGAAGGAGTCTCACAGCAGCTTACAATCACCTTCCTTTTCCTCTGTCCACAGCAGACACCCTGTGAGGTAAGTGAGGCTGAGAGAGCCCTTGTATTACTGCTTGGTCAGAATTTCAGAACAGCTCTATCAGTGCTGTGATGAGCCCAGGGCCACCCAGCTGGCTACATGTGGGGGAGCACAGAATTAAACCTGGTTTGCCAGATTAGAAGCCATCACTCTTAACACTAAGCTGGCTCTCCTTTATCTGAGGGGTTTTTGTTTTCCTTTAGAAAGAATAAAGAATGAAGAATGACTTTGGTAGAATTCTACAAAATTATGCATGGTATAAAAAGAATGAGAAAATTTTCTTTCTCCCACAATACTGGAATTCAGAGTCACCGTATGAAACTGATTGGCAATAGTTTGAGGACAGGAAAAAGAAACTACTTCAACAGTCATCTGACTTGTAGTTCTCACTGCCATGAGATATGGTGATGGTTGCTAGTTTAGCTGGATTTAGAAGGGTGTTGAACACCTTAAAGGGGGATAGGTCTATCACTGGTTGTTAACTGTGATAGCTAAATGGAACCTCTGGGTTCAAATGTAGAATATGGCTGGTTGTCAGATGCTGGAGAATAATCAGCAGGCAAAGAGCTGTTGTCTTCAGCACTTGCTTTTGGGATTTTCTGCGGCATTTGACTAGCCACTGTGGGAAAAAGGATTCTAAGATAGGTTGAACTTTGCTTTGGTACATGATGGCTGGCTGCTCTTGTGTTCTAAGTACTGAGACATGGGCATTCTAAAACAATGTGATCTCACAAGACAGGGGTAGTCAACCTGTGGTCCTCCAGATGTTCATGGACTACAATTCCCATGAGCCCCTGACAGCGTTTGCTGGCAGGGGCTCATGGGAATTGTAGTCCATGAACATCTGGAGGACCACAGGTTGACTACCCCTGTCACAAGACATACAAAGCAGTTAAAGGTAAAGGTATCCCCTGTGCAAGCAATGGGTTATTCCTGAACGACTGTCCGGCTTCGACCTTGGTGTGATTAACAACTCCCCCTTTGGTTCTCCTTTCAACGTTGGCTGTCAAGGCTTCGGATAAGACCCGGACTGGGCTTTTGACTACTCTCTGATATGCACTCTGAACTTGGTTGACTTTGCAAGCTTGCATTCCTCTGGACTAACTCTGCGTGTGCCCGGCTAGGGCAGCACACAACCCTTCAGTTTCCTAGCTCTCTCAGAATTGTAGCAAGGTTACATTTCAGTTACATTTTCCTGGTGGGGTGTGCTGCTTCACCACCCTCTGTTGTTTTCTGTTGCCACATTTGGAGTGAAACATTTTAAGGGGGTAGGGGCCTTGTGTGATTTTGCCAGTGCAATCTCTGTGTAAGGCATGTTTTACTAATACTATTAATATTAATCCCTTGTTTGACTAATGCCCCAATTCCATCCATGCTGATCTGCAAATCAGTTCTGTTGAAACCAGGGACTTTATCATTCAATGAAAGCCTGCAGGATTGTAGTGAGTTATTTCAACTGATTGTTCACAGATTTGCATTTTTATGGGTGTGGGGGGATGCTGCTTCCCCTCCCTTTGTCATTTTCTCTATTGTTCCATTTGGATTGAAACACCTTTAAGCAGTGGTGGGAAAGATATCCTGGATGTTTTAGGCTGATCCTACATTGTGCAGCGGGTTAGTCTAGATGGCCTGTATGGCCCTTTCCACCTCTAAGATTCTGTGATTCTAGTTTAAGAGGGAATCCTTTGTGTGAATAATGTCCCACTTCTAGGCATGCTGATTTATTTTCCAGAATAAAATATGGCTGCTGCACAAAAAATGAAGTTTAGACCATATAGTCTGAAATATAGATTTCTATCAGCAGCAAATAACCAACAGCAACCACTTCACCCTCCGCGTGAAAGAGTCTTCTCAAAAGAATCCATGAAACCTTCCTGGCTTCTTGAACATTTGAAGAAAAGACACCCTAACTCTGAAGACACAAACTTAGCACCTTTTCAGTCACGTTGAGAAAATTTTCAGAATCTGAGTGATCCAGTCCATTCATAAATATCAGCAATGAGGAGACAGGAATGGTGGAGGAAGAACTGCTTTCACCCCAAAATGACATTGAGCTGAGGTTGAAGTTCAAAAAATCATAATAGGGTTTTTGGTTACAAAGTTATCCTTTCAAATTGCTAAAATAGCTAAATAAACTGGTTTACTTGTTGGGTTATGTTTTATTTGTGAAACACCGCATTGGTCCAGTGTCTGGAGGTGGTGACAGAATCGTTTCAAGCAAGGCATCTCAAACTGAACCCTACAAAGACAGAGGTCATCTGGTTGGGCTGGAAGGGAACCAGAACAGGAAGTGCGCTTACCCAGGCTGGATGGATGGTGCAGCTTACAGCTGTGCACTCAGCCAGGGGCCAGGGAGTGATCTTTGATGCCTCCCTGACAATAGAAGCTCAAGTCACAAAGGTAGCCCAACACACATTTTTCTATCTTTGTCAGGCTAGGCTACTAGCACCCTATTTGGTCCTAGAGTCCCTAGATGCTGTGATTCATGCAATGGTCATCTCCAGACTCAATTATTGTAACTAGCTCTACATGAGCCTACCCTTGAACCTGCTTGAGAAACCTCAGCTGGTACAAAATGCAGCTGCCTGGGTTCTCACACAGATGCTGTGGAGAGCCCACATAACACCAGTACTGCAACAACTTCATTGGCTTCTAGTTGAATTCCAGATCTATTTCAAGGTTCTGTTTTTGATCTTTAAGGCCTTACGTGGTCAGGGCCCTGTGTATCAGAAGGACTTCTTCTCTGAATACATCTCCCAGAAAGCTCTTCGAGTGAGCACTGAAAACCAGCTAAGGATTCCTGGCCCTAAGGAAATCTATCTGGCCTCAACCAGAGCCAGGACCTTCTTGGCCCTGGCTCCTGCTTGGTGGAATGAACTCCCAAGAGAGATCAGTATTCTGTCAGAACTCTCTGAATTCCACAGGGCCTGCAAGTTGGAAACCTATGGTTGAGGCTTGCTGGACAATAAATATTGCATCCAAATCTCGGGCCTCCCTCCTGCTCTCCTTTTTCTTCCTGTTCCTCCAATTTTTAATATCTACCTGGCTACGGGTCTTTACTGTTGCTAATGCGACAATGATAATTGCTGTTTTAAATGGTTTGAAATTGTTTTAGTATTTTAACTGATTGTCTATTGTACTAATCTACCAAATGTATGTGTGTAAACTACCCTGAGGCAGTTCTACTAAGAGGGGCAGTATATAAAGCCACAAACAAACATCTATGTGTTTTTACAAAAGTTGTTTTGAATTTGTATGAGACCTAATACCAAGAAAGAGGTATATGTTCGTGAGCACGTGCGTGTGTGTGTGTGTGGCAACCCAAAAAAGTTTGGGAACCACTTCTTTAAAATTTGCTGAAGTTACTTTACAGAACCATCTGCCTAGATTTCAATGTATTTTTGATGGCCACCTAGAGGCACACTTCAGTTAATTTAGGCACTTAATTTACAGTTGAGCATAGGTTCTTGACTTAGTTCAGCTGTATTGGTATGATTCTTGTTGAAACAACTGTCCTACTTTGTTATGTTGAAAAGAGCCCAGACTTTCATTGGCTGAAATCTGCACCCTCCTCAGTTATTGTAGATTGAGTTAATTGGGGTTGATGGGGAAGGATAATTTGTTGCTTCCTTTTCATTATTTTGATCTATTTTAGTTGCAATGATTTGTTTTATTTTAATTTAGATTTCTGACATCCATGTTACTGGGGAGTCAGAGGACATGTCTGCAAAAGAGAGATTGCTCCTGTGGACACAGCAGACAACTGAGGGTTATTCTGGAATTCGTTGTGAAAATTTCACTACCTGCTGGCGAGATGGGAAATTATTTAATGCCATCATTCATAAATACAGGTAATTCACATACTTGTTTGGATTTTGCTAAGAGTATATATAATAATAAGTTTTTTAAAATTTAAAACTTCAGAACTGAGTTTGCTGTATTGTTCTTGTTTACATTCTATGTCAACTGCCCTGAGCCTTATGGGAGGGCAGTATACAAGTGGAACGAATGAATGTACTGAGTAGTATATGCATTCCAAGGCCAGTGACTTCTGCTTATCGTAGTTCTGCATTTTTGACTACTTACAGTATGTTTGATTGGAAAATCTTTTTCCTTCTGAAATTGTGGTCATCAGTTTCTTTTGCTGTGTGTATAAGTTTATATGTATCCCTTTATTTTGCTTCACAGTATCCCTTATTTTGCTTCACAGTCATTGCCCAAATATTCTTTATAGTGTAGCCTATGTAGCATTACTGGAAAAGTGCATAATATGAAATAGTAGACATAGACCGTTCATGCACTGAAGGTTTCATGCTGTGCTGCAGGCTGGAGTTTTAGTCATGGTAGGTTGCCCCACCTCTTGCATCCATATGGGGGAGCATTTGGCCTGGTGCACCTCATCCACCCCCGATTTGTGCTCCTGTGCAGTAGCTGGGGCAGTGAAGTTCCCAGTGCATAAACGGTCATAGGGAGCAATCTAAAGAAGGACTTCTCAGAAGTCGATCCCATTGTAGCCAGGGATGTTTACTCCCAAGAAAGTGTTATTTATTTTATTACTAAATGTTTAGCTCACTTTTCTTACTGAGCTACAAGGTAGATTATTGTTATTATTATTATTATTATTATTATTATTATTATTATTATTATTATTATTATTATTATTATTACAAAATATAAAAAGCAATTAAATCAGACAGCATAACATATAAAATGCAATAGGACTTGGATTACAGAATTGGAAAACAATACAAATCTCAAAACTGTCTGAGTCATGGCATCCCTTAGTGCAGAAAGTGGGTGGCAATAAAAGTAAAGTGACAGTAAAAGTTGCAATAATCAGTGTCCTGAAAATTTCAGCTTTCTTAAAAAATAAATTCTCATGTTTCTACCTTTTATGGCTGTGAAATATACTTGAAAATGTACAGGTAATGTCAATGGAGATTTCAGGAACCCCAGAGTGAATATTGCAGGAGGATGAGGATACAAAGGTTTCCATGCTCAGCAGGAGAGAAAAAATCCCTAAAATAAATTATGCAGAAAAGGAAAAACATCACAAGCAGTTTTTCATATAACTTACATTGGTCAGAAATGTCTGCTTCTCTCCTCATGAACATATAATTCTAATTGTGTCTTAATACTGGAGTATGAGCAGTCCTTAGCATAGCCTGGGGCTTATAACACATTCTGTGCTGTGTGTCTTGGAACTTTAAGTCCTTGCTTCCTCATCAAATGACAGGATAACAGAGATCATGTTCCTAGGGGTGAGAAATTTTAAGATGCTGCCTGTCTGCTTTGCATCTGCAGACCAATGAGACTGTTCTTTCTTGTGGTCATGTATAGAATGAGTAGGACAGGTGAAAGGTGTCAACATTTACGGATTATGTGTGTCTTCCTCTTGTAAGTACCACAGACGGACAGGCTAGAGAGCTGTTAAGCTTACATGTCTCATTGCTGTACCAGAGCCTGGTCTTTTCATTGTAGTGGTATTTAAGGATATGCAGTCAGTGAAGTTGAACCCTTGAATAAGGTTCTTGCACATCTTGACAAATGTAAATTTGTAATATATAGAGAGGAAGGATATTTGATCTTTCTGAAAGTTGAGGTGGTGTTTGTTATGACAGAGGAATGTAGTATACCTTGATTAACAATCTGGGAGGCTTTGATCTCAAAGAAAACATTATTTCTTGAGAGCAGAGCAATAAATTGAGAGGCAATGATTTTCCTTGAGGGAGACCCATAGGAAGGCAGAAGATAACCATTTGCCCACTTGCCAGAAAGGGGCAAGCTATTTCAGTGTCCTGAGTTGGGTTTTAAGGATGTGCCTTAAATCTGATTGGTAAGAAAGTGTAGGGTCTCAAATTCAATTTCATCATAGGTCAAAGGGAAACTTCCCCAGCCAGGACAGGAAGGGTTAAAAGGACTGAATATCCCGTCAGAGGTACAAAAACCAAGGACCACAGAACAGGGTAGATATGAAGTGAAGTCAATCCTGAGCAGCTTTTATTTGCAAATTATCAGAGTGGTTGTGGCAATCCATGGAAAGGAATGCTAATGTCAAATCAGTGAATGTACAACTCTGTTTCATGTTTTTATTTCTCAGTTCTGTAACACCCTGTACTGTTGTGATTCAGTTTTCCAGTGCCCTTGGGCTCTAGTGTATTGAGATTGTACTTCGCTAAATAAAAATCTTTTCCATTTAAAAATCCCAGACTGTTCTCAAAATCTCACCTGGGATGCCTTGATTGCTCATTCATGTATTGACTAGAAACTCCTCACTGGGCTACAGACAGTTACCTGGCCAGAAGAGGGTGTGTGTGAAGCAGTTTGCACTGCATGCATAAACACGTACAAAATAAGAGAGGAAGGCTCTTGATGTGACGAGAGAAAGAATGGGTAGGGCGATGGCTACTGGGGCGCAGGCAAGCCCTCTCACACATGCAACTGATCCCTGCTGTCTTTCTGATACTCTCAGAAGAGGACAGGGTGGAGGTGGTGGGGAAGATTGTGTTATTGCAACACTTAACTTGCTAATGAAAAGGGAGAGAGAAATGAGGTATGTCATGAAGTATAATAATAATAGTAAGTCTCAGCATCTTATCACTCTTGACCCCATGCTTACTGCAATTATTTCTCTCTGGAAATAATTATTTCTGTCTTCTCTTCTGTTTTCCATGACCTTCAGATCTGGCCATAGGAGAAAATATACAAACTCAAAAGCTTAAAAGGATTGTTAATATCAGCTGCAAATTGAGTGGGATAATATAGAAAACAAGGTGGTGGAAATAGACTGAGAGAATACTCTGTGGCGACTGAAGTGGCGGAAAGTCTGGAAGTGTAGGAGGTAGATCAATTAGAGTTATCTATGGCAGTGGTCCCCCAACCCTCTGGCCGGGGACCAGTACCGGTCTGTGGCTCCTCCTCGTCCTCCTCCCTGGCTGCTGCCTTGGGGGCTGCTCTGCCACTCTGACGCCGGCTCACCTTTGGTGCTTTCTGGCAGCTGCCATGGTTGGGGCTCCCCCTCAGCATGGCACTGCGCAGCTGCTGCTGGCAGCGCCTCCCAGTGGATGGTGGGAAGTCAGGGGCGCCAGCAGGAAAGGAAGCAGAGCAGGGGCTCAGGCAGCGTCGTCGTCCCTTGGCAAAAGACTACCCCCCCCCCCTGGCCTCAGTAAAATTGTCAAGCGTTGACCGGTCTCCGGTGATAAAAAAGTTGGGGACCACTGATCTATGGAATACTTTTTTATGAGCCATAGTGGAAAATAAGATGATGGCCTAAATTATTGTACTGTACTACCTGGTATACTCTCACAAGGCAGTTATGCTTCTCTGACAGTTTTCACCTTGTGGTGCTCTCAGGACTGTCCAATTCACAGGCTTTTTTGTGGCAGCTCCAGTCTTTTGGAATGGCCTACCAGAATGGTATGGAGGACAACTAGGCATGCATGCAGTACAGAGCATCCCCAGACTTCTGTGACACCTCATAAAGTGTGGTGTATATGCCCTGTAAGTGCTGAGCCTCTGGTACCACTTCAGTTTCATAGAAAAAGAGTTGGTTCTTATATGGTGCTTTTCTCTACCCGAAGGAGTCTCAAAGCAGCTTACAGTCGCCTTCCCTTTCCTCTCCCCACAACAGACACCCTGTGAGGCCAGAACAACTTTATCAGTGCTGTGGCGAGTACAAGGTCACCCAGCTGGTTGCATGTGGGGGAGCGCGGAATCAAATCCAGATTAGAAGTCCGCACTCCTAGCCACTACACCAAGCTGGCTCTCCACACCAAGCTGGCTCTAATAGAAATGTTGGCTCGTTTGTACCAGAAAGAGCTTCTTTTGTGGTATTGTGTCGGGACTGGCGATGCAATGAATTGTTGGGCAGCAGTGAGGGGAACTTTATTCTGTGGCCTCCTGACACGAGTGAGGACACCCATTTCTCAGAGGTAGTGGCTGCCCAGCTCTCCTGAATATTGTAGCCAGCCATTGATCTGGTAGTCAGACGACCATCTTCTTTGTGTGAGCCCCCCTTTTCTGGCAGAAATTGCGGTGCTGACACTGGGCAGCTCTGGGTCTAGAACTGGCGGGTGCTTCTGTAGTCTAATCATCTGTGGATGACTTCCCCCACTGAAGTAGAAAGCTCTGTTTCAGAAGGCATTTCCAGGAGGATGAGGTGCTTAGCAGGTTTAACTGTTTAACTTTTGTGTGTTATGTTCTTGCACCTTATACTTTCACTGTTAACCCTTTGTGTCTAAGGAGGATTGGATATAAGTATTTTAAATATACAGGGCTACTGTCTGGTCTGTCAAGGCTTTTCTAATCGTATGTTCTGTCCTGTTGCACATTATAAATAATGTGTGCTTAAAATGTGATGCTTGCAGGTGAGAATGTATGAAGCCATCTTATACTGAATCAGACCACTGGTCCATCAATGGTCTGATTCAATATTGTGTAGGCAGACTGACAGCAGGTTTCCATTGTCTCACGGTTGAGATCTTTCACATCACTTATGACCTGATCCTTACTGGAGATTGAACCTGGGACCTTCTGCATGGCATGCTGATGCTCAACCATTGAGCCATGACCTCGTATATATTCATCTGTTCAGTGAGATGCTGGCTGCATGAAAGATTCACATCCTCGCATTTAATTTCTGTCCGACAAGATAGAGCTATGTTTTATTGGCAGTATGCTGCTGATTTGGGATCTGTTCTTGCATACTTCGCTGTACAAGTGATCCCACGTAGGTGAATTTCAAACCCAATAGCTTATCACATATCATGTCTAGAGCAGTTATGTGGAATCCTAAATTCCTCCTTGTTGTTTCTACTGATCAGTTTTTATTCTTTTTCTGAAAACTCTAGAATTTGTTTCTGTGGAAACCTTTTTACTGTGCTATACTGAAACTTTTGTACTTCATCATCTTAATAAACAACATGCTTGCTATCTATTGGAGAAATGTTAAAAAAAGGTTCAGCATGCGGTATTTGAGATAGCTGAGTGATGTAAGCAGATCTTGCAGTGATAGATCCCATAAAGCTCAGGCTGGGCCTGGCATTGGTCCTAAGAGAGAAGTATAGTAGGACTGCTGAAAGGCAAAGGCTTGAACTTTCTTTGGCTGAACGTCTGTCCACAAGTGGGCTCTCTTGTGTTGGCTTTGAAAAGCACTAGAGCCACTTAAGGTTCTGGGAGGAATATCCCTTTTGTTTGTGGTATGAAATTAATCTCTGAGAGTTGATGGGGAGAGATCATGCAGAACAGCCTGAAAGCAGGCAGGATGTTTGCATGATTTTTGTTAACAAGCCCCTTTGAAAGTATGGAAAACTGAACGAGGATGAGTTGTTTGCTGTCTACATCCTCTTCTCATGCAGTGACGAGCAACAGTCATACTTGTCTGCATGCCCATAAATGTGTTGCAGGGATTCTTGCCTGAAGTATGCTTTGGGGTATGTCCAGAGCTTGTTTGCTTACACTGATAGGCCACTTTAAGTATTCCGTTCCCAACGCAATTTACCATATATTTAAAACAAATCACCACAAATGTGCTACGGAGATTCTTACTTTGTGAAAAAGCTCATCTTAACATTTATATTAGCCATGGCATCATGGAGCTCATCGAATGTTTGCTGGTTGAGAGCCTGATGTATCAATATGCAATAAAACCTTCTGCTGCCTTGACTTGAAAAAGCACCTCATGTTGGGACAGAATAACTTTCCCCCCTATCTGATGGGTCTACATTCAGTTTAAGGTTATATCATTTTAGATAGTAAGGTGGTTCTGATATAGTTTCAATAACTCTAGATGCATACATGTCTTTTATTTCCATGTACTCTTGTGTACTCTTGTGTACTCTTGTGGAGTGTTCTCAAGGTTCATAGAAATGAATGGGGGCATCCCAATGTCCATACTGTATAAATAATAAAGTTTCTGTATTATTTGTGAAAAAATCCATGTTTCCCCTCAGAAATATAAGTGAATGGGGGAATGGTTTAAAAATTGTGTCTAATTTGTGATCTCAGCATTTGTTGTGTACAGTATTTCATGGAGATTAAGTTCTCAAAAGACAAGGCAGAAGAGACAATTTGCAGAGTTCCTTCTTCATGCATTAAAAGAGCAACTACTGAAAATACTCTTTTCTATCTGATTGCCACACCTACAAAACCCAAAAGGATTTTGGTTTAGCCTCAGGGTGTGATATGTAGACTTCTGCTCAGGGATGATTTGCTTGAAAATTACTTCTTGGACTCGCCAAGAAAAGAAGCAGTTTTGCATCTTACCCTTCTTCCATGTTTTTCCTCTGTTTCTGTCTGGACAAATATCAGATTTTCCCAGAAGGGAAAATAAAAATTCACTGGGGATAGATAAAAAATCATTGGGGGTCTGGATATAGATGAACAGGCTGTACTGTCAAAAATCACCTTCTAACGAAGGCCCTGGAAGGGTTTCGCGGATTGGGTGGGAGTTAATTAATTTTAATATATTTTTAATTTCATAGAATCATAGAATAATAGAGTTGGAAGGGACTTCATAGGTCATCTAGTCCAACCCCCTGCACTATGCAGGACACTCACATCCCAATCGCTCATCTACTGTAACCTGCGACCCCTTTGCCTTCACAGAATCAGCCTCTCTGTCAGATGGCTATCTAGCCTCTGTTTAAAAATTTCCAAATATAGAGAACTCACCACTACCACCTCCCGAGGAAGCCTGTTCCACTGAGAAACTGCTCTAACTGTCAGGAACTTCTTCCGGATGTTTAGATGGTCGTCTCCTCTCTAGGCTAAACAGACCAAGCTCCCCCAACCTTTCTTCATACGTCTTGGTCTCCAAACCCCTCACCATCTTTGTTGCCTCCTCTGGACACGTTCTAGTTTGTCACCATCCCTCTTCAATTGGGGTGCCCAAAACTGAACACAGTACTCCAAGTGAAGCCGAACCAGAGCAGAGTAAAGCGGTACCATCACCTCCCATGATCTGGATATGATACTCCGTTTGATAAAGCCCAAAATCCCATTTGCCTTTTTAGCCACTGAGTAACACTGCTGACTCATGTTCAATGTATGGTCTACTAAGACTCCTAGATCCTTTTTGCACATTTTACTGCCAAGACAAATCTCCCCCATTTTATATTGGTGTATTTGGTTTTTCCTACCTAAATGCAGAACTTTACATTTGTCCCTATTGAACTTCATTTTATTCAGTTTAGCCTACTTCTCAAGCCTGTCAAGATCATCCTGTATTCTGTTGCTGTCTTCAGTTGTGTTTGCTACCCCTCCCAGTTTAGTATCATCTACAAATGTAATAAGTATCCCCTCTAATCCCTCATCCAAATCATTTATAAATAAATCCGGATAAACTATATCCACAGCATTCCACTGATCCAGCAAGGTAGTCACTTTCTCGAAAAAAGAGATAAGGTTGATCTGACATGACTTGTTCTTGCGAAACCCATTTCTATAAATAAATTATTGGAATATATCACCATATATGGGCATGCCAATCCTTCCCCCCCACACACATTATGGTCAGTGATGGGCCTGGAAGGGTTGGGAAGGAGAGGGAACCAGGCAAAACAAAGCCAGGCAAAACAAAACCAGGCAAAACAAATTCGTTGCAGATGGACTGGATTGGAGTTCTTAGAGGTTAGCACTCTCATTTAACTCCAGGTATGTGTGTGTGTGGGGGGGGGGCGAGCGGGCGGTGGAGTCACATAGGCCTGCCCCAGATTTTTTTCTTCAATGAGTAATATTCAATATATATTATCTTCATATCTGTAATATCCCCAAATTAAAAATGGGCTCTGGATAAAGTTAAAACCATATCCATAGAGCAGATAATAAACATCCAGGAAATGCTGAGTCTAAGGTACAGTTTATATGATAAAAACCACTGAGGAAGAAAGCAACTTTAAAAACGGGCTATTGACATTTTTTTGTGTGTTTATCCAGAACCTGTTTTGGTTTATGCTTGAATATTACAGATATGAGGATAATATCTATTGAATATTAATCACTGAAGTTATTTCTTTCTTTCAGTAAATTGGAACAATTATAAACAATAAATAGATCACATCTTTTTGATAGCCAACTGGTAGAATTTTTCTAACTTGGATAATTCCATTTGACCAGCTTTTATTTGCACCCAGCCCTGCTTCTGGCATGCACGGCAAAGGAGTGACATAGACCTTCTCTGGCCCTGTTTCTGACTTGGAGGGTGGGGGCAAAGGAGCAGCATAGGCTTGTCTCTGCCCTGTTTTTACAGGCTCCCTTTGGTCAAGAAGAACAAACTGGTAGACAGCCTAGAGTGTAGGTATGGTTCTGTTCACAATCATTAGAAAATATTTTGTTCTGTCACTTCCTGTGCTGTGGGAGTGGCCTGGTGATGTCACATCCAATGGCAATGCCTGGGTGATGTCACTTCTGGTGACATGGCAGGAAGGTGTGGCCTACTGACATCACTTCTGGGATTTCTTGAAGCCCGAAGAATGTTTCAGGGGTTTCTCAACAGTAAAAAAGTTGAGAAAGGTTGCCACAAGGGTTAGAAACTCCTTTTTTTAAAGAATTAAAATTAAGGTGATCTGGAAGCTGAGAATCTGTAGCCAGCTCTATATACTGAGGGTATTTTTTGTCATACATATTATTGTTTTTATAGTCTAAGGGCCAGGGAAAAACAACTGCAGGCAAATAGAAAGGGCAAGGGAAGGATAATAAGCCAGTGAAGAGGGAAGAAAGGCTATAAAGGACAATTCCAGTCAGTACTGCTGCGGGTACTAAGACTTAATCTGAACTGATTAGTGAGGTATCCTTGTTTTGGTGATCATAACAAGTTTTATGCAACATTTAAGCCATGCCTTTTAAATGGTATGAGTGGAGCATAAATACATGCCTGCCTTGTTCCTCCATTTTATTTGAAGTGGAATAGGAAAAACTGAACAAGAGACCTTGAACTACTTGGTGACAGTATGTAGCACATATACAGGAAAATGCACAAATGCACACCTGAACATTTGTGCACAGTTTTTGGCACAACATTACAAGGATATCGAAAAGACTGGGATTTACCCAGGAAGGCTATTGAATGATAAAGAGCTTTACTGGCTGTGTCTTTGAGCAGGGGTCTCAATTGTACTAGGAAGGGAGTGCTGGAGACCAATTCAGAGCCTTTTGAAAGTGCTGAGAAAGCTTCCTTTGAATAGGCTCTTTAAAAGCTTGAATGGTATGCATGGGGAGGAGGGGGAGAAACAGTAGCCGCCGCCACCAGGAAGAACAGGAAGAAAAGCTAACAAAGGCCTGGCAGAGAAGTGCAAAGTTCTATGTCGCAGATGATTTCAAGCAACAAATAACAGCCACGTGAGGTGCCAAATGATTAAGAAGAAAAAAACGCAAGGTAGAAGAACAAGAAAGAAAGTCTAGGTGGGGAAAAATGTTTTAGATCTGAGCTTTGCTTTAAGGCAAACTAGTGTTTGGTCATCCAAAACAGTTTGCTGTGGAACGTCTGTTCCACACCGAGCTACAGGACAAGTGTTGGCATACACTGCACTGCAGCAATGTCAAAACATGTTTCAGGACATCAGGATTGAACTTGAATACATTCCTCGAGGATAGGAGAAGCCCTGTGCCAACATTTGCAGGAACATGTTGCATCCCTCAAGCTATGAATTGGAAAGAAACAAAACATTACTAAGTGTCAAGCCTTGAATTGCTTTGGGATATGTTTGAAATCAAGACAAAGATGATTTGCATCTGCTAGTTGCTACTTGCCATTTTTCAAGTTGTAGTTTACCATTGCCTTTGGAGGGGGGATAAAGCTTCGCCAGGGAAGGATAACAACTGTGCTTCTGTTATGCATCATTATGCATAACCTAAGTGTTTTGTGAGGTTCCTAATGTTTGGAATAAAGAATTTGCAGACTAAGGAAAAAGAAGAATTATTGGATTAATTCAAAGGTCTTTATTGGACTCCAGTTTCAGCTTTTCATGTATGTGTGGCAATATTACAACTCTAACAGCATTTTAGCTAGTGGGCTGACAGACAGTATCTTCCTCTAGGCTTCTTACAAAGCTCAAGGCATAGGTGAGATTTGAAGTGGGGTCTTCCTAGATCTTGGCATATTTTGGATGCTATGTTGTGCTAACCCTTTTTATACTACAACTTTTAAAACAGGACAGATCTTTGTTCTCATTTCTTTTTGTGACACTGGATAGGCTGCCTTGATTTTAGTAGCAGAGTTAGACTTCCTTGAATCTCACCCACTGAAATAAATGGGGTGGACGGTATTTAACCTTGTCTAGATTATGCCAATGATCAGAACTTTCAGGTGCCATCAGCCTCAATTAATATTACTGAGCCTGTCCATAAAGAAGAAGAGGTTGGTTCTTATATACCACTTTTCTCTACCCAAAATGGCTTACATTCACCTTCCATTTCCTCTTCCCTGATATAACTGCTCGGTCAGAACAGCTTTATCAGTGACATGGCAAGGCCAAGGTCACCTAGCTTGGCTGCATGTGGGGGAGTGCGGAATCAAACCCGGTTCGCCAGATTATAAGGCTGCACTGCTAACCCTACACCAAGCTGGATCAGAGCAGTATATTAGGATGGCTTGGCCTGTACTCTATCCGTTGCAAGATAGAAATCTGGGAAATGGCCATACTCCTTAAACAAATAGTATTTTAAGTTAATAACTTTTCAGAAATGGAGTTACTTTAAGGTAACCATATAGATTGAGCCTATAGATTGGAGTTATATTTCAGCAGGACTCCTACATTTAGTTTTTTCCTTTTTGAATTGTAAAAACATTCACAATACTAAATGGAAAAGTACAAGAGAAGAAATGCCAGTAGACTGCTTGTATGCTGCTTTATGGCAGTGTGCTTTGGCCTTTGCAAGGTCCAATCATACCCCAATCAGCTAGGAAGAAGAGGCAGTATAAGCAAGTAGGCTCTTTGCAGTGCCAACCCAATTGATATTTGAATGGTTTTTTCCCCCAAAGATCAAAAACCATTTATATTGTTCTCTTTAAATTCATCCATCATCAGAGGTTATGGATAGGTGGTATACATATCATAGAATCCAAATGGATTATTTTCCCCATTTGGCTTATTGTGCTCATTAGATTAGATAATCTAAATGGAATGGTAAGGAAGATGGCCCGGGCTAGCCTGATCTTGGCTGCTAAGCAGGGTTGACCCTGGTTAGTATTTGGAAGGGGGACTGCCAAGGACGTCCAGAGATATAATATAGAGGCAGGCAGTGGCACACTACCTCTGAACATCTCTTGTGTTGAAAACCCAACAGGCTTGCCATAAGTTGACAATGACTTGATGGCACTTTCTCCCAACTCCAAGGAAGAGAGGTCAGATACTGGCCATTGAAGAAGCATCAGTGGGGGAAGAAGTAATAATGGACATAGCATTGATGCTTTTGGCTGTTTAAACTCCAGATCATTTGCAACTGCGTTATCTTTATACAGCATCGCCATTAGTGATGGTCATTGACAGAATAGTTAAGTATTAGTTCCAAAGACTTTGCTGACCATTTTCACTGTTAGTATTGTGGGAGAAGCATGTCATGGGATTTTAAGTGGGGCTAATAGTCTGAATATTGGCAACACTAATTTCTACACAAAGTTTGGGATGTGATTTGTGATTGTGAAGATGAGGGAGATGAAAGTCAAAGCACTGCAGCTGGTCAGGGAATGACACTACCAGTCCAGTATTTAGCTAAGTACCTGATTTAGCTAAGTACCTAATAGTGTCTTTAGAGGAGGAGCTGTTTTTGGCATCTAGAAGGTCCAGGTGCAACCCCAGACATCTTCAGTTTTGTTTGTTTTGAAATAAGGTAGCACATATTGGTTCTCTTACCCTAATATAGAATGGCCACATAGTGATTCACTCATTGCATCTGAAAACTTGAGTAAAGATGTAATTTTTTTAGTCTTGAAGGTAGCAGAAGACTCCTGTTCATTTTTGTCAGTCAAAGTCGAAAGTTTGGGCCAATGGGACCTGTTTCACATTGAGGAAGCTTGGAATATTTTTAAGGCCCCCATTCAAGCCTTGCCTCACTCACTAAGTCATTGTCTTGTCTCCCCCAAGCAATATGGGGAAGTGTCTTGCATGCTCTAACATATAGAAATGTTGGGAACACCTGGAAGAACTTATTTTCTCATGAGTGAAGTCTCTTTCATACTCCCTGGCTGAGATGGGGAGGGGTGTATGTAAATTCGGTAATAAATCATAGTGCAGAGGTGCAAACTAAAGCGAGTTAAACTTTTACCTGTAGATTTATCACAACTGCTCTCTTTTACGTAATTAAAAAACAAACAAACCAGGATATGGCTTAATGGAATCGCAATCATTTTGTCAGGAAAACCTCCTCCCTAAAAGGTGGGGAAAGGCCTTGTCAGATGCAGAAATCTTTCCATTCATCTTTTTGTGTTTTCTTTTTTAAGTTGAGAAGTACATGTTCTGGCATGGTTTTTGATTACTCTTATACATTTCTCTGGATTAGATGAATTTCTGGCACCTTTGTGTTATTATCCTTTATGAGTACACAGGCAAGGAATTCCTTTCACATGTACAAGCATTTTCTAATTACAGCAATTAAAATCCAAACTAGACTATACTTGGGTGTTCTCTTAATTTTAGACTTCCAGATCTGGCTTCTTTGCTTGTGGAATATTAAAATGCTCTATCTCAGTGGTCCCCAACCTTTTTATCACCGGGGACCGGTCAGCGCTTGACAATTTTGCTGAGGCCCATGGGGGAGGGGGATAGTCTTTTACCGAGGGACGCTGCTGCCGCCTGAGCCCCTGCTCCACTTGCTTTCCTGATGGTACCCCTAACTTCCTGCCGCCCGCTGGGGGGTGCTGCCAGCAGCAGCTGCACATTGCCACGCTAAGGGGGAGCCACAACCATGGTGGCTGCTAGACAGCACCAAAGGTGAGCTGGCGGCAGAGTGGCAGGGCAGCCCCCAAGGCAGCAGCTGGGGAGGAGGACAAGGAGGAGCTGTGGCCCGGTACCGACTGATCCATGCACCGGTCCTGGACCGAGGATTGGGGACCACTGCTCTATCTTACATAAGTAAAGAAATATCACTCTGTTCTCTCTCTTCATTCATTTCAGCTATTCCTTAGTTACACATCATTCTGTGATGATGATTACATTTTCTTCCCATGAGATTAAAACATTGTCCGCTGTCTTGGAAGGCCTTCTGCAGATGTACTTCTTAGGGGGAGCTTTTCTGGTCTGAGTGAAATTATTTGGATACTCATGAATTTATTGTAACCAGTTGCTTAGACATGACCAATGGCAGGCAAAAGCAAGTCCAGTTTATACAAGCAGCTTGCTCATCTGCACCCCCAACCTGAGGGTATTATGCAGTTCCCAGTTTGTGTGTCCATGGGTTGAGAAATTACCCTCATCTCCAGTAGTGCAACATAAAAAAGCAGAGGTTCTGGGGTAGGATGAGTAAGGTTGCTGTCCACCTGAGTTTAAATTTCAGCACTCTAGGACCATAGCCTAGTTTTATTATAAAACTGATGGCAAGGATTGTGGGATTTAGGTAAGTAGGAAGTTGTCCACCTGTCCCCATAGTTAGCAGACATATCCAAGCACATGGGATATTTTTACCAACCGATTCCTGTAATGTATGGGAAAATTTAGATGGTATTAATGAATGTCAGGACTGCTGTGTTACATATGAATCAACACTGGAAGACCCTGGTGCAAGCTAAATCTCCTCCTCTTTCCCTGTTTTTCCTCTTTCTAAGCTGATGCTTGGAACTTAAAGATCAGTGAGTGTTCATTTGTCACCTGGCCAGGTTTTTTGATGTAGAGGAGAGGTTGTTTCTATTTTTTTGTAAGTTTCTCTTTTTAGCAGTACTATAAATGTCTCTGGTTATATATGGATAACCCTGTTTAGTTCCTTTAGTGATAGGTGCAGGACCAGGAAGTGCTGGTCAACAGAGACCATGATATCACAATCATAACTAAAGTATGATAAAGTAGAAAACCACTCCCTTAGGTGAGTCTAAGGCCATGATGTGGAGCCTGGGCTGAATTATGCCAGTTTGGGGCAGGTACATGTAGGAACATATAAAGAGAGGGGAAGAGCAAGGAACATTTTCCTTAGGTTATGGTTGGAATTTGGAGTTGACAAACTTTTCCAGAAATCTGTAATAGTTGCCAGATAGTTGTCCTGGTCAGATTAGTAGGACAGTGGCTACTAGGATTGCCAAGTTTTAGAAGGCACAAATCTGGCAAATTGAGAGGTTAGTTCAAGCAAAGCCTGGCTTAAGGCCTGCCTAACCAGGGTAGAGTCCAGTAGGGTCAAGGGATGAAGCCAACATAGGTATATCTGATCTCCTGCTTTGGCCTCCCTACAGCAACCTCATGATCCCACCAACATTTATTAGAATGGTGGTGGGGAAATGGAATGGAAGTTGGCTTCCTCCTCCAGTGCTGTGGCATCACTTTCAGGCATGAACCAGAAGTAACATCAATGTGTAGGGGCAATACTTTAGTATTCACCCAAAACGTTATTGTAAAACTATAGAATTTTAGGCACATGGTAGAGTATCACCTCACTATGCTGACATCACTTCTGGTTCATGCTGTGTGAAGTTGGACAGAGAGGGCCCCAACCCACAGCAAAATTCTTTTGCCATTGACATCTGGTTACCAGCCCTGGGCAACCTTAAATCTGCATAAAATGCTCTATTCATATAACACTTAATATTTCTGGTAAGGCCTTGGAGAAGGAGCATGTCTCATGTCTTAAGTGCCACTCAGTGCTTAACACCCAGACCCATTATGCACGGGGGTTTTAACGCACATTCGGGGTGGAATGGCGGCGACTAAAATCACCGATAACGCACGGTGCCGGCGGCAACTGGCTGCAGATGCGACGCACGCCGCCGAAAAAGCCGCGTTAGAGGAACGCGGGAGAAACCGCAGCTTCCTTGACAACCAGGGCCCAATCAGACGCGGCGCCGAAGGCGCCACGTGCATAATTGGGGAGTTCCGGGTTCAGCGGGGCAGAGGCAAAATCGAAGCAGCGGGTGGAACGCCGCGTCAGGCGGGAGGGCACCAAAGGGAACGGGGACAGAAAGGCGTCCGGAGATCCCAAAGGGGAGGGGAAGCAGGGGAGCCCCGGAGGCAACGGGCCGGGGTGCTGAGCACCAGCGGGGAAGAGGGGGCAGCACGTCCCTATGAGGGACGGCACAGAGGCCACCGCAGCGACCACCCACCAATCCCCGAACCCTCCCCCAACCACAAACGACAGCAGAGGCGAGGGGGTGTGTGAAAACAGACGAACTTTATAAAATATTAAAACAGTGTACAAAAGTGCAAATAGTAAAAAACAGTACAAACAAGGGAGAACAGCAAACACAATACGCGAGGGGGATACAGTAAGAAAGGGGACGACCTAGGGGGCAGATGGAACGGGGCAGCAAACAAGGGGAGGGGCGAACCGGGAGGCAACTAAGGGGATGGGACCGCGGTGACACCCGAACCCCCCAAAGTCCAGCTTAAGGGAGGCGGTAGGTCCACAACGGCAGCTCACGTGGGTGGCGAGGAGGGTCCGGCAGCACTGGAGTCCGTCGAGGCATCCCCTGCAAGGGGGCAAGAAAGGAACCCGGTGAGGGCGTCGGCCGTACCAGCGGTCCCTAGAGGGCCATGACGGCAAGGCGCCGCAGAACGGCCAGGCAAGTGGCCTGGGTTCGCGCAGCCGCCCGTTGCCGCCATACACACCCTCCTGACGACGCAACATCCATGTGGGCGCTCCAGCCTCTGCCCACATGAGGTCCAGCAAGTCCGCATGGGGAGGAGGCGGCCCTGGAGTCTCAGCAGCAATGGCCCGGAGCGCTTCGAAAAAGGCTGCCCGCAGCCTCTCGAACTTCTCCCGGCATTGCCGGGGCGTCCGGGAGTATCCAGCAACCTCCAAATAAGCGGAGGCCCCACGAAAAATGTCGTGGCAATTGACCAGCTGGCTGGTCATGAGCCGGCGCGCGTGGCCCAGGGACAGGCAGTGGAGCAAGAACAGCTCCACTGCCCTGCATTGCCACCGGGCCCCATCGCGCCGCTCCCGCCAGCTCCGCAGCATGGTCACAAGTGACCAGCCATGCCCAGTTCCCGCCCCTTCCTACCACGCCCCGTGGCGTCCGGCCCAGATTCTCGCGAGGGGCACCGGGACTGCCCCGCACGTCCTCAGAGAAGCCAGCAGCCCCCGGATGCCTCGCTTCCTCTGGGCTCCGCATCGATGCCTCGACACCCACCGCTCCGGGTTTTGCCGCCGCCGCGCCCCGTCCCATGCATAACCGGTATGCTCCGCGTCTTCCCCCTCCGCGTTTTCTATGTGACCCGAATTCGCCGTTTCGGCGGCCGTGCATAATGGGCCCCACTCAGGGCAGCTGTCCTGCCCCTGAGTGCCTCCTCCCCCAACTGGCTTGCCTGTCTGTCCAGTGGCCACCTCATTCTCTGTGGTCCCCTTCTTCTTTTGCCCTCAATCGCTCCCAGCATTAGGCTCTTCTCCAGGGAGTCCTTCCTTCTCATGAGGTGGCCAAAGTATTTGAGTTTCATCTTCAGGATCTGGCCTTCTAAGGAGCAGTCAGGGCTGATCTCCTCTAGGACTGACCGGATTGTTCGTCTTGCAGTCCAAGGGTCTCGCAAGAGTCTTCTCCAGCACCAGAGTTCAAAAGCCTTTGACGCTCGGCCTTCTTTATGGTCCAACTTTCACAGCCATACATTGCAACTGGGAATACCATAGCCTTGACTAGGTGTACTTTTGTTGGCAGGGTGATGTCTCTGCTTTTTAGGTTGCCGTCATTTGTTTTAAAGGGTATTAAAAACTGTCCTTCCTGACTTATATGGCAGAAACCAGAACAGGCCAGATACATGAAAACTGGTCATGCAAGCGTAAAACTAGCCATTTGGAAACTCCGTTGAAAACTCCAGTCACATTCTAGCTTGGTGTAGTGGTTAGGAGCAGTGGCCTCTAATGTGGCGAGTTGGGTTTGATTCGCTGCTCTTCCACATGCAGCCAGTTGGGTGACCTTGGGCTTGTCACAGTCCTGATAGTTCTGTTCCCACATAGCAGTTCTGTCAGTACTTTCTCATCCCTTCCTACTTCACAGGATGTCTGTTTTGGGGACAGGAAGGGGAAATGATTGTAAATCACTTTGAGACTCCTTAGGGCAGTGAAAACCCGGGTAAAAAAGCCAACTCTTCTCCTCCTCCTCCTCCTCCTCCTCCTCCTCCTCTTCCTTTTTGGCACACAATTTGTACATGAAGTTTAAAGTGTCATTTGTGGACATTCTGGGTTATAAGCTTGTTCCGCTTTGATTAGAAATGTTTACAATTTTCTCTGAGTTAATATGACATGTTTACAAAAGCATTAGTGTACTTAGACTGTGATCCTGCAGTGAACAGTTAAACTAAGTGATATTATTGTCTACTATGCAGTTATGAACTTGTTTACATGAGTAAATTCCCACCATGTGTTTACACTACTTTATTGTTTTTCAAGCAATATCTAATGTTAAGAGGAGTTTCAACAGGGGAGGCTAAACTGTGGCTCTCCAGATGTCCATGAGCCCCTTCCAGAATGGAATTGTAGTTCTTGGACATCTGGAGAGCCACAGTTTGGGCACCTCTGCTCTGCATGCATATCTCCCCCACGAAACCATAAACCAATATACTGCAGAACTAACCAATTGGCTCATCAGCTGGCACAATTGATGTAAAGATTTTATGGTTTTATGGTTTCTAATATTATACTAAATTAAACTATTGATAAATTGTATTTACATTATGTAAATTTTATAGATTTTATATGTTGGAAACTACTAGGAAGGATGGTCTATAAAACTGCACAATAAATACAAAAATAAAAATAAAATATGAAGAAGCTCTAAGCTGGTGGGTGGGACAGTATGAAAGCAGGCTGTCTTTTCAGCATTCTGACCCCAAGCCATTACAGCCTTTCTAGTTATGAACCAGGACTTTGTTTTGTGCCTGGAAAAAGGCAGTCAATGCAGATCTTTCAGCACAGGGTTGACACAATCACTGTATAACATGTATTTCCATGTGTTTATCAATGTCAGGGCCACTGTTAGTAACCTTCGTGCCGGGAGTAAAATAGACACACTCTGCAGGGCTTCACTTTATGTAGAGCCTCAAATTTACTTGTTCTTGCATTTAAATGTTTTTGTGTACCCTTTCTTTAGTAATTACAATTGTGTTTTTACATAATCTGCCCATAAATCCTGTGCACAAACCTAAACACTTCTGCACATTCAAAGGTATATGTCCTTCATCTAGAGGCTTGCCTGGTATCTACCCTACTTTCTCTTGGCCAGAACATTTATTTTTGTCCATCTCATATAGCTCCTTAGCTTTATCCATCTCATATAGCTCCATATAGCTCCTAAGGTTACTATGGGAAGAGCCCCCAGGGAAGTCTCTATATGAACCCATCCTCTAAGTAATTTTTCTAATACCCAAGTTCATCTCATAACTTCATAGGCAGTGGAGTCCAATTTTGCTGCCAAGCTCTGCTCTGCTCTGACTTTCACATGTTCTACAAACATTGTTTGTATGTACTTGCTTCGTGTTTACACTGCACAATTTGCTTTTTCAGAGTTCCCTTGTGTGTGATGAGAGCTTTATGCTCATGACCTTTATGTATGTGTTCTGGGGTGGGGCTTGCTGCTCTGGTCCTGACTTCTCTCCCCTGCATAGTCATTCTCTTTATGAATAGGGCAGTATTTTTTTTTAGAGAAGAGGGGCATTTTCAGAAATAAACAAATCCATTTCTCAGCATCCAGAAAGTGAACAGTGTGTTCTGGGTGTGGCACTCATAGCATAGGTTATTTCTGAGTTGTTTTTGTATTACCTCCGGTGCCAAAGACCTGCCATGTAATGACTCATAAGGTTATGACTAAAGAGTGGGTCATTATACCTTTTAGAGATGTAATTTGGGTTATCATGCCTGTGTTCCTCCTTCTTGCATGATGTCACAATGGGAATTCTTTTAAAGTTAGCAAAAGGCAGCATTTAACATAGTGCAGGATTTTTAAGATTCGTAAGAGATTACTAAATCTTATGACTGTAACTCTTGAAATTAACTCATAAATCGGCTTGACAGCACCCCAACACCATACTTTTTCACATCCCAATAACAAACTGAAAACTCTTTATCAGAAAATGCCTGCTTTGGATTGACTGGGTTTTGGCCGCAAAAAGTCAGCCTGAGCAACCACTAATAGTCCTTGTTTCAGTTGTGGAAAGGCTTAGAGTGTATGGATCCATCTTTTCAAGGAGCACTGCTGATCTGCTAGTTTTATAAGGCTTTTAATTGACAGAATTGTCTAATGATTCTGTCAACAGATAGTAATTGTTCACATGGGTCTTACATACTTGTTATTTGGGTGGCCAACTTTGAGCTGGGTTATTCCTGAGGCTTTGGGATCAGAGCTTGGGGAGGGCAAATTTTGAGAAGGAGAGGACACTCAGTGAGGATGTTGTACCATAGAATCCACCCTCCCAAGCTGCCCGTTTCTCCAGGGGAACTAAAGTGTGTAATCTGGAGTTCAGTTGCTGCATGTTCCCATTCAAATATCCCTAGCCTTTCATAGAAAGATCATAGACTTCTCTGCATGCTCAACTTGTGACTTTTCTTAGATGATGTTCTGCAGGTGTCAGAAACAATTTAAGTATGGTGGTTTGGCATGTCTACCCTCTCTCTGTGTGAGTTTAGTCACAAGGCCAGTTTATTTGCTCCAGATATGCTGAAATAGTCAGGAATATAGAACAAGGGTGCTGTCATTATTAATGATATCCCAGGTGGTGTCACTGCACTAGCCCTCTTTTAAAAACATTTTTGTGCAGTGTTATAGTGATACAAGTCATGCCCTCTTTTCACTTTGTAATGAGCTAATTGGGCAGAGGTCCTCCTTCCTGTCAATCTTGAATGCACACTGCAGGGATGATGATGATGATGATGATGATGATGATGATGATTTTAAAGTTCACTGACAAGGTTGATTCTCCAGTTGTAAAAATGAAATTGAGAAACAGCGCTTCTCAGTGCTGTGGAAAAAGTTTTGTTCTACAATGTTCGAAGATACCACCTGCAATGAGAAGTATTTTCATTGAATAATTAAGTTCACATCAGATTGGCTGAAGGGTTCTCACAAGGTGATTTCCTGACTGCAGCTTGCATTACTTGCATGTACAAGAGTTGCCGCTTTCCTCCATAGAAGTAAGGGGAAGGAGAGAGGGGGGGAGGGATAAGAGAAAGAGCATAGTTTTCTGATAGGGTCATGGGCACCGATGGGTGTCAATGGACAGAATAAAACAGATTGAAGCTTTATATATGGAGAGTAAAGTAGACTCCAGATTGGTTTGAAAAAAAAAGGGTAAAATGCTCCCATGTAGAAAAAAACTAGAAAAACCGAAGCAGTCACTATACACCTAAAAATACATGTGGAAATACCACAAAAGCCAAACTAGCATGGGGCTGAACTTAGAAAACCAACCATGAGGGAAAAGTCCTTGTTTCTGTTAACTTAAGGAACTGCTGGTTCTTTTTGAGTAGCTTGTATCTGGGCAAAACACCATGTACTGTTTTCTGTACATTTGTATTGAATAGAATGGTAAAAATATGTCCCTTGTTTTTATTCTGCCTTTCTAGAAAGGAAGATATGCCTCCTCTTCCATTTTATCCTTGGATCAGTCTTAAGAATTGATTCAAGGTGAGCTTCATGGCTGAGTGGAAATATGAACCTGGGTCTTCCCCAGCTTCATCTGACACACTATACCAGCCATTTTTTCAGCTGGTGGGCACCCTGGGAATTCTGGCATTGGATTGTGGGCACAGCCACAAAAGAGGAAGAGCCAGCCACAAAATATCAGGGAATAAGGCCTTTTCAACATTTCTGGCAGAAGTTCTGAATGTCTTTTAAAATGAACAGTGAGAATAGTTGGGATGTGGTATCAACTACAGCTGAAGCAATTAAAACAAAATTGTGCAGTCATTCAAATCTCCAATGTCCAATCAGAGGCCCTACTGAGCAAAAGTCCCATCTGGTTCTGCCCAATTCCTAAAAGCACTTGTTGGGCACCAAGAAAGTTGTCAGTGGGTGCTGTGGCTCCCATGACTACAATGTTGGAGACAGCTACAGGAAATAATTACTATGGTTACTATGTTGGGGATCCCTGTTTGAGCATTAAACATGAGGCAGTTATGTAAAGTGGTGAGAACACAACATGAAAACTGGAAGCATTTTTGGGGCATTGTTTAACATTCCTCACGTATGTTGCTTGGTCAGAGTTTAGAGAACCATGTTTGCAGTTTTATAAAATCAGCGAATCATAGAGTTGGAAGGGACCTCCTGTGTTATCTAGTCCAATTCTCTGCAGGAAATGGCCACGAGCCAAGGACCTACACAATCCCTTCTGCCCACCCATTTACAATCTGCCTAAGTTCACAGAATCAGCATTTCTGTAAGATGACTATCTAGTCTCTGCCTAAAAACTTCCAAAGAAGGAGAACCCCACCACCGCCCAAGGAAGCCTGTTCCACCGAGGAACCGCCTTGTCAGGAACTTCTGGATGTTTAGCTAGAAATTCTTTTGAATTAATTTCATCCCATTGGCCCAACCCTCTGGGGCAACAGAAAACAACTCTTCTCCATCCTCTATGTGACAGCCCTTCAAATACTTGAAGGTGGCTATCATATATATAAATAATAAATACTAGGAATGTGCAGAGAATGCGTTTGCTATTCTTTGATTTACCAAAAGTATTCTGTTGGTTGGCAGAATTTAAATATGCAAGAGGGCTTCTTAAAGAACAAAATAGTTTTATTATGAAGAGAAACAACTTTCTCTTGGCTCCTTCGGTTCGGGAGCCAATCAGGGAGGACGTATGCTCAAAAGAGCACAAAGTCTCCAATTGAGCCCATCAGAACACTGGAAGAGATAATCTGAAAAATTATCAGTTAGTTCTACCTATGCTAATGACACATCTCCTCCAACACCCCCTGCAGGACACTCCCAGTATTCTGCTCAATCATACACACTGCAGATCTTGCATATTCTGTGGTGATTTTTTTTAAAAAACCTCTCAGTTGAAAACTTTATAATTGGTAGATTTCAGTCAGATTGTTTTTCTCCGTGGACAGAAAAGGCTTGTCTGACGACGTGTCCTTTCTTGTTCTGAAAAGCTGGCAGAGGAACAGGCAGCACTTTGTATTTTGTGTCTCATGTTTTGCTCCATTTCTATTAGCATGTACAATATGTATTGGAAATCAGTATAGTGAAGAAAGCAGCAGTAGCTTTTAGTGTCTTCCCCTCCCCCCAGCTTGCATAGGGTATGGTGTGGGAAATATTTATTTATTCATCTAGATCATCATTTGTTTATCTTTTTATTCCCCTCCCCCCCTTCCAAGGAGCTCAGGATGGCATACATGGTTCTTTTTTCCAAATAAATCATTAATGTTTAATCTGTATTATTTTGGCTATAGCAAAAAAGATTTGTGGTTTTCAGTTTGCCGTTCCAACAATTTGTTTTAAAGAGACTCCTTTAAGTTCAAGCAGGGAACAATATTTAAAAAATAATTACATGAGAAAGCAAGATACTAACTCTCCTTTACGTTCAAGCTGAAGTGAGGGTGTTGTTGAAAGGATTTTGTTGCTCATTTATTGTGTTTAATAATGTTTTTAACTGATGGACATGTAACGTGTATTGTGTACCACCCCAAGCCTGTGTGTGGGTAGGTGCAGTACATTAAAACCAATAATAAATAAATAAATAAATAAATGAATGAATGAATAAATAACAGTAGATATCTTGCCACTTCTGGGGTTTATCAAAGCCTGCAGAATGTTTCAGGGGGTTCTCAGTGGTAAAAACGTTGAGAGAGGCTAGGTTAAGCAGAAATGTTTTCTTTTAAATTTGTTGTCTGATTCTGGTGACAGAAAATATGTCTAAGAGAAAAGTAACAGTTCTTAGTTGACAGCTGAAATTATCATTGCTTACATGTCTCTATTAGAGCCACATCTTTCTGTTGACTTATCTCCCTAAATATACCGTTTATTAATAGCATTGCATTTTATGTTCCACTTAATGAATTATAATCCCTTAGGTTATGTTTAAATTACTTATCATAGATTCTTGTTTTCATTTTCTTGCTGTTGCTATGTTACCTATACTAATTTGGCAATTTTTCTGCTGAGCCAGTCTTTCTGATCACCTAGCAATGATAACAGAAGTTTGTAAGACTTAATTGTTATGACTGATCAATGAGTATGGGTCGAATGAAAATAGAGCCATGCAGAAGATTCCCGAGAGAAATATGTGCCCCACTTGAAGAAATTCTGCTTTAGTTGTGGATATCAGAGGGGTCAGTGTGAAGACATAGAGACATTAAATTAAAGAATTTATCCCCTTTAGTGCTATGTCTGGCCCATGAGGGGGGCAAGGCCTGAATGTTATCTATATAAGTGAAGAGGTATATTTGAGAGGTTATGGATTTATTCAAATTCTAAGCCCAGAATAGTCAGATAAAGTTAATTATGGAGAATAAGCATGAAGACACAATAATAAGAATATTGCAGCACAGAATACTAAAATGCTTGCAATACTTATACATGTTTCCAGTGCTTAAACAAACCCTTTATGAACTCTGGTGACTGTAGAATTGAAGTTAGGAAGAAGATGGACCGCAAACAACGATATTAGCTATTCTATTTTATACAGGGATGTCATCTGGAGTGGTTTATGAATGTTCAGGTATCTAGTGTTTCAAGCGCATTTTGGATTTATAATGACCAAGAAGTTCAAAATTTTGTGTAGTCTGTTCCTGCCTATTCTCCTGCCTCATTTACCTCATTTGTTTTGCAAATATCTCTGGAACAACTAAATCTTCTTGAATTTGGCTGAACAGGTGGGCCAAAGAGGTAACCACTGTTCTGACAAAATGGAGGCTGAATGGTCATGGTAATACCTTACTGTGATTGACAAGTGCAATTCCACCTCTCTCTGTGAACAACCGGCAAGAGCTGAGACGAAAGCTGGCAGTTGACAGTTAAGCAAGTGTAGAGAGATTAGAGGAACAGAAATAGGGATCTGCACACTAAATAACTTGGGTGTGATTTTGATTCATCCTGAATCACCGGCTTGGTACAGTGATTTGGGTTCCCATTATTCGAGTTTATCCAAATTGATTGGGTTCTATTAGAGCTCTCTGCAGCTGCAGAAGTATCTGCTGGGGAGATATTTAAAGACCCCACCAAACATTGGTGGGGGGGTTTTCTCCCCAGAAGACCTGTTTGTGGCTGCGGAGAGTTTCAGACAGGTCTGCTGGGGAGATATTTAAATACCCCACCGAACAGCTAATCCTCAGCCTCTAATCTTTAAACGTCTCTCCAGCAGACCTGTCTGAAGCTCTGAGAAGCAGCTCTCCACAGCCTCAAGTCTGCTGGGGAGAAAGACCCCACCAAACAGCTGATCCTGGTTCAGTGAAATTAATAAAGTCAAATGTTACTGCAGGGTTTTTATTTTTAGCTAATTTGATATAAGTAAAAACTCATTTCTTTAGCTGAATGCTGAAATTACTTACATGATTAAAATACAGCAACTTCCTTACTCAGCTACCAAGTGAAGCAACAGACTTCATAATATCCTTTGCGAATGTATTCCGTTTAGGCATGGATATGGCCAAGTGGTACATACATTATTCATTTATTTATTATATATATTTGTATACTGCCCTCCTCTGAGGCTCAGGGCGGTTCACATGAATCGTAGGGAACTATACATCAAACTCAGTTTTTTATATTTAATAGAAACAATGGCAGTGGTAATTACAATAACAACAGCAGAAGAATGACAGTTCGACAGAACAACAATCAAATAGGTCCATGGTTTGAGTCAGGTGCATGGATTCATGAGAAGGAGGTTCTGGGGCCCAGTGGTTCCATTTTGATGGTTCCATTCAACCTCAAACAAATGCTTGGCCGAGGAGCTCCCTTTTGTATGCCCTGCGGAACTGGTTTAGGTCCATCAGAGCCCTGATTCATTGCGGGTAAAAGGTTCTAGATTCCCTTGTTAAATTTTCTCTCCCTGACAATTTAGAGATCTGTTACCTATCAGAAGAGCCTCTTGTGGCTCAGAGTGGTAAGGCAGCAGTCATGCAGTCTGAAAGCTTTGCCCATGAGGCTGGGAGTTCGATCCCAGCAGCCGGCTCAGGGTTGACTCAGCCTTCCATCCTTCTGAGGTCGGTAAAATGAGTACCCAGCTTGCTTGCTGGGGGGTAAACGGTAATGACTGGGGAAGGCACTGGCAAACCACCCCATATTGAGTCTGCCATGAAAACGCTAGAGGGCGTCACCCCAAGGGTCAGACATGACTCTGTGCTTGCACAGGGGATACCTTTACTTTACTTTACCTTACCTTTACCTATCAGAATAGACAGTACCAAAATGGAAGGACCATGGGTCTAACTTCTGTATAAGTCAGTTTGGTACATTCAGCTCACTAACATAAAACAAAGTTAATTGCTGTTGCAGCTGCCTACAAGAAGTTCCCTTTCCCAACTAAACTGTAGTCCTTGTTTTGCAGGCCGGACCTGATAGACATGAATACTGTTGCTGTTCAAAGCAACCTTGCAAATTTAGAACATGCTTTTTTTGTAGCAGAAAAACTTGGTGTTGCCAGACTTCTGGATCCTGAAGGTGAGTACAGAAGAGAATAATGGTGAACTTTGACATCTGATGCTTTAATGTTTACATGTTGATCATAAGCTACTTGTATGTAATGTTCTTTTTAGATGTTGATGTCTCCTCACCTGATGAGAAGTCAGTAATCACGTATGTGTCATCACTTTATGATGCATTTCCCAAAGTACCAGAAGGTGGTGAAGGCATCAGTGCAAATGTAAGTATTTAACTGGTCCTTGTTCACACAAAATAAGGAAAATGTACCAAGAACAGGATGATGTTTGGAGTTGCTTAGCTTTGGAAATGTTTCCTCCCAGGTAAAACCTGAACCCTATTTAAACAAATATTACTAAAATCTATATTGTATTTGTATTTGTAGTTGGTCAGTCTCTGACAATTGACTGAGTTCAGGGGGGATTGGCCATTAAAGTCATCAGGAAGACTCTTTAAAGTTGATTGGCTTGAGGACTTCCTCCCTCCTGCCAGGACCATCCCAGCCCAAAAAGGGAGGCAGGTGCTGTAGTGAGGGACAGGGCTGCCCAAACCAGCACCACATTGTTGCAGTGAGGGAGAGGTCAGGGCCTACCCAGCTTAGCTTCACCCTGGCCAGATGCCTTCGCCAGGCCCTTCAGTGAGCTGTTTTTTACCCTCAACAGCTCCTGGCTGAGTTTCTGTGATAGCACTGAATGTTGTTCCTAAACATTCAGCAGCTCATAGAACAAAGCTGAAAAACTATTTTCAGCCCAGTTTTTATGACAGAAGGCATAGGGTGGTGATTTGGCTGAAGTCGAAACCTAATACCTTGGGTTCAGGAGTACCTTACAGAAGAAGGTAAAATACTGGGGATTGCTTCCAGTGCTGGTTCATAACGTATAAGGGTGGGTGTATTTAATTTAACACGTTAGATTAACAATACAGCTCTTTTGTTACAGGCTTCTAGAAGTATCCAGATTTAAAGTAATCTTGTTAACACTTACTTGATCCTCCTAGGATGTTGAAGTCAAGTGGGTTGAATACCAGAATATGGTGAACTACCTCATCCAGTGGATCAGGCACCATGCCACAATAATGGCTGACCGAATGTTTCCAAACAATCCTGTGGAACTCAAGGTGAACTTTGATGCTTTTATTTCCCTGCATATGGTAAATAGGGGAGATTACTTTAAATCCCATTGACTTAAAGGGAGGGAAGGCAGGATGGTATAGCCCAATCTCGTCAGATCTTAGATGCTAAACAGGCCACTGCTTGGAAGGGAGGCCACCAAGGAAGACTGCTGAGGAAGGCAATGGCAAATACCCTCTGCTTGATCACTTGCCTTGAAAGCCCCTGGCTGGGATCACCATGGGTTGCAACTTGACAGCACTTGCATACATTAGTAATAGATTCAGGTGGGAAGCTGTTGGTCTGAAGCTGCAGAACAAAGTTTGACTCTAGTGCCACCTTCAAGACCGAACAAAGTGTAGAACATTCATGGTATTGATTTTGTTGGCCTTAAAGGTGTCACTGGATTCAGACTTTGTTAAGCATCAGTAATGTTGGTGTAAGGTAAAAAGTATGATTTAAAATAGACTAAAGCCTTTATGAAAGCTCAGACTTGATATGCTACAAGTTAAACATTTAACATGAAATGAGTGTGTGGTTATGTGTCTGAGAAAGTGTGCATGCACATGGATGCTTACACCTTGAATAAAATTGCGTTCGCCTTAAAGGTGCCATTGAACTCAAATTATGCTCTGCTGTTTCTTAATAAATCTTTTAAATTCAGACCTGTACCATTTAATTCACAATGCTGCCTGCTCTTTAAATCTATAAGGAAATTTGGTGTTAATAAAATGGACTGAATATAAATAAACAGGCAAATTGTAGTGTGATGTATGACATTTTCATGGATAATATGTTAAATATTTTTTTTTGCGGTCAGGCTTAAGTGTATATTTTACTTTACTCTAACCATGTACTTATTTCAAGTATAATTCACAAACTTTTGAGACAATGTACCTCCATAGGTTAGTTACAACCTCATTTTATGTTCTACTGCTCTGTAAGAACATTCCCCTTACACTGAGACAATGTTTTTGTGGGAGTGGCAAAATTGATACAAGAGAGCATTTATTGTTCCACTGCCCTGCTTATGTAGACATTTGTAGCAACTTGATTGAACCACTTCTTAAAAAGTTGCCAGAACATCATGATATAGATGGAGCAAAGAGGCTGCTAAGTTTTGTGCTGCCACCATAAAAATCCAATGCTCTAAAGTGGCATAATTTTAAACTCTATTTTATGATCTGTTTTAAACTGCATTATACCAAATGACCATATTCTTTTGGTCTTTTATGTATTAACTTCATACAACTTGGTCTGAACAACTGTAATAAAGTTTGAACTGAACTGAACTGTCCCACTGCTCTGTTGCTGGAGCCCATTACACTATTGATTCCAGTCAAATTCAGCACAGCAGCTGCTGTTGCACTGGAGCCTTACTTCTTACTTGTCTGCTTTAAATCAAGTTCAGTGTACAGATTCTTTGAACTATGCCACTTTAGAATGGACATGGTAGTATTGGTTGCATCACTCAGTATACCTATATGGAGAAACTCACTATTCATAAAAATCTGAATCATCAAGAAGTTAGAGTCTGGCAAAGGCTCAGTAAAACTAATGCTTTGCAAGCAGAAGGTTCTAGGTTCAATCCCAGCATCTCCAGTAAAAAAGAAAGAAAAGGAGCAGGAAGTAGGTGATGTGGAAGAGCCTGAGAACCTGGAGACCTGGTGAGTGGGCCATCATGAATTGGATGGACCAGCGATCTCATTCAGTGTAAGGCAGCTTCACGAGTGATCCTTCTTCCTGATGAAGTAGTTTTCTGGTGGTATAGAGTTTTCATGTGACAGCCCATGTGCTGTAGTGGTTAGTGTTGGACTAGGATATCCCAACTCTGCCACACTACTTTGTTTGGTGACCTTAAGCCAATCACATATTCTCAGTTTAACCCACCATTTGTGAAAATGAAATGGTGGGAGAAAAACTACATAAGCTGCTCTGAGACCTCATGGGAAGAAAGCTGAAGCATGAATGAGGCAAATAAATAAAATGCCTGCAAGAGATGGTGTTAGGATTCTGGCGTCTGCCATGGAGGGTTAATGAAAAAACTTGACCATCTAATTATACCCTTCCTTCCTTAATTAGTGAATAAGCCAACATAAAATGAAGTTTTATGTTGTTGGGTGTGAGAACTTTTTAACCATCTCTACTAGAGCAAAATAATGTAAATAGTAATTCAATGATTTTAGCAGAATTAAAGTTGTGTTCTTTTTTTTTAAAGGCACTTTATAACCAGTATTTACAGTTTAAAGAAACAGAAATTCCACCAAAGGAAATAGATAAATCAAAAATCAAGCACCTATATAAATTACTGGAGGTAAGCCATGTTTTTGTGGATTGAGGAATTCTGGGCTGCATTCCTTGTATTTTGATCTTACGCAATCATTCCTTTTGAAGGTTTGGATAGAGTTTGGGCGTATCAAGCTCCCTCAAGGCTACCACCCAAATGACATAGAGAAAGAATGGGGGAAGCTGATTATTGCTATGCTTGAAAGAGAGAAGATGCTTCGGCCAGAAGTTGAGAGGTATGTTGGTACTTTTGCTTTACAAGTGTGGTTTGTAACTTACTCTTTTGAAAAGATGAAAATATCCAAAAAATGGAATTGCCTGTAATATAGACATCCACACATTGAGTTGAATATCATTTTAGGCATTTTAGCAAACAATTAAAACATAGCTCAAAACAGTTCATGATGATGGATCTTGTGTAAGAATTTGAGCACTCTATGTACTTAGAATGTATTTTTTGTATGTAGTATGTACTTTTGTATGTACTTTTGTATGTACTATGTACTTAGAATGTATTTTATTTGCAGTAGCATTTCTCTGCCTCTTAAGTGTAACAAAGATTTTGCTTTAATCTAGAGTATAGATGATGATAATAGCCCCTGTTAGAGTTGCTGACCTGTGTATGGGACATGTCATTCTACCAAAATTATAACAGATCTCCAGACTACAGAGATCCATTCTCCTGGAGGAAATGTGAGGGTAGACTGAACTGAATATATCATATCCGTGCTGAGATCTCTCCCCTCTCGCACTCTGCTCTCCCTAGAATGTATCCCCAAATCTCCAGGAATGTCCAGTTCTGGAGTTGACAATCCTACCCCTATTTGCATAGGTGAATGTTTTTGTGTGAATTCCTTCCTTGAATCTTTCTCACCCCTTGCAATATTGAAGTATTACCTTTGATAAAGGGGAAGGGTTAGCCACAGGAATGAGGAATTGTTTGACAAAGGGAAAGTCCATTGTGGAACCTCTTTTTTTTTTAAACAGCCTTTATAGATTTCATACTCTTAGCCATTATTTTCTGCTAGAAGAAGAGTTGTTTTTTATACAGCACTTTTCACTGCCCGAAGGAAAGTGGCTTAAAATTTTCTTCCCTTCCTCTCCCCACAACAGACATCCTGTGAAGTAGGTAGGGCTGAGAGAGCTCTGACAGGACTGCTTGGTCAGAACAGCACTGTCAGGGCTGTGATGAACCCAAGGTAACCCAGCTGGCTGCATGTGGAGACGCAGGGAATCAAACCTGGCTCACCAAATTAGAAGCAGCTGCTCTTAACCACTATAACACGCTGGCTCCTACACTATGCTGGCTTCTATAATTTTGCTAGGAATTATATTGGTAGTTTGTTGCTTCCTGACTGCGTTCAGAGAAGAACAAATCCAGTAATCCAGGGCAGCAAATAATGGCTGGCGACATACTCTAACCATTGTTTTATTATTGAATTGCAAAATTCATTTTCTGCCTCTCTGGAAACCTAATCAAGGCGGCTTATAATAAAAACAAACAAAGCCATTACAACAGCCTTTTAAAAACAAATGAAAACTGGTTAGGGCTTAAAAAACAATAATCAAGTAGCCTAAAATAATGCTGATAAAATATTTCTCATGCTGACTCTTCAGATTAATTTACCCACCGAGTGTCAACCAGAATAATTTTTATAGCTAAAATTAATTCCCAAGATTCCTCTTTATTAATCTTCCCCTCTGCCCTCTCCAAGAAAGGAAAATCTCAGTATTTCCTCAGTCAGTTCACTATTTCTCATCTCCCCTATAGTCTTTCCTACAGTAGCCTAACTTTATCAAACAAAACTCCTCTGTTCTCCAGCTCTGCTTCTAGCTCAAAGGAGGAGGAGAACAAAAGCCATTCTCACATTGATTTTTACAACCACTTGGGGGTGGGGAGGGGGAGCTGTCTGGAGTTTTTTTTAGTCCTTAAAAAGGTGGATTAGCACACTGTTCTCACATTATATAGAACTGCTATTGGACTTTAGCCTTTTTTTTTTACATGAAACCTACCTCATGTATATCTGACATGTAAATGATCCTTGTAGAGCAAGCAGAGACTGACTCAAGAATTTTCTCTGTGAGTTATAACTAGCAGGGTTAAGAAATGACAGTGTTGTCCCTAGCCATTCTCAGTCACAGCTCCTCTGTTGGTCAGTTTTTACCAGTTTAGTACCAAGCCTCTGGTGAAGGAATAATTTTGCTTGTGTGTCTTTGTGAATATGTGAAAGAGATATTTTGATGCCTGGTTTTAGGAGTCCGTCTAGTCTTCTGTGGCGGAAAGCATATAAACATGCACTCTTGATGCTGCTTGCTAGCCAGTTTTAGTATAGAAAGGGATCCCTCAGTAAGAAATGATCTCCCTCTTCCTGATATAAGCTGTCGGTAGTTTAAATGGATTGTAAAAAGCCTTTGATCATTTTTACTAGATTGTTGCCAATTGTATTATGTCTTTTCTACAACCAGCCCCATGTGGGAGAGTATAATCCAAATTAGAAATGTTAGTTCTGAATTGTGTCTTTCACAAAGACACTTCAGCTCATAAAAATGGGGGTGTAAAGACCTTATATGTTACAAAATTTCATGCAGGTAATATTTAGTATTCCTCAAGATAGATTGTGTGAATCTCTCCGGTACCATAGGTGGAAAGATATAGGCATGATTCAGAAAGTTCATCAAAATGTGAATGAGCCACGGGATATCCCCAGGCTCGTGCACTCATTTTTCACTCTTGAATCTCATTTTTCAGACAAGCACATATTATAGTTTATGTTTTTAATTATCAACTTGTGTGAGAGGGAAGGAAAAGAGGAGGAAGGGGATGGAGCCTCAACTTGTACACATAAACATGGCTTATCATTATGTCTGAATTGTGGCTCAGAGATTCAAGATGCATTTAAATCATACGGACTGTAATTACCCATGTATTCAAAGGCCACAGAACAATTGAAAGCCCTTGACGGGTAACCAATATGATGTGAGCACTTCTTCTCTTTGTTGAACATTGGGGGACTGTGTAACAAGCCTGCACAGTTTCTGCAGGGACAGATTATCTTGTGTTTTGTGTTTTTTTATATTTCAAACAGCAACAGCACAATGGCTGTGGAGGTTGATTAGGATATACAATTGTTGAATTATACAAAGCTTTAAGAGAAGAAAGAGGGGAAAATGGGCTGTTTGCTTGAGGAACAAAAGTTTCAAGAACTAGTTTTGTTATGGGAAATAAGGAATTTAACAAACAAAAAAAAGCTGTGTCTTGTCTCCTGTGGGCTAAATGCCAAGGAGCTGCCAGTAAAGTCTGCTAATGGATGGCATGTTGCAGATGGCATTAAAGTGATTACTGGTTTCCAGGAGAAGATATAGTATGCATATAACAACCTCAGTAAATATTCTGGAAGAGTGGGATAGTTAGCCTGTCTTGATAAAAGAGTCGAAATAGGAACTTGTTGCACAATGCTCTCCAAGAAAATTAGCTTAATGCTGGTGACAGGTCAGAGTTATAAAAAACAAAGGGAATGTTATTTGATAAAATATAATAATTTTTCACCTTAACAAATAATATTAATAAATTATAAAATATCTATTAAATGAATGATATGAGCATATAAGTGGATGTACATGCTTAATTTTAGAAGAAGAATAGTTGTTTTTTATACTTCACTTTTCACTGCCAGAAGGGGTCTCAAAGTGGCTTACAATCACCTTCCCTTCCTCTCCCCACAACAGGCACCCAGTAAGGTAGGTGGGGCTGCGAGAGCCCTGATGTTACTGCTCTGTGAGAAGAGCTCTATCAGGACTGTGACTAGCCCAAGGTCACCCAGCTGGCTCCATGTGGAGAAGCAGGAAATCAAACCTGGCTTACCAGATTAGAAGCTGCCACTCTTCATCATTACTACACTGTGTCCCCCAGAGAGCATTAAGATGTAGTCAGCAGTACTTGTTCAAGATCTCCAGCCCTAAAGAGATCAGCTTGGCCCCAACCAGAGCCTGGGCCTTTTTGGCTTTGGCCCCGGCATGGTGGAAAGCTATGCCAACTGAAATCAAAGTTCTGCAGGCCCTCAGACAGTTCTGCAGGGTTTGTAAAACGGAGGTATTTGACCAGGCCTATGGTTGAAGCCTAAAAATATCTGATCTGCTGGCCTCCCTGTTAGAATCCACCAACCAGCTCAAATGGCCATTTTATGGCACTCCCCCTTTCCCCATGATAGGAAAAGCAGGGAATTAGTCTAACTCTTGTTTCCATATTTATAATGTAATTAATTGATTTTAAATTTCTATTTTTATGTTACAGTTTCATACATATTGAACCTTTACTGTAATCTGCCATGAGTCTCACAAGATAGGATGGAAAACAACAATAATAATAAAGAACTGATCATAGCAGTTGATACTTGCTGTCATCCTGCTCTTTAAGGGCCCAGGGAATGTTCTAATGCTGCAATAGCCTGGATTAAGGGGGCACTGGGGGCCCTATGGAAGAGTGTATAACTATCCTGAAGAATTGTTTTAAAAAGAAAACACCAAAATAATTGCAATGTTACTTTGTTAGTCATCCTACAGTCATGTGGAACTGTAGGAAAAGGGTTCCTTTTCCATCTCCATCTTCCTTTCATTATTTAGCTTGTTGAAATTGGATGAGGCTTACATAAAATATTTGGCATCTCTATATCCCAGTTAACGCCCTAATCATTCTGATTAGCCCATACTTGTACAGGTAATTCAAGCTAGAGAAACCAAGCCTTCATTGGCATACGTAGCTGTAGGCAAAATCCTCTGAAGAGGTATCAGAATATTATTTGCAGGGTTTTGCATATGCATGTCGGGACCTATTTAAGGATGCAAAGTCTGAGCTGTCCTTAAAAACCAGAGGAGCTGTGAAATCCCTGGAAGCTATATGTTTTAGGAGGCTTTTCAGCTTTGTAAATGACCACTGGAGCAGCTTTTTAGCAGTTAAAAAATGAATACTAATAATTACGGCTACCATAGCAGCGACTCTCTATTTAGTAACAGCACTAGCACTCGAACCAGCATGGACTCCAATGAAAACTTCTTATCTGTTAACTGTGGTCCCACTCTTGTTAACTCTTGTATAAGCTTTGGCAATGGGCCCATGGAAGGATCCAGGTAAGTGCTGGAATTACTTTGCGAAATTTGGTAGTGTTTTATTTTGTCGTAGATAGTAATGTTAATAATGACCAGCCTTGCGTGACTTGTTCTAACTTTGACGTCTTTTAGGTTAGAAATGCTGCAACAGATTGCAAACAGAGTGCAGCGAGACAGCCTGAGTTGCGAAGACAAACTAATGCTTGCTCGAAATGCTGTGCATTCAGTAAGTTCATTTAAATACCTGCCTTCTGCACACACACCTTCTGTATTGAGGACTAGTGTGATCTATGGCTGAAGTGGTGGAACTAGCATTGCCAGCTCTCTCTTAAAATGTTTGCAAAACTTCGTACTTACAAAGTAGTAAAAAACAAATCACTGTCCATCAGCCTCAGCTCCCGGGTTCTTAATATGGGAACTATAGCGGCTGTTATTTACCAGGATTGTTGTGGTGAAGAGAAACAAGTTACTTGGCGGCAGCAGTGATATGTAAGCAAGGATTGCACCATATGTACTCATTCCACTTATTTTATAAGATGAATGAAAAGGAGTGAGAAATTGGGTTTATAGGCATTATATAAAAATGTTAATGTAAATATATGGGTATAAAATGATTTAGTTATACATCTTGCCTCAGTAGCATAGCAGGATTTCAGCTGGCCACCAGAAGCTGAGGAGATAGCTCTAGGGTGAAAACAGACATACGTTCTAAGTGTATTAGAGAGCAGGCATTGTGGTCTGCTATAAATCAGAGACCAACAAGAGTTTTGGAAGATGAGCTTTTGAAAGTCAAAAATCAGATAACTAATGAAGGGAGCTTTGAGAACTCATTTCCTGAGCATCTTGTTGGTCTCTGTAGCACTACTGGACTCGAATGTGTTGCGGAAAAGATATGAACATGTTCCTTACATTCCAAGTAATTCCTTTTTGGGGACAAAATTTTCAAATCCTTTCTACCCTGAGTGGAGGTTTTGCTTATCTTCCTCTTCAGGAAGATAGAGAGAAACTTCCAGATGGTGACCTCTGCTATATGAGTGAAAGATAATTTTTTTTTAAATGCTCTAAGGGTGGGATGGTTTTTAAGGTGGAAATATTTCTGGAAGTGTATAGATGTTTGCATTTTAATTGTTCAAGTTGTCGGTTGTGAAAGCTTGTGACTTCTGAAGTGGATGCAAACATTGGTAGTTGTTTTCTGAACGCAGTGCATGTGGCAGCCAAGGCATTTGCTGTAGCATCTTAAGATGCTATGGAGGGTCTTCTGTATCCCTTTTATTATACTTATTCGCCCCAAAATGATCACTTTTGATTAACAAAGGCTGATCCTTGGTGGTTAATGCATAATATTTTGCTAATCCATCAGTTTGCTTTTTTGTCAGCCTCTAAACTGGTACAAATTATGTGTGAGAGCTGAACAGTCCTGGATCACATTGCTATTCTTATTACTTGTTATTACTTAAGGCAACTGTCACCTGAAAATGCAGAGTCACTGGCATGCCCTTTTACATTGAAGAGCTTACATCCTGCAAGTCCAGCAGTACAGAGTCTATAATGAAATGTTCTGGGGATGGTACATGCTAAGCTTTACAAAGACACCTGCAGTCACACATAAACAGTCTGCAACAGCAACAAAAGTCAATATTTTTTGCAAGACGTTTTGATGCAAATGACCTTTCATCCTTTGAAATACTTCCAGCTGAAAAACTCTGTGAATCCAAGATGACTGACTCAATTGGCACTTTCTGATAGATATTGCTTTCTGGAGAAGTTAGTTCTTCCTCAGCTTCCTTAGAACTGTTTATGCCTGCATTTGTTTGAAATCCTCCTGTGCTTCTAAATGAAGCAAGAAGCTAAACAATACAATCTTAAACAGATTTATTCAGTAGGGCTATTCAGTAGGGCTTACTCCCAGGAAAGCATTGTTAAGACGGCACTAAAAATGTTTAACTTAAACCTCTTAAGTCTAGCTTTGCTTTGTTTACATATCTACGATTGACAGCATCCTACTGGTATCCAGAGCTAACTTGGATGCTGTACCGTAGAATTCTTTTTTCCTGATCATCTATTTATGTGTATGTAATAATACAGAACAGTAAGAAGATGACACTGTAGTCAATCTCGTGTACCCCATAGTCTTTCTACCACATATATCTGATGGGGCAAGCTGTTTTTTTATATACGTATACATGTGTGTGTGCACATATGAACACTGATCTATCTGATCTACCAATCTGATTTGATGTACCTTAGAAAACAAGTCAAATTGACAACGTGCAAATTAAAATGTATCTTTTATGTCTTACCTTGCTTATCAACTTTTCTTCTGGCATAATTTTATCCAGAAATAAATATTATAAATTGCATTAATTCAGAATGATTTATGATGCATTTTAGTGTACAAAAATATATTGTTTTGTCTCTTTTTAAAGATTTCTTTCCCCATTGTTCACATCACTGATTTTACTCTCTTAACATAGGATTCAAAACGATTAGAATCGGGTTTGCAGTTCCAGAATGAGGCAGAGATTGCAGGCTATTTGCTTGAAAGTGAGAATCTCTTGCGCCAACAAGTCATGGATGCCCAGATTCTTATTGATGGAAAATATTATCAGGCAGATCAGCTGGTCCAGAGGTATATGCATTTATACACACTTTGTATGTCCTAACAGGTGATTAAAAATCTATCCTAAAGTTGGGCTGGTGAGGCCACACTGTACATCTAAATAAGCATAAGCATGAACTGAAGAAGCGGGAACTCTGTGTATAGAAAAGCCTATGTATGTGCAATACATAACTAGAGAAAGTAAACTCAGTATGAATGTGTCAAAAGAATCATGGCCCAATCTCTTGGGCTTTGTTCTCAAGCAAATCCTAGAAAATTATTCCCTGATCATATAGTGTCATGCAATTAACAAGCCACTGATAAGTATACAGTTTAAATATGCCTGTGGAGCGGGCTATGCAGAGGCATTATAAAGTATGCAACTGACAGTCTCTGCTGTGTTGACAAGAATATACTAACAATAAAAGAGCGGAGAAGAGACAAAACAGAGAAAGAAGGGGAAAAAGGAATGGACAAGGACAAGGGATAGGTGTAGGAAAGGAGGGGGAAAGAGTACCCCAGTCTACTGCCTGGGACTTCTGGCCCTGGACCCCTCTGAAGGGCAAGATCTTGCAGAGGAGTCAGACTCTGAGGATTCTGACTCCACCTGGGACAACCCATCCTCACCCCCCATCTGGTGGCCTCTGCCCAGAGAAATCCACCCTCCAGTTGGTTTACCAGCAACAGGGGACACCCTAGGGCCCAGTCAGGGGCGGGGCCCCCACAGGAAATGACATCTTACTACTGTCGAACACAAATAAAGAGCTAACAAAAATAATATCTAAATATGCTTGGGTAGCTACTTAAATAAGGAAGAACTGGACCAACCCTTCATGTTAACACATGTTATACTGGATCCCTGTATAATTGTCTTATCTCTTGTTCTATCTATTCATAATTGATTTTAAACTTGTAATTTTATGTTTTTTTATTTATTGGATGGTCTGTGACCATAAATAAACTGATTGATTGATGGTACATCCTTTAACATGTCCTTTTAATTTGGTTAATGTCCTTTAATCTCTGGGATTAGCTGATTATATATATATGGAAAATCCTGCTCTTAGTTTCTGGACTCTTAAGACATAGAAAAGAGCAAGCTGGAACAGAGAAACTATAATTTTTTGTAAGCCATTATTTAATATAACTTTGTTAGATCTGAATGTACACCTGTTTTAGCTCACTGAAACCCACTTACTGCTGCACCACAAAACTTGTCATGCACCAGTTTTACCCGTCTCTCAAAAGGTTAATCTAGAGGAAATGTGCTGAATGCCTGTGCTAAATTCATTGACTAAAATTCTGTGAGTGTCCTGTTATGTTTATTTCTTTACTAAATGCTGCTATTATGGATTTTAACACAGGGTTGCAAGACTAAGAGATGACCTTATGGCCTTAAGAGCAGAGTGCTCCTCGATATACAGCAAGGGGAGAACGCTGACAACAGAACAGACCAAGATGATGATATCAGGAATAACACAAAGCTTAAACTCAGGATTTGCACCAAACTTAAGCCCTACTTTAAGCTCTGGACTGAGCCAGGGTTTAACCCCTTCCTTGACTTCATCCAGTCTGACATCAGGTTTATCATCGGGTTTTTCGTCAAGACTGACTCCATCCATTACCCCAGCATACACACCGGGTTTTCCTCCACAGATAATTCAAAGTTACATAACAGGTGTTGACAGTGGTGCACTGCAAACACTTAAACTGATGCAGGTCCGGAAGCCCTTGATGAAATCAGCATTTGTGGACCAGAATTTAACAGAGGAGGAAGTTAACATGAAATTTGTCCAGGATCTCTTAAGATGGGTAGATGAAATGCAGGTAACCTCTGTGTGTGCCGTTCTCCATTTCCAGATTATCATTCTTCTTAATGTCTGTGAGGGATCAAAATTAATTTTCAACTTCTGCCTATAAGGTACAACTGGATCGGGCTGAATGGGGTTCAGATTTGCCAAGTGTGGAAAGCCATGTAGAAAACCACAAGAACGTCCATAAAGCTATTGAAGAATTTGACTCAAGCCTTAAAGAAGCAAAAGTCAGTGAGGTACAGCACAAACAAAAAAAGATGTTTTCTGGCGGTGTTTATATGCATGCCTTTTAAAACTGAGTTAAGTCTAAACTTATTACAGGTTACCTAACTTCATTTGAATTGCACAACTGTGCTTTAATGTTGTACCATGCAAATAATATAAACAATGTCATCCTTGTCTTAACGGTCAAATGTTGCCTAATTATTTTTTCCTTTTGTTTTTCATTTTCCATTTGTTTTGCACAGATCCAAATGACTGCTCCCCTTAAACTTAGCTATGCAGAAAAATTGCACAAACTGGAGAGCCAATATGCAAAACTTTTGGTAAGATAACTGCTTGCAAATTCAGCTTTTCAATAGCTCTTGATTTGATAATGAGAGGTTTTAAGGGGAAAAATGGTGTGTGTTTTTTACTCTTGTCACTTTCAAGAATACATCAAGAAATCAGGAAAGACACCTTGATACCCTTCACAACTTTGTATCTCGTGCTACCAGAGAACTAATATGGTTGAATGAAAAAGAGGAAGAGGAGGTTGCATATGACTGGAGTGAAAGAAACACAAATATAGCAAGGAAGAAAGAGTACCATGCTGTAAGTATCATAGACTTAAAAAAAAATGTACCGAGTGTAACCACCTTGTTTTCTTCTGGTTTCTAAAGCTAATTATTTTTAATTTTGAAGGAACTAATGAGAGAACTTGATCAGAAAGAAGAAGTGATTAAGTCGGTTCAGGAAATAGCAGAACAATTGCTCCTAGAAAACCACCCTGCAAGATTAACTATTGAGGTAGGTTGTGTGGGCTAAGAACAGGGACATATGGATTTAGCAGTTTTTCAAGATTTTGTTTATGGGGCATTGAGACATACGAGCAAAAGAAGGGCCCTATTGGTTCAGACTCCAGCATCCTGTCTTACATAGTGAATAACCAATTCCTCTGGCAACAGGGCATAGAGACCAAGGCCTTCCCCTTATGTTGCCTCCTGGCTCTGGAGTTCAGTGCTTCTGAATGTGAAGATTTCCCTTAGTCACCATCACTATATCATCTGGCAATGAATTCCACATTTTAATCACTTTCTGTGTAAAGTAGTATTTCCTTTTGTCTGTCCTGAACCTATTCTCTATCAATTTCATTGAATGTCCTCACGTTGTAGTATTTTGGAAGAGGAAGAAATTTTTTTTCTTTGTCAACTTTCTTCACCTAATGCATAATTTTACAAAACTCTATCATGTTGCTCCTACCTTAAGGTAAAGGTATCCCCCTGTGCAAGCACCGGGTCATGTCTGACCCTTGGGGTGATGCCCTCTAGCGTTTTCATGGCAGACTCAATACGGGGTGGTTTGCCAGTGCCTTCTGCAGTCATTACCGTTTACCCCCCAGCAAGCTGGGTGCTCATTTTACCAACCTCGGAAGGATGGAAGGCTGAGTCAACCTTGAGCCGGCTGCTGGGATCAAACTCCCAACCTCATGGGCAGAGCTTCAGACAACATGTCACTGCTTTACCACTCTGCGCCACAAGAGGCTCTTGCTCCTACCTTAGATGTCTCTTTTCTAGAAGGAAAAGTGCCTGATTCCTCATAGAGAAGGTGCTGTGACCCCCTAATCATCTTGCCTGCCCTCCACTGTACACTTATATACTTATTTGCCGAGTGCCTTTAAATTTATGTTCAAGTTTCAGAAAATGTTTGTCTAAAATTTGATCTTTATTATTCATTGGGGATTTTGCATAGTCACGAGAGACACCTAATATTACCTGTTACATATTGTGACTGTTAGAAAACCCTTTTCTCTGTGCCCATGAGCATATACAACCTCACAAGTGAAGATATGGCTTCATGTATCTGTCAAATGGGATCTGGCCCTCAAAAATCATGTCATAACGTTGATACAATATAATAGCTTCTTTGGGGATATGTCAAATGTATATTGTGTTTGTGTGTGTGTGTGTATACATACACACACACATACAAATACATACATACATACATACATACATACATACATACATACATACATACATACATACAAACAAACACACAGGATATTTATATGGTTCTTGTACTGTGGAAGTAACAGCACCAAAAAGAAGAGAGGACATTTTGATTGTCCAGGACAGCAGCAGTAGCTGTTTGTTCCCCATGACTGAGCCTTTGGTTTTCTTGTATTGGATTGAAAGGGACTTTCCAGTGTGCTTCCATATATCAAGGTTTCATCACATTGCCTCCTTTTAAGGTGTGAAGTTCAGGCACACACACTTACTCATAAACTTGAGATATTGTTTGGACATTAGATTTATTTTGGACTGGAATCAAGCTTTTTAATGTAGGTAATCTGTTCTACATTAAAATGCAAGTTAGCTACTGTAGGTGCCTAACAGTGCACCCTTTTAAGTCCATTGAAGTTTGTAAGCTTAGAAAGTTGTAACTCTGTTTAGGAGTACACTGTAGCAGACTTCCAAATTTCATGTTTCATAACTTGTGTGACATAGGAGGAGAGCAATGTGGGGCTACATTCTTGAACAGTGAGACTTTTATACAAATACCTGGACACGGTGATGCTTTTCCTCTAATTGGCGGCACTGTTGCAGCTTCTGTGCGTGTGTGTGTTGTTGACAGCCTTTTGATTAAGCAGGAATGGCTTTATTGACAATCATATCTCCTGTGAAGTCCATACACATACAAGTCTCTTTTTCTTTAAATGTGCCAAGGTTAATTGAAATTTGTCTCCCAACAGAGGGCTTGCACCCTAAATGGGAGAGTTCTCTGTTTAAAGTATTTAGAGCAGCCTCTGCTGGCCATAATGTCATTATAGGAAAGCATAAAAGCAGCAGGTAGTACTGGAAGAAATTCAGACCACATACAAGTTAGCCAATCTAATAAACATTTATAAACAGGAATCTTTTGACACATTAAAGACCAAAAAGTTCTAATAACAACATTTTTTCTGAGCTAGAGCCTGCAATATCAGAATAAATGGCTTTATTCTGAGAACGCGATCAGACTGTGATCTGAAGGGGGTGGGTAGGAATGTTCCAGCTTTGAATCCCATGCCCTTCTTGCCCCCACCCCCACCACCTGGAAAGCCTCTGAAAGACCTACCGTTGCAGCGGCAAAGGCCCTATCATACCCTCCTCGCACCCCACCCCCACAAAAGCCTTTTCTTTCGTTCGTTCATTCCTTATTTCATTCTTTATTTTGTTCCTTATTTTGTTCTTTATTTCGTTCTTTCGTTCTTTATTTCGTTCTTTATTTAATTAATTATTTATTTAATATACCGCCCTCCCCGTAGGCTCAGGGCGGTTTACATATAACATATGAACAATACATTAACAATCTATATTAATAACCGTACAATAATATTAATAACAATGGCTGTAACAGTATAACAATATAACAGTATAATGGTACAAACAATGCAACAGTGCAACAGCTCAACAGGTCCAGAGTGCTCTAATGGGGTTCTGGGAGTGGGGTAGCAGGGGCCCTTCATTCGCTGTTGGTTATTGGTTATACCTGGTCTCGACCAAATGCCTGGCGGAAGAACTCCATTTTGCAGGCTCTGTTTTAATTTTGTTACCGATAAGATAACGCTTCTTCTGGAAGTGTTGTTCTCCCTAATTTCTACTCCCGTTGAAACAGATGGCAATACGTCATTTAACAAGCAAGCCGAAGTATACTTGGAATGCTAGTTGCTCCACGTGCAACAAGCTTCAGCCAGGAAGGATGTGTATGGCCGAGGCACCTCCCCTTCCCTACCCCCTTCAGACCAATCACTGGCCATTTTGTGAGGGAGGGCAGGTTAGCATGACCATATATAGTCATTTAATGGAAGACTTTTAAAAATCAGTAAAAAATACTAAAAAATTATTTTTCCCCTCCCGATCTTGTGAAACCCTTGGGGAGACCCACCGAAACCCGTGTGTTTCGCAAAACCCTGTGTTAGAGCTATAAAGTGCTCTGAATCTTTTAAATATTATATTACTAATATTATTATATCTGTCATGAACTGTCTGGGTGGTTTTAGATGAACCACTCTTTTTGGTCTATACTAATTTGCAATAGAGGAATTATAATACTGAACTACTGCAAACGTTGTAAGAATTAAAAGATAATGTGCAGTACTTTGAACAATTGAAAGTATTATACAAGTAGTAAATTATTCTGTTCTTGCAACGTATCTTACATTGCTGGAGACAACTACATGGAGTGACCATTTTTCTCCTGTAAAGTAAAACCAAGTTGTTACGGTTATCAGCTGTGACTTAAAGCCTCTGATTCTGTTTTATGTAACCAGCCAATTATTATTCTTTTCCCCTTCTCTATGTCTTTAAGGCTTACAGAGCTGCAATGCAAACGCAGTGGAGCTGGATTTTACAACTTTGCCAGTGTGTTGAACAGCATTTAAGAGAAAATGCTGCATATTTTGAGGTATGTGAACTACATGAATGTAGTTATGGCAAAACTACAAACATTTGTCTTAAAAATAGCAGGGAGCAAATTGGAAGTGTGCAGTGGGAGGGAAGGATAGGCAGAAAATGCTTTCTCCGTTTCCAAATGTGGAAGTGGCCTTAAGTCTTTGACCTGCATAATTGGATGAAGCCCACTGATTGTATATGAAATAATTCAAAATCTGAGTTTTCAGATTTTGAGAGCATTTTTTATAATACAGGTACAAATATCCCCCTCCCCCCAAAAAAGAGAGTAAATGTAACTACCAAGTATTCTGGTGTGGTTTAAACAACCGAGGGCAGTGGTGTTTAAAGATCAATAGCTCCATTCAGTTTATCTCTATATGCCATAGTAAGAGAGCTTGTGCAGTTGTTTTTGATTCGGATTCCTTTTTGACAAACTTATGCGAGAGGAGGAGGATTCCTCCCAATTTTCTCATTTGCATAGGGCAAAATTTTAAGATTCCTCATCTGTCTGTTTCAGAACACTAGCAGCTATGTATGATAGTGCAGTATTATCACTCTGAATTTCCAGTCACTGACCTAGGGCTGCCATGTTATCTTTAAGCCAAAATATATGTTTTCTTCCAGTTTTTTGACGATGCCAAAGAGGCCATTGATTACTTGAAGAATTTAAGAGATGCCATACAACGGAAGTACAGCTGTGATAGGTCCAGTAGCATTCACAAACTGGAAGATCTGATCCAGGAGTCCATGGTAGGAATTCAATGCCTGAGCAGATATGACCTCCGGTAGAAATTCTAATGAATTCATTGTGGCTTTTGCAACTAGAGTTTAAGAGAGAAAAGATAATCACAAAACTAATGGTGTGCTTCAAAACTGCAAAGGGAACTAACTTGCAATGGCTTCTGCATTCTAGCCACAAATTATACTGAATGTTCTGTGACGTGTTTAAACCAAAAACAGTGAGGGATATAGGTGTAATGTTCTGCTTGGACTGCTGCAATCTGTTGATGAAACACTATGTCCAGTTTTAAAAAAAATAATTTCTGATCACGGCTTACAGATAATTTCTGTTGATAGCCTATAGCCCTTTGTTTCTGTTCACACCTGAACTTAATAGGGGGGAAAAGCAATTATTAGGGCCCTCAACACATGATGGGTTTTTGAGCAACTGATTGGCTGATTTATTATTATCAGCAGCTGTACACACTGGCCATACACATGCATTTCTGCCCAGAGGCGTTCTGTCCTCTTCTATGAGCCAGGAAACAGGAAAAATGAGTTTGCCAGGTGTTTCCTTTCACAGAAGAAAAAACATCCCACTTGGACCATCAGCTTTTGGAGCCATGGACATTAATTTGGTTTATCTGTGCAGCCAAATACAGTTTGCAAGCTGTGCTCAGGCTTCAGGTTTTGTTCCCTTAGCCCTAACTACTGAAAACCATCAGTGAGTGGTTCCCGCTCTTCCCAGTCTTGTAAACTGAATTCTTTAATGCAGTGGTCCCCAACTGTTTTATCACCAGGGACCGGTCAATGCTTGACAATTTTACTGAGGCCCGGGGGGGGGGGTAGTCTTTTGCCAAGGGATGTTGCCACCTGAGCCCCTGCTCCACTTGCTTTCCTGCTGGCACCCCTGACTTCCCACCACCCGCTGGGGGGCGCTGCCAGCAGCAGCTGTGCAGTGCCAAGCCATGGCAGCCGCTGGGGAGCACCAAAGGTTAGCTGGCAGCAGAGTGGCAGGGCAGCCCCCAAGGCAGCAGCTGGGGAGGAGGATGAGGAGGAGCCGCGGCCCGGTACCGACTGATCCACGGACCGGTCCCGGTCTCTGGACCGGGGGTTGGGGACCACTGCTTTAATGTATCACAGCATGCTTTATTCAGTGTTAACGTCTCTACAAGATAATAATTAACCATGATTATTAGAGAGTAGTAATACTATCTAAATTTAGGATTAGTTCATCTGAATAAAGTTGTAGAAGACATACCACAATGCAGACTGCAGGATAAAAGATTTAAAACCTTTGAAGAAAGACATGTTGAATTTGAAGCTTCTCCCTAATGTTTGCTTCCTTTTTGAAAACTTGGCTTTTAGGAAGAAAAAGAACAGCTTCTGCAATACAAGAGCACTGTGGCAGGCCTTGTGGGGAGATCCAAGAGCATAGTTCAGCTGAAGCCAAGGAATCCAGATAATCTACTCAAAACATCCATCCCAATTAAATCCATCTGTGAATATAGGCAAATAGAGGTTGGAACCTTGACTTTCTTCCAATGAATTAAGGGCATGAGAACACAGCTAAGGTTCTGTTAATGACAGGTTCCTGGAAGTCTCTTCCATCCCAGTAAACACAGCAAACCTTTGTTTTTCTGCATGGAGATTGCGTGATTTTCTGTTTTATTCTCCTGTCAGTTTTCAGTATTAGTACCATTGACAAAACTGTTTTGTGAGAATAGGGTGAGAATGTTACTGGCTCATCATCTTTTTCTGTTCTTCTGTTGAAAACTAGATAACGATTTACAAAGACGATGAATGTTTTCTAGCAAGCAATTCACATCGGGCAAAGTGGAAAGTGATTAGTCGGAGTGGTAATGAGGCTATGGTCCCTTCTGTATGTTTTACAGTTCCTCCACCAAACAAAGATGCAATAGACGCTGTAAACAGGTATGAAGAGTGAGCATAGTACCTAAACAAAGCACCTTTTATATAGTTTTATGTCTTTCAAGGTCACTTCTTGGAAGAATATTGGTATCGGCAATGAATAACGTATGTCCTATTTTCACTCTTTCTTGTGTTAATTCGTGTTGTTTTACCTTTCCTTTGTGCATTTCAGAATTGAACAGCAATATCAGAACGTCTTAACCCTTTGGCACGAATCACATGTAAACATGAAGAGTGTGGTCTCCTGGCATTACTTGACACATGAAATTGAAACTGTTCGAGCTGGTAACGTTGCTTCGGTAGGTTATGTGCCTTTTTCTACGTTCATGCAAAGTAGACCTGGGCAAATATTGCATGCTTCAAATGGACATGGTTACTAAAATTAAAGAGTTCTTTCTTTCTTCCTAACATAAAAATATATCTGCAATTTATTCTTGCCACAACATTTTATTGAATGCATATTTAGTTTGAATTTTTGTAAGATAATAGCAAAGACTGAGAGCAGCCTGATGCCTTAACTGATAGGCGTGTTTGCTGGGAATACACCACTGTTTCAAAAAGGGCTCATATGTCTGCATCTGTAGGCACCCACTAGGCACAAGTGGGAGTTCTGATCCAATTAGGGTTTAATGGGTGTTAAAGAAATATATCTTTAAGGATTGCTTTGTCTGCAGTGCAGCACAATTAAATCACCTAATAGATGCAATTCTTTTTTGTTTGAGAGCCAGCATGGCGTAGTAGTTAAGAGTGGCAGCTTCTAATCTAGAGAATGGGGTTTGATTCCCCACTCCTCCATATGCAGTCAGCGGGGTCACTTTGGGCTTGTCACAGTTATTTTAGAGCTGTTCTCACAGAGCAGTTCTCTTAGAGCTCTCTCAACTCCACCTACCTCACAGGGGTATCTGTCACGGGAAGAGGAAGGGAATGGTGTTGTAAGCCATTTTGGGATTCCTTTGGGTAAAAAAAAAGCTGAATATAAAAAAAAACAGCCCTTCTCCTTCTGTTCCTGCTCTTCCTCCTTTTCCATCCCCACCACCAGATGTCCTCTTCTGCCTTTTGTTGGACATGGACCTCATGCTGTCTTGTTAAATGGTCCCTGTTGGTGGAAAGACACTTACTTTTCCCTCCTCATAAACTGTCCTAGATCAAGACACTCTTGCCTGGTGAACACCAGCAAGTTCTAAGCAACCTGCAGTCCCGTTTTGATGACTTTCTGAGAGACAGTCAGGAGTCTAAAGTCTTCACTGTCGCTGACATTGCACAGTTGGAAAGGGAGGTGAATGTCTGCAAGGAGTACTACCAAGAGCTCCTTAAGTCTGCCGAGAGAGGTAAGGTAGAAAAAAATTAAAGTAGAAAAGTTTCCCTTGTAAGATGCCAAGCGGTATCTGCTGCATCTTCAGCTTTTATATGTACAAGCTGTGTTATTATGGCTGTTTTACAATGGCATCAGCTGAGACTTCAAAGAGTGTGTGGGGTGATGGCAGGTGTGAGAGTAGGGCTAGATCCAGGTGCCTATCATAGTAAGAACAAGTGTTAAACTGAAAAGAAAAAAATGGGCTGCTGAAGAGTTACATGCTGTGAATTTTTAAAAATACCTTGCAAGAACTATAGCAGCAGCAAGACAAACAAATGGGCGCATTTGGGGATTTGTGCTTTTTGCATGCATCCATAATTGCTTCTAGAAGTGAACTGTTGGAGTTGATGCAGACAGAGAAACACTTTCTCCCCAATCCTCTCCTATCACATGATTGATGTTTGTGCTGGGCACCTACCTACAGTAAATGCACTTTCACTAAACTCCTAAGCTGAATCACGCCCTTCTGCCTTGTTGAAGTCAGTGGACCTAACTCCTTAGGATGGCACTGTTAACATGTACACATGGGCAGAATCTGTCAGCTGTCCAATTTCCTCCTTGAATCTGTATACAGTGGGCATTCCAGTAGATAGTGTGGCAAATCTTCAACTACTGGGTTTCCACAAATACAGAGACGTTGTAACAGAGGAATTTGAGCATATCTCCCTGTCAGAACAGAAGAGGGCGTTGTCTGAAATCTCAGGGCTGAAAACGCTACTCTTAGCTTGCTCACATTTATATTACCCAGATACGGGGCTCTGCGGTGATCTTTTTTAAAGGTCTTAAACAATGGTGCACACCTGGACTGTACAATTAAAGATCTGTCGATTTTTGCGTCCTGTGAGAAAACCCATTCTCTTAGGTCTTAGTTTTTTCCTGATTCTATGAATTAGACTTTTAAAAATTTTCAATAAATGCCCAAGTTTTAAAAAGCTGAATAGATGTATTATGTTACGCATTCAGCATGATATTGATAGAGAGGGACATAAAGCTGATTATAGTGCCCCTATATCACTGGATGGAGCAGAGCTGTATGTACTGACTATCTGGAATCAATGATAAGAGACTCGCTTCTTTGGGTTTAATACCATTTTACATTGGAATTCTTTGAACATTAACTGTCATGGACAATCCACTTAATCAGCATCCATACACAAAGGGAATTATAATACTAGAGACTGAAATGCTAAGCACACATTATGGATGTGTGTTTTGGGGGCAGGAGTGGTTTTTCCAAAACATAGAGTCTTTCCAAAAATATGTAAGAGTTTGGTAAAAACCTATAGATATGATATAAGCAATGATCATGCATAGGATGAAGGAAGGATAAATGTAGAATCGAAATAGAATTTTTACATCTATCTACTTGCAGAGATGAAAAGACTTACCCGACTCCCTGCATTTCGTATGACATGGAGAAATTTGGAAACAAGAATTGCAAGACACGATTTTTGCTCCTCTCCACCCCCCCCCCAACGTCCAACATTGCAGCCGATAGCTTTCTGTTAATATTAATTGCATGTTCCCTGAGCTGATTCTTTCAAAAAGAAAATGAAAACACTGTGAAATCGGAATATTTGTTGTGTGATGGCAGAAAGATATTTAAACAACTTGGCTCTAGTTATACACATGTTGTTTCTTCTAACAGAGGAGCATGAGGAATCCATTTACAACCTCTACATCTCAGAAGTAAGAAACATCCGACTTCGTTTGGAGAATTGTGAAGATCGTTTGATTAGACAGATACGAACCCCACTGGAAAGAGATGACTTACAAGAAAGTGTGTTCCGGATTTCTGAACAAGAAGTGAGTTTTCTGAGTGCATACCTATGAAGCTCTTGTGCTCCGGAAAACTAGTCAGTACCATATCCTTCAGAGTAATTATGAGTGCATAAAGGATTCATTCGGAAGGAACTATAACCTTGTAATTACCTTGATGGTTGCAGTTACAAATCATACTGAATGAACTACAGCTGTTAAGCAAATACCTTAATTGAAGAAAAGTATTAATTTGTGCCATCAGCTAATTATAGGCTTGGGAGTCGTCTGATTCTCTCCCTCTGGAACATCCTGTCTAAGGAAGCTGGTTTTCTTTAGGAACTTCCTGAATGCTGTTTGCACACTGTCTCCTTTAAG